>NW_017729013.1:3017732-3032290 GCF_001723915.1 Gavialis gangeticus | reverse complement strand
CCCCCCCCCCCCAATGACAGAAAGGGTGTGGACAAATTGGAGAGAGTCCAGTGGAGGGCAACAAAAATGGTTAGGAGCTTGGGGCACATAACTTCAGAAGAGACAGTGAGGAACTGGCCTTATTTAGTCTGGAGAAGAGAAGACTGATGGGGGATTTAACAGCAGCCTTCAAGTACCTAAAGGGGTTTGCAAAGAGGATGGAGCTGGACTGTTCTCAGTGGTGGCAGATGACAGGACAAGGAGCAATGGTCTCGCGTTGCAGCAAGGGTAGTTTAGGTTAGATATTAGGAAAAACTTTCTCATGAGGAGGGTAGTAAAACACTGAAACAGGTCACCCAGAGAGGTGGTAGAAGCTCCATCCTGAGACTCAAGTAGACAAAGCTTTGGCTGGGAAGGTATAGTTGGGCATGGTCCTGTTTTGTGCAGGGTGTTGGACTAGATCAGGATGTCTCAACTCACGGGTCGTGACCCAGAAGCAGGTCGCAAAAATATATGAAAGTGTTGTGAGCAAGTTTTTTAAAAAATGGATCAACAAACTTTAAAAATGGATTCTCCTTTAAAGGAGAAAAACATGGGAAACAGCAGCTTTTCCCTTGCAGACTGCCCCTACCAGGGGCTGCTTGGGACCCCCGTGCCCCCCACACTAGAGGGCAGGGGGCAGTGGGTCAGGAGTGAGGGGCGCTGGGTTGAGACTGGCCATCGATGTTCACACACGGGTCTTGGTACAAAAAAGGTGGAGAACCACTGGACTACATGACCACCGGAGGTCTCTTCCAACCCTAATTTTCTATCCGTAGTATTTTAATCTGCTTTAATTTTGGCTTGCACCTAAAATTGGATTTACAAGCCATCTTTTCCTCGTGGTGTGTTAGCGCATAAACCACAACAATCAAGAAAGGAACTATACTGCATGAGCCTGTTAAGGGAGCGGTGTCTTATGGGCTTTTTGGCTTGCCTTGCCAGGAAAAATGTCTGCGCGTCTCCAGAACTGCTGTCTTGTTTGGAGGTCTTGTCAGCTTGGCAGTTAGATTTGTGTTGTGACTTGGAGAAAAATAACTAAAGTGTGTGTAGGGGGGGTGTATGTATATGTATTAATTGTCTTAGGATCCTCTGTCTGCCTTGACAAATTTTCTTGCCCCTTTGATAAAGCAGGGGCAACATACCTCCTTTGTACAGGAAGGCACTTCTAAAAGAAAATGAGACGAAGCCTGTGAGCTGCATGTCCCTGCTCACCTTCTCCAGAGCTTGGGATCTCTGCCCAGTTTTCTGCCACCTCCTTTGAAATAGGTGGGGGCTTGGTTTGGCAGAGATGATTGGCACCTTTTTTTCTTCTTCTTCTTTTTTTCTTAGACAAGGAAGGATGGTTTTGTGCCTTGACTATCAGATAAGGATTTAGGAAACCAGATTTTCTCATCCAAACTCTGCCACAGATTCCCTGTGTGATTTTTTTTGGGTTAATAAGATTTGATTTTGGCACTTAAAAGTATCTGATCCAAAGGTTGTTAAAATTGGAAGGAATTTTTTGGTAGCCTTTAGTGGACAAAAAGGGAATACGAATGGTTACCCTAACGTAGGGGGAGTGTGTAGGGTTTACTGAAGTCCTCTTTAAAGGACCTTAAATGACACTTCATGTCAGAGAGGGCGTCTCCCCCAAAATGTGAAGCACTAGAACTTGCACGCTGAACTAGCAACTAGGCAGATATGCCAACAGTAGCTGGGTGGGGGTGTTTGCCTACAGATCAGCAATGAAACTTTGGTCATTAATGATCCCCGAATACTTTCTGCAGAGGCAATGTTCCTTACTCCGTCCAGCCTAGCTTCAGGTTCCTCTGTTGGTTTCCTGTGGATGAAGAGATGCTTTTCTTTCAGTCCCGACCTGTTGCAATGACTCATGAAACAGTTCCTTTGTTCTGTTGCAGAAGCAGCTGCACTTTAGCTTTTGGTGAACTGTTTTTTTGGGGGGGGGGGGGGGGGGGAGATCCTTCTAAAAAGCACTTGTATCTGTGTAACTCCTAACCAGTCAATGAACTATAGGGGCCTGGACGTGTTTGACAAAGCTGCCATTATTTCTCTAACATGGCAATGTTCTCATTAATCTTGAGAGTTTAGGCAGAAGGAAAAACAGGCACAGTAATAAAGCTGTATAGCCCAAAGGAAGGTGGGGGTTGCAAGACTAGTACATTTTCATTCCCTTTTCATTACCGTTCTGTCACGCGTACCAGGTGATACCGCATTGTGACTTCGGAGCGTGCACCACAGCACAGTATAACAAATGGGGCTGGGCCGAGCCCTTTAATCTTGGGGGAATATATGCCCAAGCCCTTTCTGTAACAGTCTCAATTACAGTAGAGTGTTGTATTAGCAGAGAAAAACGCTACTTGACAACACTGCATTTTTGAAGATAAAACTCCCTGAAAGCAGTCTTGTCTAAACAAACTAACATGGCAATTAGGATGCTTCTGAAGAATCCCCTGACAAAGACCAGTGTGATGATTTTGTGTTTTTAAAGTCCAGGAGTTAAGAGGAGAAAGCAGATCCCGAAATTAGTATTTATCCAGAGCTTACAAGAAGACTTTCTGCTTTGAATGCAGTGGGGTAGCTGATGAGGCTGTTTAGGGTGGCATGCTACAGAGAACACACCTTTACCTCTTTAGTCTGGCTCAGGATTCAGAAGTAGGGGTCGAGTTGCTTGGGCTCATCCCTATCATGACTTCACCACCACCTAGACCCATCAGTCAGCTGAGGCCAGCTCTGTGGACCAGGGAGTATCTATTTGTTTCAGTGAGGTTCAAAACCACGTGGTAGTTTTGGGACTGCCTGGGTTAAGGATGAATAGGGTACCACACCTGGGCACCATGCATGCTCAAGCAGCTTCAGCTGGCATCCTTGAGGAGAATGGGGATGGCTCCCTGCTCTTGCCCAGGGGGATGAGACACCAGCCCTTTCCCGGTTGAGTGGAAAATGTCTACCGTACTTGCATGGGTGGGCACAGTGGTTTTTACTTTCCCTGAATGCCCATTTGCTGCAGCTAGTAGCCTTGGAGGGTCCTACTGATTTTGCTAGGATGGTCCTCATCCTTGTCCACCCAACAGCAGACTGTGGGGTTTTCATCCTCATTCACACAGCAGGTTAATTATAGGGTTTGTGGCAAATAGTAGCAATATTTCTGACACTAAATTGAGGTGTTTGGACAAGCTCTACATATGTCTTGCCAAGTCATGTTATTCTGTAGAGCAGGTGACTGACACTTGGGCTTTGTTTCAGGCTTTTCCATAATTTTTCTTGCTCTGTGCCTGTCGACTCCTTTTATCATTTAGTTCTTCCCTTCCTCACAGGAGTGTTACATTGCTTAACTAATGTTTGCAAAATGCTTGGAGTTCTAAACCTAAGCATAAAAAGACCACCGGCTGTTCCCATCAAGTGATTTAATCAAGGCTGAAGGGGGGAAAAAGGAATTGCCCAGAAAGCTCAGAGGAAGGAACATCTTTATTTGGTCTGAAATTTCACCCTTCACTAGGACTCTGCAAAGAGGAAGTTGGAACCGATCAGTTAATCAAAACTACATTTCCATATTGCCCTTCATGCCAAGCCTCTCGAGGCACTTAACCAAATATTGGAAGCTGTACAACACAAAATAGCACTGGCATGTCGATCAAGGGAAACGCATCTCCCGCTTGGTTTTGAAAACTGAAACCAGAGAAGGCCTTTTACTGACCAAAGAAAAAGGAAAGTTGGACAGAGGGTCATGTGGTGCGTTCTTCCGTGGTGTAGGCAAAGCTTTTGTAGGTGCCATTAATTTAAATGAATGGGTTTTTCCTCTTTCGCCAAGGTGCCTTTTCATTATTATAATGTCTTAGGCGATGGGAACCTGTTAATGAATGAGCCACGTGCTTGAGTTGTTGGTTGTTGCTTTGTCCTTAGCTACAGCTGATAGGAAGCTGGACTGGGAGATGAGAGCCCTGAATCCTGTTCTCCGATTTATCGGTGAAGAGCTGCCGTGCGTGCCGTGCTCTCCATCTGTAAAATAAGGGACGTGCCCTCTGATACCTGTGGCGCTCATGCTCCCAAGTGGAGGCGTCCAGGTAGATTTACGGCCCAGGAGCAAGACCATTTCTTGCAAACTTGTTCGACTGAAACATCCTTGCAAACTTGCTTGACTGCAGTCTCCACCACAGTGAGCCGAAGCCGTTGTACTTTGCGTCACTGCTGGTTCATGAAGTGCATGCAGTGATGCCGGCACAATTGAACGGGATTCATCTTCCGTTCTTTGTGCAAGGAACCTCATCAGCAGGAGGTGCATGAGCTTAGTGCAGGTTTCTGACTATTCATGAACAGTAATAGTAAAATAATCCATGCTAGGAATGAGTCACAATGTTTCTAGTATTTAAACAAAATTATGAATGTAAGTTAAGCCCATAAAATGCTTCCTGGGTTTGGCCACTCATACAGCAACTCGTGATATGCCTAGGCCCATTTTCCACCTGGAAATCAAATATTCTATGTATCGGGGAGCAATAAGGTCAGAACTGGTGGGTGCCCTGGATGTGGCCAGGTGAATGGAGGGGCAGTTGCCCCTTTGCTGGAAACCGCTGCTAGAGAAGTTATGGTGCAAAATTCTGTAGTGCTAAAGTGAACCGCGTAGCAATGACGCTGATGATAATAATAATCTGTCTCCAGGGCTGTTACTGAAGACTTATTTTATTTTTCTTTAGAACACTTTTTCTTGCTGTAAAAAGCAGGAGATGGATTGCTTTGGCTTGTGTTCTCCCCTTAACCAAGGAAAGCTGGTTGGGGAGGGGGAGGGGAAGACTGTGGCGAGATAGAAGGGATGGCCAAAGATATAGTGGCTGGTTGAGGTGAAGGGGAAGCTGAGTCACCCTGCAAAGTCAGTGGTGCAAGCCAGCAAATGATGGCAAAGGCCGACCAGTTGCAGCACGCTCCTGGCCACTTACCCCAAAGATTCGATGAGGTTGGCATGCAAACTGCAAAGCCACTTTGACGGTTTGCTTTTGTGGGGAGCCAAAGGCTGCTTGGATCTGAACTACCTCAACTGCAAGAACAGCTGACTCTGCTTACCAGCTGTGGGGAAGGCAGCTCTATGAAACGGGAAGACTTGGCCCCCCCGCCATGTATGCCAGGGAGATGTGAATACGCAACGTCCCGCTCCTGCTGAAAGCTCGGCTCTCTTGGCCTCTGTCCAGCAGTGGTACCCTGAACATCCATCATCTGAAAAGGGGATCCTCTTTCTCCCAAATCAGAACTGTCTTCAACTTGCCCGGTTAACAAATCCTCCTTTCTTTGTTCCCCAAAGGCATCCAGAATGAGTGCAATCTGTTTGGCACACACCACACATCTTGTCTCACGTAGGGCCCCAAGCCCCAGAGTCTCTGAAAGCAGGAATTTCTCTGAAAAGGTGGGAGCATCTTATGTAATCAGCCAAGGTCGACGCAGGTCACAAACAGCCATGGGTAGCACCTTATTTTATTGCTGAATAGTGTCACCCCGATAGGAGGGGTCCCAGCAGCTGCTTTGTTTGGGCAGCAATGTCTTCTGCATATTTCTGCCCCACAAAAAGTTCAGTTGAAGTCCCAAGCCACGGGAAGGCTTGTGCCCTGCCAGGAAAGTGTCAGTAAGCCTCACTTCGGCACTTATATATGAGGAGTAAGCACAATCCTACCACTATTCCAACGAGGTTCTTTTTGCCAAGAAAAATCAGTTGCAATTCTCTCTCTCTTCCTGGTTTGGGGCTGCTCCAGCATTTTGAGTTTTTATTGCTTTAACTCTTTTTGTGCCCGCATGCTGCGAAAATTGGACGGGTGCTTGTCGTTGCCATGAGAAGTCGTCTCGTGTGTGAATCCAGGAGTAAGGTAGACCTTGCTTGGCTCGTTTAGCAGCTCATTTTCTTCTTCGCAGGACCTCTGTTCATTAAGACTCTGTTAAAGTTTCACGATCTGATGGCTGCGCAGAGTGGAAAGAGTGAACCTGGGAACCAGTTACCTGAGCACATGGCTAGTGTGGCGTAGGGGGAAATGCGCAACATGAAAAGCTCTTATAGTTTGCAGATTGGCTGTGCAGCGATGCCTGTCTTGATGCTTAATCAACAGGACAGCACGACTGTTTGGGTGACAGGCTTTTAAAGCATTATTCACCTGCAGCTGCTTAAGCAGCTCTGTTTTCTTAACAGACCCCTAAAGCATGAGAGCATCTTGTGCCTTTTATTGCCTGCATCTTTGCTTCCACAGAGTTGCACATGTGTGCTCTTAGCTTTGGTCGTTTGGAGAAGTTAGCAAGATGAATTTAGTTTTGCAAGCGATGGGGGTGCGTTGCTTGCCCTCTTCAATTCCCTCCCCATCGTGGTCCATCCAGTTGCTGGCTGAACTGCATGTTTACTCTCCTCCTCGGAGAAGGGACCACTTCCTTCTTGCGTGTGTCAACTTTGCAAGAAAGCATTGCTTTTGCCCTGCTGTAGAAATGGGGCAGTTGTCTAGTTCTGTTCTCGGTGCAACGTAGCATTTTCTTCTCGCTCTCTGAATCTGAAAAGGATAATAGCTCATTTTATCTATCCAGTGGGGTTTTCATTAAAGGGGAGAGAAAAAAGAGGCAAATTATTTTGTTTAGGAAAAATAACATTTTAATAATGTAGTAGTCTAACCTTTATGTTAATTGCCCCAGGCTTGTAATGAAGCAATATAAAATTAGTCCTGTGAGTCTTCATTAATCAAATATAAGAGCTGACTATATAGTATTGAGATGCTGTGCTACCTCTGCTCCCCGTGCGGTGTTGACATTTGCTTATGTTCAGAGTAGAAAGAAACTATATTTTTACTTTTTGGGGAAGCTCATTAAAATAATTAGCTGCATTTGGCTTTTTTCTTTCTCTCTCTCTCTTATTTTTCTTCTTGAAAAATCTCTTTAATGAGGAAAGATGAAAAAAAGACAGGATGGATCAAGTCCGAAGAATCACACGAAGATGGAACGTTGTCTGCTGGAGGTTTCTTTTGAACACGAGCTTTCCGTATGTTAATGGTGGCTGTAGGCAGAACCTCTACCCCCCACTCCTTGCACCCCTTTTTTTGTTAGTTGCTGAACCCGCGCTGGAAGCAAATAATTCAAAAGAATTTGTGAAGTGTCGTCAGTTTGGTTTCCAAGGGCTCTTCAAAGATTGTTATGTTGTTTTTTTTTTACGCTCCGAGGAAACCACATTGTTCGAACCAGTAAGGTGTACGTATGTGCGATTAGCCACTGCGGTGTTCCTGGCTAATATGAATAAATTTGTTGTGATGCCACGTTTTGATTGTAACTGTAGTATTTGCCCTGTTGCGGAGAGCCGAGTCAGTGCTCCTTAAGCCCACTTGCTCTCCCAAAGAAGAGTTTAAACGGCTGTACGAAATGGTGCATTGGTCTTTTGCTGACTCTGCCCAGGGCTGGATTTCTCGGTGAAATTATCTAGTTTCTACACAACATACTTGGTCCGCAGCAGAGAAGTGCCACGTGTCCTCAACTCGGTTATGTCAAAAGCACCTGAAGGCGCTCAGCACCTACAAAGTACTGTGGGATCTGAGAGTTGTGCTGATCTGATCTGCCATCAGGTCCGCAGGTCCCAATTTGTGATTCAGAGGTTTTGGACTTGGATCTCCTTGTCCCATCTCCTTGGCAGAGGTGTCGCTCTGTAACTTCTTAGCTTTTCTGCTAATAATTGTTCTGCCCAAGTCGAAACTTCATTGTGTTATCTTCTAAAAAATAAAATGAAATCTAGGAGTGGCATTGAAGTTATAATTCAGTGTTGAAGGTGTAGGAGGAACATCTTTGAGTTGTGAGAGGCTAGACATCCGCGTGTCACAGGCCGTTGCCACAGCTGGCACCTTTCTGGCTAGACTTAGTCTGAGGGGGAAAATGATTTATTCATTTTATTTTGGGGGAGCTCATAATCAAGATTGTGGCACCGCCGTTCTTGACACTCTATAAAATTATATGAGTGACCGGTTCCCGCCCCGGAGAGCTTGACTAGCAATTACATGAATGCACACTCTCATGTTGGTGTTTGGTGTGTGGTCACAGAGTACAGCAGTGTGGAGAAACTTGTGTTGCTGCTACATCTGTAGTCACAAGGACGTGTTTTTGCTGATCCGGTGGATGGGACTCGTGACTGGGAGTCGGGAAACTTGTGTTCTGTTTCTTGCCGTCATTCAGGTGCCCATTATATAAGCCAGGCGGC
The DNA here is from genome assembly GCF_001723915.1 of Gavialis gangeticus. Taxonomy (NCBI): domain Eukaryota; kingdom Metazoa; phylum Chordata; order Crocodylia; family Gavialidae; genus Gavialis; species Gavialis gangeticus. Next base: position 3,024,075 of record NW_017729013.1, on the reverse strand, counting down.
TGTCCTCTCTATGCCCCTTTATCTCTGTGCCTCGCTTTCCCAGTGCGAGTTAAGTGGGGATAGCCATGCACGAGGGTGTCTTTTATGAAAATGCTCTGAGATCCATGCATGACGCACCCGTGAAAACTGTCAGTGATTTTAATGAAAACAGTTGCACTTCTGCTTGCTTTATGGAACAGGTAGTTAAGCTGTGGAGCTGGAGAAAGGAAATCTCTTCCTCTACCCACTTCCATCGCTAGAGGCCCACCACCACTGCCTGATGATGGTGTTCGTGGGTGCCCTCTTGTGCATGCCCTGTCTGCAAGAAGTAAATCCTATAGGTTAATTCTTTTCCTTGCCCCTTTCTCAAAAGTTCTTGCATTTCATGTTTCCCCCATGTCCCCTCCACCCCTCCCAACTACCAAACCATAATGGCATGCACCCTGCATGTGATGCAGCAGCTGGTCATGGTCACATAGAGGTTGGAGTCCCGAATATCCTATGTGCACATGCCCCTCTGGCTTCCCGGGGTCCCGTCTGCAAAATAATCCTGCAAATAGAATACCTCTCCTCCCCGCACCAAGCGCTTAGTCCTAATTTTACCCACACCATTCTTAAAAACCCAGGGATTGGCTCAGCTGAGCCCGAACTATTGGCAACTGTGTGTTTTGGAGAGAGCCTGCTAATGAGAAAAATCTGTGGGGGGCTGCCCAGGCTGCACTGATTTCCCTGGGGAACTTCTGTGCATGTTTCTTTCTTGCCAAGTGGTTTAGCAAAATACCCAAGCTCCACAACCCTGAAGAAAACCTCCCTGTGCAACCTCCAATTAAAATCCCTTTTCCCCTCAAATTATTCCTCCTACCCTCTCTCTTTGATAATGATGGAATCCATGTGCTTATAGTATCAAACGGTCGCTGTGTACGGTGTCGAACCTCGCAGCCCCTGCAAAATACAAACAAAATGAAACAAAACCCTGATGTGATGGGTATGCATTTGCAGCCAGGCTCTTATTCAGGCTAAATCTGCGGTGTGGCTTCTCAACTGTATGTCTGGCAATTTAGTTTTTGGAAAGAGCCATAGAGGTTGCTCCCCTCTTCCTCCCTCCCTCCCCTGTCCTCCCCAAAGAAAATCCCGGGGTCCGCGTTCACCTCCCCACCTGCCACACTTGAAAGCTTTCCCTTGTACAGTGCCAGGTTTATATAAGGAGCAGTCATCGTTCTTTTCCACTGATCGTTCCTGATATGTATGCAAACCCTGACTGACGAGGACTGTGGGATTATATTTCTGTTAATTATAATGTGTTTTCTGATCCTCTGGCCAGTCGGAAGAGGCTCAGGGAGGGTTAGATGGCTGCCGAACGCGAAGCTCTGCCTGGAATTTTTAAGCGGTGGAATAAGCTGTCACCAGCTATGTGTGATACTGCACAGGGGCCATGGGATTCAGTTGATGGACAGATTGCATAAAGCAGCCTGATTGGGCAAAGATTGCAGCAAACCATAATAATGTGCAGCTTAGTTGGCTTTGGCTTTGATTCACCAAACACTGCCTGAGATTAAAATTAAGCAGCGAGTATGCACCAGTTAATGCAGAAACGGGCTTTGGGGGTGTTTTGAATGGGGGGGGTGGAAAAAAAGGGCTGTAAGAGTGGGGTTAGGCCTGTGTAAGGAAAATATGATCTAATGCTTTAAGGGAAAGCTGTGTGTCAGTGGACCTGCGGCCCCTGGACACGTGAAGCATATCACTGTCATTTGTTAGGTAGCAAACTAAAAATACGTGGGATGAGTTTTTGTTAACTATATCAAAAGGTCTCTTAAATAGGAATATGTCGCCGAACATGTACGCTGTTACAAAATTTAATCGTAACATGCTGCCAACTGTGTACACTGTTGTGCAATTAAATCGTGAAAAAGGGCAATTAAACCACGAAAAGGGGCAATTTCCTCACTTGTACAAGGGCCCCTGGATTTTAATTCCTGCGCTCGCACTGACTACTTATGAGATCCATGGGCAACCTGTTGTACCTCTGTGCTTCAACTTCTCTGTCTCTATGGTGGGAATGTTGATGGTCTGCCCATCTTTTGCAAAATGCTTTGTGATCAAGTGGTGAAGAGTGTCGGTTCAAGGCATTGTCACTGTGCATAATAAACTTAAAATGTCATAGCTCTTTGGATGTATTCACCTTATCTTATTCCTCGGCACACGTTGATTGATTATGTGCAGCTCCGTGCACCATGTGAGCATTTGTGCATTCACAGGATGCTTGCAATCTCTTAATCTACTCAATAAATAAAAGTGGATATAAACTTGATCCATGTGTCAGACTCAGCTCGTTAAAACAGTGTTATCTGTCTGCGATTATATTCAAAATGGAACTGATTGAGGCTTCATTTTTTTGGCATACTGATTGCCTGGAATTTCCCATGAGTTGTGGCTGCTTCTGATTTACTGCAAATAATTGAATAATAATGTCCCCATCTTTCCTCCCCCTCCAGAAAAAAAGAAAAAAAAAAGTAGGGAAAGAATAACTCCAAAGTAGCGAAGCATGCTGCTTACAGTAATAAATTTTTCCCACGCTCATAAGCACTTGGGCCTGTGACCTCTGTGTTTACAAGATATTTATTGCCACTTGCACCTTCCACTACTTCAGAGTTATCACTCCAGTGCCTTGTAAAATTTGATTGCATTTAATAAATATATTCAGCGTTATTGCTGAGCTTAGTGGAGCACCCGTCTTATGGTTTATCCTTGTTCTCTCCCCCACCACAGGCTCACACCTTAGCAGCCAGCACAGTTTCTGAAATGCATATATTATTGCTTATGTTGTATTGGCTGCAATTTTGGTTGCATCTCAGTTAGATCATTTTTTCTCTTCTAATTAAATAAGTGCTTGTGGTTGCAATGTCTGTGTGGCTCTGAATACTGAATAACTCTGAATTATTGTAGTGGTTCTCTAACGGCTTTGCGGCATTTGCTTCATGAAACTGAGAGTCTACCTGGGACACTCCTCCCCTCCCTGCCATGATCCCTGCCAGAAACATGGGTTCGATTTGACTGGCCTAGCATGCCAAATCTGGGCAGAAATCATGCTATTTTTTTTTTTTTGTTCCCCAGTTTTTATACAGTGCATGTTGCAAAATTTGGCAGTTTAGAATTGGCGGCCCCAGGCAACCTCCCCATTTGCCTGCCCCTAAAACCGGCTCTGGTCCTTGGGCCCTTGCTCTCCCCAGCATGCCGTTTTCTCCGCTATTGAAATATGGCTGGACTTGCACAAGCGGGACCTCTGTAGTTGGGTGCAGTGAAGTGCTGGGTGGCTACATTTCTTGATATTTAATTGCTGAGGAAAACCCCCTGAATGCAAGGAATCGGGGACTGAGCTCCGGGAAGCGTTACAGCTTGGACAGCGACAGGCGTTTCCTCAGCATGACAGAAGCGCTTAAGAGTGCTCTACGGGCCACTTGAGCCCCTGCAGATGGGCTCGTATCTTTTTGCAACCTGAAGAAATAACAAGCTAATGTCTTTTAGGACTGTGCGTGCATCCAAAAGGGATGGGGAAATTGAGAGGGTCGGGAGGGATTTGGGGGCATTGTTGTCAAATGTATTTAACATACGAGCAAGTTTATGACAAGGTTTGATGATGGGCGGTGAAAGCTATTTGTACGCCTGTCCTTAGCTTTCCTTTGCATGTTTCTTAGGCACTTCATCACATTGCATCCTTCTCTTAATGCTGTTGATTAATTATTCCTAAAGCAAACAACTGAATCCCTCCGAGCTGGTGACAAACATGCTCTGCTCAGGATGTAATTTATTAGCTGTCCAGTTCGGGATGTGTTCAGCAACTGGTGGATAATCAGAAAAGTCACTTGGTAACAGGTCTCTCTGGAGGGCTTCATTATAACAGAAGCAAGTCAGCTGGTGAGAGAGAGATGACCTGCATCCATCAGCAGAACAACTTGACAAGGAACTTATTTTCCTATCCCACAAGGTTAATTGCTCTTGCATTTTATGGAATTTATTTGAGTTTTTAAAAGTTGGGTAGAGCTGGTTGATGGAAGCAAATGATGGCTTGGGATAGTGTCAGTGATAATAAATATTAATGGCAATGGAGCAGAAATATAGTGTGCTGTTCAACGAGTAGTGGTGGCTTTTCCTCCGGTTTAGGATATGGGTTTCCCGATGTTGCTGTTTTGAATGCTCTTCCTGGCAGAGGCAGCCTGACAAGTAGTTGTCTTGATTTCTTTGTGATGGTGCAATGACACCTATGGTAAGAAGTCCACTTTTACTGGGCAGCACGGGTACAAGCTGGCCATTTGAAACTGCAAGTCCCCAAGGGTTTCTCTACCTTTTGGATGACATTTAATTGAAAACCACAGGCAGAACTTATCGAAGTTTCATTTTTAACAGAGCTTTGGGCACTTCAGTTTCTGTCCCTTTGACTTTTCATGCCACTGCACTTTCACTGCCATATTTACTTTTGAAAATCGGGCTTACAGGCTAAAATGGTGTTTTTCTGCTACCAAGTCAATGGTGACTGGTCCTTTGAGTGGCCCAGTCACAGGCCAAAACCTTGAAATACTATAGCCTCGGTGAAAATGCGTGCCTCTTGATGTTGCACACGGGAGCTCAGTGCAGAGTAGGATATTCCCATCCCACCCTCCTCCCCTAATGGGAGGGAGTTTAGAGGATTTAGCCACAGTTATCTAAATTAAATGTGCAAAACTTGTTTGGAGACCCTGTTCCATAAGTAGTTACGGCCTATGGGCCGAGCATTCAGGATTCCCTAATCTACTCAGTTTGCATCGGCTGCTAATGTAAATGGGAGGTTTTCACAGAGATGAATGGGAGAACGTGGCCTCAGTGTAATAACTAAATTAAACGCAATTTGGTACCTATTTTGTCACATTCAGTAAGAAAATGTACTTCCACTTTGATGGTTGCTGCTCCTGCCAATTCCTTTTTCTCTCCTCTTCCTTCTGTTCTCTCCTTCTGTGTTTTACTTCCCCCACCCCCAGCATCTCCTATTTTCGCCTTCTCCGTCCCCTGTGCCCTGAGGCAGCAGTCTCATACTCTTCTCTGCTTCATCTGCAAAACTGAGACGTGGAGAGAGAGTTTACGTTGCACAGAGGTGTAGGGCTTCAGTGCTGATACAACAGTGAAGTCAGTGAGGAACACGCCACCGAGAGTGTTGCAGGATGTCTGCATGCTTGGGCAAATACGACTTCAGTTTACACTTTGTTCATACCTAAAGATTTATCACTGTGTCCAAGAAAGTCAAGCATGCTTAATTTTAAAGGAGAGCATGAATTCTGCCTAGTATGATTAAATTGTGGGCTGTTTAAAAGCACTATATGGACTAGATGAAGCCTGGGGCCATGTCTGGCAGACCCTTGGCTTAAGCTACAGTACCATGGTAGCTTCAGGTCCTTGCATCTGATTTACACGGAGGCTGCACTCTTTTACACTGCCTAGTGTTTGGGAGTGGGGAGTGAAGCGGGGAGGTCATGTTCAAGTAAATGTTGGCACACTGCGCACTTTATTCTAGAGACCAGTTGCTGCGTTTGTGTGTAGTTTTGCAAAATAATGTTGGTTGCTATAAATCCAGGACCAAGAAACCCAAGAAGCATCTGCTACTAGTAAGTTCCTGAAGTAGAAAATCAGGCATAATTGTTTGCGTGGCTGAGGCAGTAGGGCAAACCCATCACGTAGCTAATGTCTGCTTCTCACAGAAACAAGGGTTTGACCCACAGATGTTATTCACATTAACACATATAACCACTGCATCACTTAATGTACTGCTTGAAGGTGCTCAGATGCTGTGGTGGTGATGAGAATGGCACGGGCCTCTATAGGCAGTAGGCTAGAGCATGCTTTAGTCTGGTTTAGATTCGGGAACCAGTTGCTGTGAATATTGGTTATAAAGGCAGTTTGTGTCCCATGAGAATAAAACTGGGCATTTTGAACAGCCAAGAAAAGTCAAGTCAAGTGACCACAGTGCACATGGGAGCTTCATGGACTGGTCTTTTGCTCACATGTGTGCGGCACGAGGGAACCGTGCAAGCACTGCTCAGTGAGCACTGCATAAGGCTTCACCCTAGAGTTGCTGAATTTCCTTTTGGTCAAAGGAAGGGCACGTCAGTCAACATTTATTGCAAGGGGTGAAAAGACAAGAAACCCACTGGAAAAGGGACTCGGATATTTTTTTCTGAGAGAACCCAGGGTGTGGAAGAAGCTGCTGATACAAGACGCAACATAAAGCTGATGATGACATCTGGGGTGTCCTGCTGGGGACTGTGTTAATTGGTTTTGCACTTGCAAAGAACATCCCAAAGTGAAATCAATTCCCTCTTCCTCTTTTTTTTTTTTTTTT
>NW_017729013.1:3011409-3017608 GCF_001723915.1 Gavialis gangeticus | reverse complement strand
TTTTTTTTTTTTTTTTAATAAGGCTCCCTGGTGCTATTTAGCAAACCAAGTCTTAGCACCCACCCCTTGCACCAAAGCCATGCAAGAGAATGGCAGCTGATTCTGATCTGAACCCTCTGTCTACAGCTGGAGGCTGGAACTTGTTTTGAGTGCAACACTGAGCTTACCTCTAAGATAAATATTGATTTCAAAGAGAAAAGTCCCTTTTATTTTTCCATTTGACAACCAACACAAATAAAGAGCCCTACCCCCAGCTGGGTGCACCTGCTGGGCTCGGAGCATTGGTGATTTCTTTTTTCCCTCCAAGTTTAAACTCCTCTGCTCTGCTTTTATTTACAGTTCCTCCCTCCCTCCCTGCTTTTATTTTGTCCTTCTGCTCCCTGGCAGGGAGTATTTGTGCTAAGGAACATTAAGACTGGCACTGCTGGAAAATTAAGTCGTCATTTTATCTGCAAACCTGCCACTGTGTCGACAGGCACAGGGCAAGCTCCCTGCCAGTGACTTCAACCTCTGTCTCTGAGGATCTTCCTGTCTTAGGTGTGAGAGGTAATTCACATTCCAAGCCTGTCTCTCTCCTTTCTCCTGAGCTGCCAATTATACAGCATTGTGTCAAGTTAGATCCAGGGGTATGTATATGGGGACCACAATTAACCGAGACTGGTCTTGGAAACACTGCAGGTACTGACACTCAAACCTGCTGGTGATCTGAACCAAATGAGGAAAGGGCAAAACAATTTGGATATAATTAGATTCCTTCCCCTTGTCCCCCTACCAAAAGGCTTTAACAGAAACTCAAGGCTTCCTCGAGGTTTGATGGGGTTCAGCCCTGCTCCATCCCCACTTTCCCCTTCCGTTTCTGTGCGTCTGCATTTGAGGTTTCCACCTGGGAAGTAGAAGTGTCAAAATCTTCCAAGGGACTGTTCCTGCAATATTTCTGGCATATAGCATAGTAGAGGTAGCAGGTCTCATGGGAAATTCTGTTCTCATGAGGTTGATAGCCCAATTTCACAGATTTCGGAGAGGCTGATTGGAGTTCAGGGAAGCCTCTGCAGTGCAGAAGCCTATTTGAATAGCGTGTCTCAACATGCTCAGGTTTTCCCATTGATTAAAGCCAGCTCTCCTGCTTTTTCCATTTCCTCGCTGTATTGGGTGGAGTCTGAACAGACCAAAGGAAGGGAATGATTAGGCAATGGAGAAGGATTTTTGTATTTGTTATCCTTTTGGGGAGTGGAGGGGTTGAGACGTTATTAAAAGACTTCATGCGGTGCAAGTGTTTAGGAGGCTTGAACTGGAGGGTTGGTTTCCAGTTACGTGGTTTTCCCCCGTGGCTTAGATCTAGGGTGTTAGGTCATCTCATTTATAGGCACGGGGGCCAGCTGCAAAAGCTGGTTAAGAGCCGAAACCTGAACTTGGAGTCTTTTCAGAGCCAGAGTTTGACGTCGTTTTTCTCAGTTTGTTGGAGATAAAGTGAAAGTGGAGGGCCTGATATAAAAAGATTCAGGCCATTTGCCCCGTGGTTTGTAGACTGGATAAAGTTACCCTACTCTGCAATCATGTGGCCTGGTAATGGCCAGAGTCCTTAGGCTACACCACAGTTGTTTAATTCCTTTAGATTTACAAAATGTTCTTTCCTATTCTTCCTCCTGCCACTCTCTTTAGTATGTAGCAACTACTTGGTGCTCCCTGTCCTGTTTTCCAGCCCTGCCCATGCACATACACTAAGTAAATGCTTCACCTTTGCTGGGAAATAACTAGAACAACTTTGCCCTTAAATAAAACCTAACGTTTGAGGCTTTCAAAGTGCTTTGGAAAGTAAGCTTTTCACCATTGCTGCCTGCATTTCATTCCTTTCCCCATTTTATAGATGGAAATGGGACAGCTATACTGAGGAAGGGGTGGGCAAAATTTGGCCTGCAGCGAACTCCATTTCCCAGCAGCCCGTGTGGCTTTTTCTGGCACCCCTCGTTGGACCCAGGCACCCCAGCCGCATCCACTGCTGGGGGTGGGACCTCTGTGGGCTGGTCACGCAGGTGGGATGGGGCCACAGCTGGGAGCGAGATGGGTGGGCGGCAGGAGAGACCCTGGGATCTTGGGGCAGAGCTACCATCTGCCTGCACGCCTATATGATGAACATGGATCCTGCGGGCATGGGCATGCAGGCAGTGGATCGCAGCTCTGCCCCAGCCCCATGCTGTCAGCGCCCCAAGATCCTGGCCCCAGTCTTGACCTTGACCCCACAGGGTTGGTCGTATGATAAGTTGCTTGATGAAGTGGTCTTCCGCACCAAATGGGTGCTGAGCCGGAAGAAGAGCCTGTTAGACATCGCTGCCCACCTCTTGTTCTGGTAATTTACATGGGGGTGAGTTCCAGGTTTTGTTTAAATGGGGGTGACTTTTCTGGTTTCCCTGCAAGGTGCAAATCTACCCTGTCTTCTGCTTGACTTCAGACCAACACGGCTAACTATGTCTCTACTATATAGTAAGTTAACTTTATTTTCCAAGTGGAATTGCCATGCAGTGCATAGTATATCGGGATAAAGTTAGCTCTTGAAAGACATAGGTTTGCTTTACTGTATGGAGAAGTTTTTAACTGCAATGTCACGCCCTTGGTTTCCCTCTCCCCACCCCCCGGTCATTTGCATCCCAGGGTAGCTCGTTGCTCTTTGCAAACTGTCTCCTTTCCTGCCTAGTGGCCAGGTACTGCAGTGGCTCCTATTGGGGCAGGTGGCTTGGAGAAAGCTAGCCATATGTCTGCTCTTTACTATGGATTACACTTTATTCTGGAGTACATATCGGTATTAATTACCCTGATTTAACTGCAGTGTGTTTTCTTACCTTCTTGGTAGGGTTTTTTCTGGCCCTTAGTTACCTTTCATGCTTCCTATGTAGGCTACAGATGCTACTAAGTAGTCACCTTTTTACTCATCTGCTTAAAATGTTGCAGATCTACCTATTGCAACCAGTGGTGAGAAGTAGTGTGTTTTGAAGAAATCTGATTATGCTGCTGGCTTGTTTCATCCAAGTAGCAAGGAGAAAGCAATCTCTTATTCTGAGGCGGTAGCGCAGGGAGCGGTCTCTTGTGTGATGCCTCTTGCACTCTGTCATCTACAAATGTGGAGTTCACTTTGACATCGTACGTTAAATCGTTTGAGAAATGGATATTCAGAAATAAACACGATTACATTTTCTTAAGTATCTGAGGACTCTTCCCTGTACCCTTTTTAAGCAGAGCTCCCACAAAAAGCACTGGCTGCTTACTCGGGCAGTAGTTTCTGGGAGCTTTGCCTGCCAAACCGATCTTATCTTTGTCTGCTCTTATTTAAAATCAAAGAAAACATCATGTGTTACTGTAGAATAAAAGATGATGATGTTGTCAGTATTCAGTTAAAAGAGAAGAGGTCAAGACCCGAGTGGAATACAAGTGCTACCAGCCAAGAGTGAGGGTGGAGCATTTTATCTAGATAGTTATTTTTATTAGGGTTGGATATTTGACCGGTCAAATACATTTTGGTCAATTGACCAGTCAAATTTCAGTCAAAAATTGTACAAAAATTGCCAGAAGGTCCAAATAATACACAGAAAAAGCACAAATTTTCCATTCAGAAACATGTAAAAAAAAAAATCAAAAAAAAAATCTTTTAATTAATAAAACTACAAAAAGTAGGGTTTTTTTCTGTAAAATTGCTATAAACTTTGACCTGTCAAAAATATGCAGTTAATTGACGATATTTGACCAGCTAATTAATTGGCTTGTGAACCCTAACATAACCATTTTTTATATATATATAATAAAAAAAATAAAATGAACACGTGAATTAGTTGCCATGAACTTAAAGAGGTTAGACTTCATGTGTACACACATGAAAGAAGTGAGCGCACACTGGCAGATAACCAGAGAACAAATGATATTTGCCATTTAATCCCATGATAGCTAGTAGTGTACCTGTACCCTAAATGTAGTTCTACTGTCATAATTTAGCCTAAACCTATCCTAGTATGTCAGCATATGTGCATTCGCACTACAGGTCGTGCCAGTGACAGCCCTGCCCAACATACTTATTACAGGACAAAAACTAATATTATGTAGCCCAGGGTCTTTGAATACCATTTGCCCATGTGACACTTGCGTGATGCTGCCAAGAGCTAAGCATTCAACTTCCATTGCCCCCACTGGTAACTGAGGGTACTCAGCAAGCTGTGTTAGGTGCTTGTGGTCTTGTCTAATTGAGGCTTGTAATGTGTTTCATAATAGCTATCTCACAATTGATGGGTTAGGAAAGTTCAAGGCATCGCCTTACAGTGAAGCATGTCGTATCCAAATGACTCTGAACCTTTGGAATAAAAGGGTTTTCAATACTTTTTCTCCCCTTGACTGATGCTATTTATTAGCCCTGTCTGCTTTTTATTATTTTGGAAAGAATGTGTGAATGAGGGAGATTTGAGCAGCAAGCTGCATCCAATTTGAGAAGCTAAAGTGAAATTCTCTTAATCAGGGGGCTCGGCTCTGCTAGCCAATTTAGGATTTTTCATGCTTTCTTTGGGGCTCTTCTTTTAGAGTAGCGCAGGAATTGGATTAACCCTCTCCGTTGATTTTTTTTTTTTTTCCAATTAGAGGCTTTTGGGTTGGGAGGGGAGGAGGAATAACTACAGTAAACTAGTGTTTGTAACTGTGGCGTGCAATTACTGCCGGACGCCAAGGGTAAAGCAGGAAGAAGGGCAGCCTGGAGAGAGGCAGGCTGCTAAAATTGTCACTGTAATTGGACTGCCTGGCATACACGGATTTTGACATTCAAGGGGTTAGACTGTTTGTTGTGTCATGGGCCTCACTTTATAGGCGTGCGCGCGCGCGCACACACACACACTATATATAGATATATCTATATATACAGTGTGTGTGTGTGTGTGTGTGTGTACTTTTTTTTCCTTTTTAAGTGCTCTGAAGAAGCACTGCTGATGCCTGTGCTGCCCTGTGAGGTTGTCAGACATGTAAAGCGTAGTGAAAACACTTGAGCTGAGGCTCTCAAATGTAGAAAAGTGGTCTCAAGCAGTTTAACCACTTCACTATGGTGTGTAGCTTACTATGGCCTGTTCCTCCCTTCCTTCTCCAGCCTGGTTGTATACCTGCTGGAAATGCCCTTAATGTGATCTCTTTCTTGGTCTTTGCTGTAATGTACAGTGCGCAAAACCATCTGAGATGATTTGTAGCCATTCGCTGCAAATAAGCGCTTCCTTTTTTTTTAAATCCATATGACTTAAAATGCCCCAGTACGCATGCATATTTAATGAAAACCATCTAATTCTGAATGCAGGAAAATGAAGGCAGTCCAACATGGTACTGCAGGGGAGGAGAGTTAACCTTCCCGCTCAGTTCCCAGTCATGTGCTGTGTGACCTCGAGCAAGCATCACGCCTTAGTTAGCCCACTTGTAAAATGGGCGTAGCTAGATCTCACAGGAGCATTAGGGGGTTTATATAATTAGAAGAAGCACTGAGTGCCACTGATGAAAGGCTGAGAGGTAGGTACCAAGTGTGCACACATGCATGCAGGAGAGATTTTCTGATATGTGGTTGAAGCTGTATAGTATTGCTTTGCAACAATACCCGGGTCAGGTACTGAGCATCAAACACAGCTCAGCTGAAGTCAGATTAAGCCCCCTACTCCTCCTCCTTTTCACACTCTACTTTTTTTTGTCTGTCATCAGCTTGTTGTGTCTTGCCTGCCATTTATAGTTATTTATGTCTCTACAGTGCCTGGACCAGTGGGGGCATTGACACCTGATTGAGCTACTTTTGTACTATTGTAAGAGTATTAGTAGTCTAGAGCAGTGGTCTCCAAAGTGGGGTGCACAAGACAATCCATTGGGGTGCGGGAAGAAAATATTAGAACTTGTATTTATATTTATAGTTATATAAATATACATATATTGGGGTGCGTGCTCAAAATTTTTTTCTGATAAGGGTGCGTGAATATAAATATGCATAAATTGGGGGTGGGTGCTCAAAACATCTTTACTGATAGGGGTGCGCGATCAAAGAAGTTTGGAGACCACTGGTCTAGAGGCTCAGTTTTGCATCCAGCTGTCCAAAGGTGAAGAGCTCTCGCCTACTTTGACCATTGTCGTTCTTTTCTCCCTGCTTCCAGTGAGGTGCATTCACGTAATCTTCGCTGTTACTGCTTTTAAAGATTTTTTTTTTTTTTTT
>NW_017729013.1:2980049-3011058 GCF_001723915.1 Gavialis gangeticus | reverse complement strand
TTTTTTTTTTTTTTTTATGGAAGAGGAGAGCAATCATATTTAATAATGCAATTACAATCAGGGGAGAATGTTTATCCTGTAAGATTTCAGCTGCTGTAAGAGCCCTAGGGCATTCTTGGAAATGAGATGCAAATCTCAAGGATTACCTCCTCCAGCAGACACCAGAATCAAACACAAAAATCATTCTGAACAACATATGAAATGACTGGCCCATTATTGCCATTGGATGCATCCAGGAAGCTTAGATTCTTTTATGTCAGAAGACCAATGTGACCTGTAATAACTTTGTAATGCAACAAGGTATGGGTGAGGGTGAATGTGTGCATTTTGGAAGTGAGCAGGAGAAGCACCCCTCGATGCTGCAAACATGTGATCTAAACTGTCTGACAACTATAGCTGAAGCCTTCCCTTGTAATAGCCCTAAAAAACAAAACCCTTGTCCCCAACCCCCCCCCCCGAATCCAGAGAGGCTCAGTTTGGTTTCTGGCATTAGTTAAATGAAGACACTTTTCAGTGATGCTTTGTGGCTAAATTAATTTTCAGAGTCTGAACACATTCACTAACCTGGCTGAATGCCTATGAGAAAACGTTATTTGTTGTACAAATTTTTTTTAAAGCTATTTCATTTGTGTGGCTACAGCAGCAAGAATGTGTGCGCTGGGAGCTCAAGCATTGGGTAGCACGTCTTTTGTTACTCAGTGTATGGTGTTTGAGTATATTTGCTTATTAGTGAGGACCTTGAACTTAAGACTGCATCCGGGACAGTGCAACATCATCACTTCTTAAGAGTGAGCAAACCAAGATCGAATGTGAACTAAACCTGTGCAAAAGGTTAGTTAGAAAACTCCAGTTTTCACTTTGCTCTCCAGAAAGCAGGTCTTGCAAGTTAGAAGCTGTCCAAGTTGATAGAAAAAGCCATGAATCCGGGCCTCGTTTGAAATGCTCTTGCGTGATCACAAGCTTTTAAATACAGCTGATGAGAATGTAATTGTATCACACAATCCTAACGTGATACCAGGTGAAACTGGGTCATTGCGACTGAATTGTATTAGTATTCAAACCCACGTTTTGTTTGAGCGCGGAGAATGAGGAAATGGAGACCTAGAGAAAATGACTGTGCAAAATCTGATAATATTATTTAAATACTTGGCACCATCTAGGCAGGATATATCAGAGCAGAGGTGGACTTACAAGAGTTTTGACACTTGCTTATTATGAACCAAAAAAATGCCTAAGAACAGGTATTTTGTTACTTAGGCATCTAGGCTGAGGCTTTTAAAGAAGGCAAAGCAGTTTGTGACCCGTTACCTTAGATGACTCTAACAACTCCAGCTGGTGTCCCAGCCAGCACAGTAAGCAGCCTGAGCTCTTTTTCTGAGTTATTCAGGCATTTGTACCAGGCTCATGGCTGTAGCATCTCAGCTTCTAAAGGACACGAGTAGAACTGCATGGTGTAATACGTTCGGTTTTACACCTTCAAGCTACCCAAATGTCTTAATTTGTGTGGTGCTCTAGTGAGGGTGTACAGCGGACTTGCTTTTCTTTCCGGCCCGGCCCTTATTAAAAGCTGCATGCGGTGTCCTTGCTGTGTCACATGGCATTCGTCCCACAGGGAGAAGAGGGCTTCCCATTTGACCATATGTCATTCATTACATTTCTTCACTTTCATTTGTTTCGTCCCAGGTTGTCTGGAGGAGGCAGCTTGCCATTTACCGTTCTCGGGTAGGGATTTGTGTCAGAACCTCTGTTTCCGTTCCTCTGGGGCAGCTGGGATTTCAGCAGAGAGAGCACCTGCATTGTATAGACATATGATTGTCTTGTCATCCGCCTGGTGAACAGTAGATGTTCAGCTTCACTTTCCTCAACCCGCCAATGTCTCTTGGGGGTTACTGAGATTATAGGTAACGGCATAGCAAGGAGAAGAAAAATGGCTCAGAAAGCCACCTCTAATACTTCGCCGCTCTCATAGCCTGCACTCTCTCAGACATTTTTGTGTAATCGGATGCTTTTTTCCCTTCTTGTCAAAAATCCCGAGGGTCTAAATGGTGGATTTAAGGTCCTCGGAGACAAAAAGATAGTAGCATCTGATTATGCTATGTACCGCTTCTGTCACCGCCTGTCTAAAAGACCCAACTGAGATCGGGGCCCCTGAACCCAGTTGTACAAAGACGGAGTAAGAGGCTCTCCCTGCTTTGAAAATGCAGGAGTTTAGATAGGCTAAGGATGGGAACAGGAGGAGAGGGAGGGAGGGTGACTTGCTTGACATGGGTTCTGCTACTTTTTTATTGTACAGAAATTAAACCCTAGTCTTCCAAGTTTTAGTTCAGTTCCCTGGCCTATGTAGTCTTTCCACCAAGGTCTTCCCTCACTGAAATGAGTTGTTCGCCTGCGTCCCATTACCATCAGAGAGGTGTTACTGTTTGGGCTGTCTGCACAGTACATCTCAGTGCTATGTACAGATGACCCACGGTACTTCACACAGTGGAGACTGTGGTGCAAAGAGTATTGGGCAGTGACACTCCAGCTAGCTTTGCATGCAGTAGCTCTGGTACTGGACTCGGTATAGCTGTATTAATGTTGTCTGCCTCTGTGTAGACCCACTAAGCCTGGGCACAGCAGTGTGCTGATGTGCCCGTACTGTTTTCACCCCTAGAGGAAACTCAGGCAGAGATCAATCAGCTGTCCACTGGAGATGCACCCCAACGCAGACTCTCAGATGCTTGTTGGCAGTCAGAGCCATTAAGAGGATCATAGAAATTGATTTATCTGCTTGACCTTGGAGGTGGTTCCTCCAGACGCAGGCTAAGAATGACCTATGGGAGGTTTGCTCTGCCCTTCACTGACGTTCCTTTTTAGGGGTGGAAGGGAGAATTAGGTAATTTCCTTCCTTAGGAATAATGACGATGTCGACTTTCTGAACAGAAATATTGTGTGCCCCCTCTTCCCCACTTCCAGAAACGAGCCTGGCTCACCAGGGCCCAGCTGAGATGAATTAATTATCAACTGTTGGTGGGAAGCTAAAAATTCATCACATAGGCTTTTACTTTATCCCCTTTCTAGAGTTTGCTTCTGTATTATTTTACTGTAGGGGTTCAGTTCCCAGATGCTTATATAAATACAGCTATGGAGGCACTAAACATCTGGACCGAATCTGGCCTTTGGATTCTGTCTCAGTGGCCTAAAGTGGGGATGGAAGATCTGGGCAGCCTCCGCTCCTCCAAAAAACTCTGGCTTAGGCATATGCATCGAAGGTCTGAGTGACCTCGCATGCGTACACCGTGATCTGGAAGGATCAATGATCGCCAAAAAAGTGCTAATGTAGCTAACTTCCTGAGCCCTTTTTTTGGTTAATATGCTTGAAAATGTAGTGCCTCCACCCCAATAAAAGAATGGAAAAAAGTACTGATTGCATATAAAGCAAGTGGTTTTATGAAGAAGTGCAGAAGCAAGAGCTAGTCAAGAAAGTTGATCTGGAGGTCAGAAAACTAGCTTGAAGTGTAGGAAACTATCCTTCTATCCCCTGCAAACAGTATGTGACTTTGGGCAAGGCCTTGAGCTGCACAGTCCTATGAAATCAGTGGGAATGAGACGCTTAAGTATCTGGACCTTAGTATCTTTGTTCCTCGGTGATCCACGTCTAGCATGAATGTGCTTTTGAGGATAAACACCTTAGTGATTCTGATGTGCTTAGATGAGGCCATATAAATACCTCCTGTGGAGAGAGAGAGTCCTGTTTAGGCAGTAGAGCACTTACAATAACCACAAATGTGGTAGTTGTAAATGCTTGATGGTCTCAAATTCAGCCATTTTTCTATTTATTTGGCACATGCAATATATTACTGTAGTTTGTATGTTTGGTAGAGACATACCTACTTTGTATAGGTAGGTATACATATAGATGCACTTCTGTTCTGGTGAAGTATTAAAACTAATGTCTCGGGCCCACGTGTATATTTGAGTGTCGCCGTTCTTCAAGCAACTTGCACATCAGAGAGACTATGTATATGTTTTCCCAATGTAAGGTATGCATTTGGTACTCAGTTATATGTAAATAACTCCTTTTTAATTGCTGGAAGTTGCCTTCCTGTAGCTAAAGGCAAAATTTGGGCCTTTTTGGTAACAAACAGGATCAACCCACTTCCAGGCATCCAGAAAGAGTCTAGCTCAGAGGTGGGCAATTATTTGAGCTGGAGGGCCACTTAGGGAGTTTTGGTGAGTGGTCATGAGCTGGGTCAACACCCTTCCCACTCACCCCCCAGCAGCTCAGCAAAACTCCCTAAGTTGCTCTGCCCTGTGCCCAGCCTGGCAGATGGGATGGGGCCATGAGTGGGCTGGAAGTGGGATTGGGTGGATCCTAGGCCCTATGGCCCACGGGCCATATTTTGCCCACCCCTGGTCCAGCTCCTTTAAGAAGGGGAGACACTTCAAGGCCAAATATTAATGCTAAATACAGCAGTGTGTGCTGGTACGTCAGGCTGCTTTGACTCAGAGCTCCACGCCGCTTGGCGTTGGAGCAGACAGTAGAGCGCAGTCCTTTTTCCACCAAGACTTTCCATCTGCCTGTAAATTTGCCACAGCTTCCTCTTACCGTCGCTCTGAGGTTTAAAGAAGGAGGATGGAAAGGGCAGGAACGAACCTATGTAAATATTTTTTAATACAAGGTTTAAACATGCAGAATAAATCAATTGAATCAATGTCCCTAAAGAGATCATTTTCCTCACTGCACCTCACTGAGCTTAATCCACAACACAAACAGGAGTTTGTGCATTAAGGAGGGGAGAAGGTGCTGAGGCAGAGAGTAACAGGCAGTCCTGCTAGCTTGAGTAGGAGGGATCCAGGCTAGGCAGGACCTTAATAATTAACATTAGCATGGAAAAAAATCAATCTGCCAAACAGCTTGTGTCAAAGGGGCTGCGCTGTTGCTCTTTCTTAATGTCAGGAGTCAGCGCCTGCACTGCTGGGTTCAGCATCATCAAATGGCTTTTATTAGAGGAGTCAGCAATGAAATGCAGTTCATTTAGAGTTACCTTGTAGGTGAATGGGGCTGTTTGATGGCTTTGATCTGGATGGGACTGGTGAGTTTGGATGGGGTTTACCATAAGACAAAGTACAGGAACAAAGTTGTAGCCTCTTAAGACTTCATTGTTACAGCCTGCGGGCTGGATCCGGCCCATCAAGGGCTTCTATTCGGCCCGCGGCTGCTCCTCTGAAGGAGGAATGGATCTGGTCCGTGGCTGCCCTGGCTTTTGCTCTTCCCCGTCCCATAGCTGGCTGCAGCAGATCCAGCGGCCCGCCAGCCACTTGCCTCTCTTCCCCTGCCTGGCCCAGCCTGCCCTATACCCCAGTGTATGCTCTGAGCCTCCAAGTTTATGCGGAGCTCCTGGTCAGGCTTGTGTCCGGCAAAGTTGTCTTCATGTAGCTCCGACCCTGCGGCTGTTGGCAGACCAGACAGCCTGGCCCTGGCAAGATTCAGAGCTCAGGTAAGGTTCTCCCTGCTGGTGGGGAAGAGGATGCAGGGGCATGAAGGCTTGGAGCAGTGGATTATCTGGGGCCTGGTAGGGGCTTGGGTGCCATTAACGGGGTGCTGCGCTGTGTTCCTGCATGCCACTTTGGGCTGTGCCACATGGGTACAGCTGGAGTGGCTGGCGTGGCTCCTGCCTGACCCTGAGTCTCCAGTGTGGAGCTGGGTCGGGCAGGTGCCATGCCAGCTGCTCCAGCTGCACCTACATGGCCCGAAGCAGTGTGCAAGAACACACTGTGGTATCAGGCCAGCCCAGCCGCATACCAGGCTGCAGGGAGGAGGGGGGAACATAGCACCGCACTGGCCCGGCTAGGCCTAGATAATCCATGGCTCCTGGCCCCCTTCTCCCTGCACCCTGTCCCCTACTCCAGGTCCCTGGCATGTGCCTGGGCCGGGCGGATGCCACACTGTGCTCCCGTGCACCACTTCAGACCACGTGGGTGTTGCTGGTGTGGCTCTTGCCAGGCCTGGTAGTGTGCCAGGGATTTGGGGTGGGGAAAGGGGTGCAGGGGGGACCTGTGGGGAATTCATGTGTATGGTGGTAGTGGTGTGGGGGGGGTGCGCACAGTCCTCAGCAGCTCACCAAAACTTGTTAAGTGGCCCTCCAGTTGAAATAATTGCCCACCCCTGATGTACGGAGTCTGTGACATATAGCTGACCTATTTGAACCCCATCCATTAGAAGATACGCAGGCCTATAGGGTATTTCTAGCAATATTGCTAAGCTGAGTCTGATTTGGTCTGTGGCTTTGTCAGTATCTGGTGCTCTGGATTTATTACTCTGGAAGAAATAATAGGGAGCGAGACCTGGTTTAAGAGGCTAATTTGGGCTGACTGTTGAAAAAGAAAGTCAGTTTGTCTCTCGGTTTCTTGCCCATACCGTATAGCCAAGGATATGCCACAGAGCCATGTTAGATGACAACACCGTTCCAGCTGTAGGTCAGAGGGGCTATGTGCAAAAGTGTGCGTGCAGTGGTGGGTTTTTTCCCTGCTCGATTTGTTCAAAGCCATAGGTTGAGCAATGGAAATCCACTAACTCGGAGAACTCTGCACGTGCAATTGCTACAAGTACATTCCAGTTCGACGTGGAGGTTGCCAGCTTATGAATCATCAGAAAGTTCAGCAAATTTTTTTGGAGTCCGGAATTTCAAAAGCTTTACAACAGGCAGTCACTGCAAGGGATCAGCCTCTAAGCATGTGCTTGTTAGGGTTACTCTTAAAGGCAAGAGGATTTGGAGCTTCTGGTTGTTGGAGAGGGGATATGTTTGTTTGTTTTAGTCGTCCCCCACCCCCCGGTTGGCAATCTGGGTAAGAGAGCATATTCCCCTTTGAATGTACTCATTCAGACTAGATGAAACCCAGATCTTCCTAGGTGTTCAAGTGATTCTTGATTCTGTAATAGCAAGCCTAGGTGCCTTTGGGTACCAGTTAAGATTTTAACCTACGGGCAGATCTTTGACTCTACATCGTATGTCACTGAAGTCCCAGTAGGGCAACTCATTTGAAGCAGTTTGCAGCATGACTTGGAAGGCCAATGGCTCGGGTGCCGTGGTGAGAAAAAGGAGCCAGGGTTGCTGGAAAAATGGGAATCAGTGTAGTTCCAGAAAAGACAGCCTGTGCTTTTGAAACCCCCAGCCTCGTTGGGCAAAAAGCTGGCAGTTGGACTGAATTTGGGTGAGCATCTGAACGTATCCCAAGCTGTTTTTGCAACTTTCTTGCAATCAGTTCCTGTTTTGGCTCATCTTTTTCCCTTTTTATAAGCAACAGGCCACAGCTCCAGGTACTCTGGCATCTGGAATGGGCTTCCAAGGGACGTGGTGCTCTCCCCTACCCTGGAGGTCTCTAAGAGGAGTGTGGACAAGCACCTGCGTGGGGTCATCTGACCCCAGCACCATTTCTTGCCCAGGGCATGGGGTCAAACTCAACGATCTACTGAGGTCCCTTCCAACCCTACAAGTCTATGAACTCTATTCAGTGTGAATGAAATTCCTCCATTTGACATGGGGGTGGGAACGCATTTCCTTTAGCCTCAACGGTAACAAAGGGCTTAATGTCTCCGTCAGGCTTTCAGGTGTTTCTCTGTCTGGTGTTTCACCCTAGTGCCTTTTGTTGGAGGGGAACAAAAGCCCAAGGAGGGGCCATGGTTTGTATAAGGACTGGGTGACAATGTCTTGAAGGCACAGCCCAGTTCTGGACGGTGTGCGCGCGCACGGGTAGTGGAAGCTGCAGGGTGAATTCTGCGTGATTTGGCTAGAATTTCTCTGAGGGCTTCTGAGAACACGGGTACTGTAGTAACAGCTCCGTCTTGCTTTAAATGGGTGCATCTTTTTCCTCCAGCTTATGCCCTGTCACTCCTGTTACCCGATATGCACAGGCAGGGCTTCTCTTCTGAAGAGCCCCACGGCTCTGCTTTTGCAGCTGGTCTGTGTGGCAAGGAAAGCTCCCTGATCTTTTTCCCCAGACACCTTCCTTCAGAGTGTGATGCACATTTTGCAGGCCGAGGGCTTGCATCTGCTCTTAATTCCAAGTGTGCAAGTTGGAAATTGCTCCGCTGATACCAGCGGGTGTCAAACAGGTGCAACCGAGGAGGCTCTAACCTGAAGCTAATGGAAGTGCTATCCTTCTGCGGGCTCCTGCATGCCATTCACACAACCTGCCGAGTGGTTTTGGGATGATATCCACTTCCAATATTTAGCAGCATAAAATACCCTGAAGGCAAATAGCGCATCTATAAATTAAGCTCCTGAAGTGTCGGTCAGGTTACTCGGGGGGGTTTTTTGACAGTGAGATTATTGACGGTGTAAAGTGATAGTTCTGCTCTTGAAAAGCTCATTCTCCTAACACAAATCACAGCACTGCCAGGATTTATTGAACTGCCTGATGGAGAAGTACTGTACAAGTTACTATTAGTCCATTTCGCCAGCTTTGCCATCAGGAGGCTTTAAATAATTGTATTTGAAAGAAATGTTGGAGTGACAGAATTGGGTGCAAAAGGCCATAGATTTTTTTTAAAATATTTTTTTGGTCCCCCTTTTCTCTCTCTTTGGGAGGGGATTGAGAATTTCAGAGAGAGACAGTTTCCCAGCTGCCTCATCGGCCGTTTTAAAGGCATTGCTTTGCAAGCGCTCTTGCTTTGGTCACGTTGGAGAAATGGGTAGCGTAACCAAGGGCAAGTGTTCAGGGATGATGCTGCCAGAGTCGTACACCCACCGGAGGGGCTCTCACCTAGGGCACGTATCGGTGTCACAGCTCTGTAGTGTGAAGTCCTCAGATGGTTAGCTTAGTACTGTTTGCCCTCTTGGAAGCAAGCACCAGGTGTTGCAGGCACAAAAACTGCACGCTTGGCTGTTGGGAGAGCTGGGGCTGTCGACCAGTTCGTGATGAGTCAGATTTCAGAAGAAATTTGTACACTGAAGCAGGCAGCTTGTCCCACATGGTTTTCTCTAAAACCTCCGGCATCCTGCGTGCGTGGCTGGAAAGCAACATCCTTTGAGTCGTTGCCATGAATGAGATGAGGGCTTTTTGCTGTGAGGCTAGTGGGAGAGCACGAATGCTTTCTCCCCCCGCTCCTGCTCGAAAGTGGCCTCGTGGCCGGCGTCTCCTGCAGCGCGCTCGGATGAGCTGCCCTGTTTGGGCACTCGCCCCATTCATTAGTGTGCGTACGAGACTGATGTTAGTGATGTCGGATAAAACGTGACACGGGGCTTGGGTGAGACCTGGTGACCAGAGGGTCAGAAAGGGCTGACCCCCTGACCCATCCTATGTCCGTAACAAATTCGGCGTCATATTGACCTATCCCTTGACAGCAATTTTATGAAGGATCTTGAATTGACAAATGCAGTTCAAGTTCAGCTCCTCGCCCACTACCTGTTTCACAGTGGCTGTGTTAAATGCACTTAAAAGCCAAAGCAGCAATTTATCCCCAAGAGCCTGAAATCGGACTTCAGGGCTCAGCTTTTATGTCCTTTTCTGTGTGTTGTGCTGTGCTTTCCTCCACTGCCCCTTACAAAATCTGGACATAAAAACTGTCTTAGGGCCTCCAGGCTCCCTCCCCAACAGCCTGTCTGTCAGACAGCCATTGATGATAACCAAACCTTTTTTTTTTTTCCCCCCCTCCCAGTTGGGCTTTTAAAATGTTTTGTAGCCTTTTGATCTAGGACTCCAGTGAAACAAGGTTCACAACTTGTTCAAGGGGGGGGGTCCTTGAAGCTAAGAGCCTGGCCATTTTTTCTAGGGCAGTGTTTTCTGAGACAGGTGTGTGTACACCCCTGGAGGCACACGTGAGAGGAAGGGATGGGAAAAGAGAAATGTAAAGGCAGGGAAGGGAAGAAGAAAAGACAGATGAAAAGCAACTTGCTAATATCACTGAGGCTTTTGAAGAGGTTGCAGTGTGGTTATATTGACCCAGTGTTACTATTTTAGCAATAATACCAAGTCACGTAACACAGCAGTTGGGTCCAAAGCTTGACTTTAGTGTACGCCAAAATGTTCTTATCTGGGAAGCCACCGTGTTTATGTAACTTATACTGAGAATAAACATGCTCTCTTAATGAGTAGATATTCTTGTATAACAGATGTTATAGGGCTCATAACCTAGCATATCCATTCCACTTCTGTGCCTACTGACCAGACCAGTTCGGTTAGGGGGATATATATCCTTCATGCGCTGCCCCCACCTCCCACCAGCTATAGTAGTAATCACCAAAAGGTAGAGAAAGATGCATCATCCATTCTGTTGGAGGAGATGCAGGCATGAAATGGATGCCCAAAAAGCCCCCTCCTAGGATCGAATAGGGATGAAATGGGGAGAATTTTATTGACATTGCTTTAAAACCTGTTAAAAATCAGGTTGTTCCTCCTTGGTTTTATGCAATATTCCATAGTATGAAGATATAATTGTCCATTTGGTTCTCCAAAGGACATTTATAAATGTCCAGGCTTCTGTATGAAATTGTACAGCACCCTTATATAAGGGAAAACTGTATTGCTTTTCAAGTGCCTACAAAAACTGAGAGCCCAGGATTCGCAAAATCCCACCTGTCTACCAGGAGAGCAACCTTTTTCTCTTTCTCTCCTTTAAGCATCATCTTACTTTTCTTCTATACACTTGTCCCTGCAAGGGTGGAACTTCTTCATCCTGACTATGCGGAGGTCTTGCAATGCCAGGGAAAGTTTCTGGGATCTGTAGGTACCCAGCACCTCTGAACACTAGTACAGAACTGGAGCTTGCCATTAAGCCTACAAAACAGTGCATAATAAATCGTTGTTCCCCCGAAGGTATCATGTAGGTGATCTTGTACTCACTTTGCCTTGAGGTGTAATTCTCATGCCCAGAAACTCAGCACTGCACAGTAGCTTTACAGCAAAGCCCTCTGATTCCTTTGGAAGAGATTCAGAGTTTGTGTTTCCAGTCTGGTTGTTTTCATCCTCCTTTTCTTATTTCTGGTCCATCTTGCATAAGCTCCCCAACTTCCCAGTCTGAATTTTTAAGGATGCTTTCCGTTCCAAAAGGTACCTGGTAAGATTTTGGTCCCAAACGCTACCTCCCACAGTTTTCCTATTATCTCAGCAAGAACAAAACAATAATGAGGCTGTAAACACCCATTTTTATAAGCCTATTACAAGCTTCCCTGTACTATAATACGATTAGTCAGCACCGACTCATTTGTGTCATAAAGGCAGACAGGAGGGGGGAATTCAGGGATTTGTTTGTTTGGATGTAGCAATTTGTTGCACGTTCTCACTTGTTACAGAAATCGCAGTTATCCACAGGTTTCTCTTTCCCTGGGAGGCTGGATGGATGCTACACTTGCAAAAATCCCCACTTTCTACGGGCATTCTCTGGTGTGCCTTTGCAAAGGGAATAATGTTAAATGGAGCTTTTTATTTAATACAAACCTTTTCCATCTCACTCTGGAGAGTTAAATGTGGCACAGAATGTAAACTCCGAACTGTTCTGTAAGCTGGTCCGTGCGGCTTTCTCCATCTTGAGGCAGTTGCATCAAAACACATACCACTTCCCCCACGCGCTGGTGATCCCCGCGCTCGGAGTTCGAATGAATGTTTGGAACGGGTACTGCTTTCTTTGTAACAGAGACGGGAACCCAGATGGTTTAGGTTATTGGAAATAGACTCCAGTGCTTACCTTGCATTTGTTCAAATAGAGCTCCAATCTGCAGTGACCAAAAGTAATTACTCTCTGAATTCCAGCAGTGATGGTCAAGTGACTTGGTCATCTCTCTCTCTCCTTACCGGTGCACAGGTGTCCAAATTAGACTGCACTGGCTCTGCCACTGGCACTAGCTGCACAAGCCATAAGAGTTGTAGGGAATTGGCCTCATGGTTGCTAGTCTCAGCAAAGACAGAAGCCTAGAATTGGCCAACAGTAGAGCCTTTTTCCCTGTCGGCAGGCTCTCCAGGTCAGGGTTGAGACCGCAGGGGTAGTGCGAAGGATGAAGCTTAATCTTTGTGGCTGATTCTCCACTGCATTTTGCCTTGCTGAAGTCATTTATGCTGGTGTAAAGTGGATAACAGTGCTGTTTGGATAGGGTGGCTTGTACCCTGTCTCTGCACATGTAACTTCGTGTGCTGCAAGACAGCGGAGGGTGCGAGCATTCTCATTGCACGCGTGCACTTCCCTTGGGGTAACTGTGCTCTGTGCACAGAGATGGCCCCTCCGCCTATCGCCATTTAAAATCCCATGTGTGCCCCCACAGCAAAGGTGAGTGGGCTTAATTAGATCATGGGACTTGTACTGGACCTTTGCATGGAATATGTTTCTGTTTGCTTTGCTCGCAGTTCAGAACCTATTCCATTTGCTTCTATTCCTCTTCAACTGAAGTCGAGCTACTGACATGTCCACTTCAGGTCCTGCACTTATTAATGGCAGCAGAGGATGTTCACTAATGATTTAAAATGTCAGAGCTTTTCATATTAAAATGGAAACGTAGGCCGAACTGTAGTGTTGCACAGCAACGGTTCCCTCAACTCTGCAGCTCGTGGCAATGATCCTGCGGTATTTTGAACTGTTGCGGGTAAGAGTGGTGTTGTATACAAAGGTTTCCAGATGGGCCACTGTGAATAGCAGTATGTTGGTTTGTTTCCTTTTTGCAAGGAGGACTTCGTTGCAAAGGAAACAAACTTTAAGTGAATTTATTTAGCTTAACTGGATGATATACTGGATGCTATTGTAAATTAGCACTATCGTTCTGCTCCATTTAAAATTTCCTGTTGTATTAATGCTTAATTAGTAATGCTAGTAATATTGCCTAGGCTTAGAATTGCCGCATGTATTGGTATAAATTTCAACATTCGTGTGATCATGCATTCAAATCCCAGCCGTTAGCAGCAGAGGAGTGGAGAAGCCTTTGGGGAGGATGTGGAATTCAAGAACTTTGTTCCCTGGCCAGCGATCTCTGCCACTGAAATGGGATCTGAGTTCCTTGACCCTGAGAACAGCGGCAGCAACAACAAGAGGAATAAATGCTGTAAACAGCTCTATAACGAAACCTCTCAGACCGCCTGTCTTTTGTGTTCACTTGCTGCTGTGACAAATTGGGTTGACCTTTCCTTGCTTGAATTAAAAAAAAAAAAAAAAAGAAATTGTATATATAAAATAAAATTGGAACTTTGAAAGTGCCCAGGGAATTAGGCACTCAATTCTTATTGATGTTCAGTGGGAGTCAGGCACTTAACTCTTCTCACTGCCTTTCAAAATCCCAGTCAAAATAAATTATACCCCACTTCAGAGCATGAGAGAGGGTCTGTGCTGAGGAATTGGGATGCAGTTTAGCTAAATGATAATGGCAGTCTGAATCGATACGTCTCATAAGTTGAGGGGAGAGAGGCACCAGCAGCAGAATTTAAAAGCAAAAGCCAGTAACTAATTTTGAGGAACTGCCGATTTCCGTTTTACAGCCCTGACCGGAAAGCTTTTCAAGCACAGGGCAGTGCTCTCAACTGTCATTGTCTTACAAGATGATTTCTGGCCCCCACCTCTATGATGGCTTTGTCACGTGATCTAACAAGGGCTGGACAGAGAAGTTGGGTGACGGTGGGCTGCAGTGGCAGAAGGAATATATTATTGTACATAGTGGATTTAGCGTGTCACATTCAAGTACTGGTTTTAGAGTGCTTTATAATACCACACTGAACCAGTGAAACACTTCTTTTTGTGTAGCCATAACCGGTACCGTAGGCTGGCTATACGTGTGCTTGGGGGTGGGAGTGTGGGCGTGTTAATTAGAGCAGCTCCTAGACAGCTGCTGTAATTAAAATGCCTCATTGTCATCTGTATTAAGGCCCCGCACATTTAAAAATGTCCACAGGACTCTTTATTTAAACCTCACGTGATGAGGTTTAGATAAAGTGCCCCGGGACCATTTTAAAACATGGAGGGACTTGATATACATGATGCTGCGGTGACGCTGGAGCGTTCCAATTAGGACGCGGCGCAAACACAATTAATCAAGCACTTGCGAGCAGAGACTTGATTAGTCGAGTCTGCTGTGATGCGTTCTTATTAGAACGCCAACAAGCACGTGTCTAGACAGCCATGGTATAAGTTTGGGGCCCACCTCTGTTCCCATTTTAGATCAGCGGAGGCAGAATCGATCCCTCTACACCAGGGGGGGCAAAACATGGCCTGTGGGCTGGACCTGGCCCGCGAGGCTGTTCTATCCGGCCCACAAGGCCCCTAAAAAAATTTAGCCTGCCAAAACTGGGTAAGCGGCCCTCCGCCCAAAATAATTGCCCGCCCCTGCTCTAAACAGTAGCGTGCTGCATTTCTACTGCAGTGTCATGATAAGTTTTCAATATTGGTAAAGAAGCTGAAAAAACAATATAGGAGGAGAGAGAAACATAAATAAAACTGAGGCTGAAACATTCAGCTGATTGAATAATGATGAAGATAAAGATGGATAAGCAAGGCAATTTGTGAGTTTTATTCCCTATTCCACTTAATGGGCAGCAGTTATTATAAAGAAATAGAGGTCTCATTTAATCTTTATGCTGTCTCCTTATTTAGGAACAGGCTTATTTCAAATGAAATTAGCCTCCTTTTGTATCTTGCTGGGGAAGACACCATTTCTTTGCTGTCCTCGTTTATTTTTTATCGATTTTTAGGAAACCCTTTTTTTTTCCTTTGGGGTCTGGAGGGAGAGAGAGGAGATCACTTCTCTGCTTTCAGCCACAATGGCCTGAGAAGTTAGGAACAAGGGATAATAAATCCATCGCGGCTAGAAGAAATCCTCTTAAAAAAACGGATGGAACCGTGACAGAGTGAGAGAGACCTCTCCCTCAGAAGAAGAGTAATATATATTTTATTCTCTTATTAATATTTCATTGGCAAGAAGGTCAAAATCTACATTTAAATGGAAATATTTAAAAAAGCATAAGCATAATATTTGACTATCTGGCGCCTTTATAGTTGGAGAAAACCAGAGGCTTGAAACACAGTTGTTCGAAATTTGTGGGGTGGGCAGAGACTTCCACACTAACCGTGTACAGTAAAGGAATGAGCCATTTGGCTTCATCAGCACCTCTGATAAAGGGTTTTATGTTCTTGATACAGAGCTCCCTTTTAATTTAAAAATCCTTTTAAGTATATCGTCTCAGCCGGAAAAGAGTCTTTTAGATGAGAGAGGCTGTCACTGCTCAGAATATTATCTCACTATATAGAGCATACCGTGGCTTGTACTGACTGACTGCATTATTTCTTGAAGGGATGGGGAAGATCAGTTGTCGGTACGCGCGGTGTAGGCAGACGCGATGCAATGACTAGCGTTTCAAAGGAACCCTGCCTTCAAAGCGCTAGTCATGAGCTGAACCTGAATCTGTTGCGGCTGCATCTCTTGGCACTGGAATTGTGGTTTCATCAGAGCAGGTAATATAGCACCCAGCCAGTGCAGGAGACAGGATCTAAACGGTTCCCCTCCAGCAGGAGATCTATATACTGCTGAAATACTGCCTTATTTTATGGGGTGAGATGGGTCTGAATGTGGTGTATATTGTGCAGGCCTCCTATACAAGCGATCTGTTTTTGGCTCTTAATACACTAGTTCTTTCCTCCGGGTAACTTGGTTACACATTAGTGGCTTCAGGTCCTGGCAGGCAGCCCAGTAAAAGGAAAGCGTTGCTCTGAACAGTGGGTTGTCTGTTCTCCTACAGGTGAGATCCATATTTGGCTGCAAGTGACAGATCTTACCTTCAGGGGCAATGTCTTTTCCTTCACCTTCCGGCCTGGAAGGAGTGCAGCTCTGCAGGGCCGAGAGAGGATTGATTTATTGGTGTTAGAGCCACGTTTGATCATGTACCTCCCCCTAGTGGGGAGGGCATTGTGCCTGGGTAGCATAGGGAGCACACGTGTAATTTGGGAGTAGGAGCTAGCATCTCCACCTCCCCGTGTCACAGCCCTGCCTATAATTATGGCAAAAGGTAGGAAGGAGTCTGGCCGTCAGTGCCTAGGCCTGGAGTACAACGGAGGGAATAGTCTGCTGCTGCTTGACAGTCTTGTAACCTGATTCCAGTATGTGCTGCGTTGTCCCTTCATGTAACCCTATTAAAGACCTGTAAATAGTAATATAAATGATGTTACAGTCATTTGTTTTGATGTATCTGAGCCTTTAATAAATCAGTTGCAGCTTGGTTAATAGGAATATGAGAGTGTGGTGTGTGTTGCCAGCAGCTGCTGGTAAATTACAATGCAGTCATCTGTTTTACAAGGGAATGAAAGGTTTTTTCTCTCTCTCTCCTCTCCTCTCCCTTCCCCACCCCCTGCTTTTTTTTTTTTTTTTTTTTTTTTAAAGGACTTCAGGATTAAAACTTGACTAGTCCTTGGGCACTGATAGATGCTCCCTTAGGCTAGGTACAGACCGTCAGAAAGCCCGAGGCTGAATCAGTTCAGTGGTTGCAGGTCAGTCTAAGCTGCACAGATTAAATTGAAACAGAAATGAACAGACGTTTACCTTTGATTCAGGAAATGCTGCCGTGTGCCTACAGTGGCTCAGGCCAGGGGGTGATAGAGCCTGGCTCTTTGGCTGTGTGTTCACTTCCTCTTCCTGTTGTCCCCGAGGTCTCTGGGATTTGCAGTCCAGAATTACAGCCGCAGGACTCTGCTGGGTTGCTCATCTCTTCCTCTTCCCGCTTCCAAGTGCCCCTGGGATTTGTAGTCCACAGTTGTGGCCAGTGGTAAGTTTGAGCAGGGGAACGGGTGTTTACCCCCCTCTCTGGGGCCAGACTTCAGCTGGGGTTTGCCACCAGCATCCCTCCCCTACTTGTCGGCCAGCCCTCACTACTCCAGCTAGGGGAGCATAAGGTCAGGGCCAGCCCTGCTTTCTGGAGCAGACATCACAGCCCAGCCCAGAGCTGGAAAGCATGCTAGGATGCTGGGGGACTGATTTAACTTGAACCAGGAAGGGGTCTGGGACAGAAGTTTCATAAACCAGTTTGACCCAAATCAGTTAAGTCTGATACTACATTCAACCTGGTTTATCTTTAAATCAGTTTGAGTAGAAACAATGGACAAACCCATGGGTGACTGGTGCTGCCTTAGTCGGGGAGGGGCACATGCTGCCCCCACCCCCCTCCTGTGACCAGTCCCGTCCCCCGTGGGTAGTCCTGTGGACCAGGGGACTCCCGGAAGTGGCTGCAGCGATTTGACTGGCACTTGCAGGGGGTCACCAGCACTCCCACCTGCCCCCCCCATTGCCTAACTGGTGAGCGCAGCTGGTAATGGGTGCGCTCTCAGGGGGTGCACGTGCACCCCCTATGTGTCACCACTGTATACATATAACATCAGATGTGTCAATCAGATTGGATGCTTCTCATTTTATTTTATATGTTATCATTAGAAATGAATGTTCATATGTTTAGCACCATGGGGGGGTAAATGAATGGAGTTGTCTATAGTTGTTGCTAGACATTTAATCTGAAAAGGGTGTAAGCCTGGGAACTTGTGTAAATCTATTGGGATACGTGTTGGCCAAAATCTCATGAAACGTTTTTGAGACTGCTACTACTTCTGATTTTTGATCAGATAGCCTACTTAGATATTCTGGAGAGTGGTGGTGATGGGGCAGGTTTCTGTCAGTAGCTAGAACGTCACAAATCCCAAACAGGTACGTCCCTGAACATAAGAATGAAAATAAAATGTACAGGTCAGATTTTTTGAGGTTTATGAATTATTTTATAGCGTTTAGTGGACACCACGTATCATTTGTGGTTGTCTGTGGCCCTGAGCAGGAAACTGGCTATCTTTTGGTGTAGCCATTTATACGTTGGTAACCACCATCATCCTCTGGCAAAACATGGTGGTCCCACCTAGATGTAGTTATGTGCTTGAGGCTGAAGCAAACTGAAAACTGTCATGTGCAAATGCCTCATTTCCTTACATTCCTACCTTGTTAGGGAAAGTGAAAAGGTGGTTTATCCAGTTGCTTCTAATTCAAGTGGACTCCCCTTTTATTTCCCCTCTCAATGGAAAGACTCTAATGAAGGACCGCACCAAACTTCAGCAGGTAAAAATTAGCCTGGCGCTTGTAGTATGTGTAGTGACAGGTATGTGGAATTCACGATGAAAGTCAGGAGCCCTAATAATGAAGGGGTAAAAATAAATAAATAAATAAATAAGCAGAATGATGCTGATACTGCCCTTTGGAAACTGCTGTTAATACTTCTCTTTGCGCTTTCTGATCTGGCTTGGGGAATCTCTTTGGCTCCTGAGGGCAATTTCCATGCAAGGATTGCATTTCCTAAAACGTCTGAGAGAGATGATTTGCAGACAGAAATCTTTCCACATCAAATCCAACTAGTTTTCCTCATCTTCCAGGCATAATTTTTATGGAAGGGATTAATGGCTGATGGATAGATCATAGCATTGATTGAGGGTGTCACTGGACACGCACCTTGCTGGGGTTATTTGAGCCCAGCAGTCTTGCCTGCCCAGAGCAGAGGGGCTGGACCCAGTGATCTCACGAGGTCTCTTCCAGCCCTAAACTTCTGTGACTCTGTGAAAGGCCACTGAAGTCAGCAGGAAGATGCCCAAACTTTTGGATTCCTCAAACTTTTGGGTTATATTCTCAGTGCTTACACGCACGTGCACGCACATACACGTTCATGCACTGTCACTCTCTCAAGGCGAATTTTATTAACATTAATCAGAACTCAATTCAGACCCAAATTCATTCATACATGCAAGCATGCGTTAAGCCTGCTGAAAATAATGGCTTTTGTCTGCTTGTGCAAAAAGTCTTCTGCTTTTTTAAAGGGCAAATAACCTTGTCTACTTGGCAGAAGAAGGTTATGCTAATTAGCAGTATTAAAATTTAAAGGTGGGAGGGGAGGCTATCTAATAGATTCAAGCTCTTTTTCCACCCGAGTCACTCATGTGGACTTTCTTGCTATATTATTGTATTAAAGGTGTGCTTTCTTTCCCTGACCAACGCAGCTGTGAGTCACTAAGACCAAAGTGACAGGTCTCTCTCTAATAAGTAAACTTCCAGTTTGCCCACCTCAGTGTCCCAAAAAGTATCAGGCTTTTACTCTTCAGGTGGTGTAACGGAAACTGTTGCATCCATATTCAGCATAACTAGTAGGGCTGTGCAAAGCTTTGATTCGGCGGCCAGATCTCTGAATCCGAATCAAATCAGAGGACTCTTTAATCCCTCTGAATTGATTCGGCGGGATTCAGACAGATTTGGCAATTCGGACACAGACACAGCTTTAAATGTTTTTTCTACGTACCTCGAGGTAGCAGGCGTGGCTCGTGATCGCTGCGGTGCTGGGGCGCATGGAGCAGGGGGCTGCCCAGTGCGCTCGGCAGCAGACCCTGAAGTGGACCGGAAGTATTTCTGCTTCACTTCTGGGTTCACTGCTGAGCACACTGGAGAGCCTCCTGTGGGATGCTCCTTACGCCCCAGCACCGCAGCAGTCACGAGCCCGTGCTTCCTAGAGGTATGTAGAAAAAAATGTTCAAAGCTGTGCCTGTGTGGTTTGGCTGGCTTGCTGATGCTATCCAGCCACCCCTTACAAACCTCTGCCACAAATGTGTATGAGCAGATTTAATATGCCTGTATTTCATGCTTCCACAAGCTGATGTTTTTTATTTGAAAGCCAAAATATTTGGGCTGTGGTTCCCAAGGAGAAAAGCTCAGACTACAATGTTTGAATTCAATCATTTTATTGCAATGGTAACGCACGTTGCACAGATTAATGGGCCTTTGGCTCCTTTCTACTGGGCAAGTCTCTAGATTTCAGAGGACTGCTCCAAGAAGTAGTACACCTTCAGGTTTTTAGGTTTCAGAACAGTCCTTATGAATCTTTAGCACAATTAGTACTCCCATTTAGTGCAATAAAGACAGTGACTGAATTGCTTCTGAAGAGGGCTAGTTTTTCTTTTTTATAGGCTTTTTTTTTTTTTTAATTCTGCTACCTTAATAATGCAGAGGAAAAACTGTTTGTCAAGTGCTTCATCCCACACAGTGTCTGTCCACTTCAGCATCTAACAATAGACAATCTTTGCCAGCTCTTCATTGCCTCCTACAAAGGACTTCCGCTGAGACTGCCTAGTGAATCTCTTCCGAATTGGTGTCAACATGAAGCTTTTCTTCTTGCTTACAGTGTGAAGGTTTTTTAGGGGTTTTTTATTTGTCTTTTCCTGTAGTTGAAGAAATGTGTGGAGCTGTGGCCTTATCATAGTACATTATCCTACTCCTCATATCCTTAAGCATCTGGTAAAGCTGTGCAGATGAGTCTTCAGGAGTCTTGTATGAACAGGGAAGGGGGCCCACCTTCGGAAGTCAAGGTGGGGATGCGTGACCTAAAGCCAAACCTGGAAGCTGCGTAAATGAATACGCCCGGTCTAAGGTAAGGAGACTTAGAAGCGAGCAGGAGAATAAACCAGAGACAAAATGGTCCTTTCTAATTTTTCCTGGGAGTGTCAAAGCAAAAGATAGCAGGATCTACTTTCTTCCGTGCCCTTTGCTGACAAATGGCACACGTATTACTCTTTTTCCCTAACTCCAAGATGTTTTTTGGGGATGCTTGCTGTGAACTGAGGAGCGTGGCGATGAGAAGCCAGGGAACTTCCACAATTTTGTGGTGCCGTTTTTACATTGCACTTCCTCTGATTGGATTTTCAGTGTAAATGAAAGTTCACCCTGCCTGTGTTGAGTTATGCACATCTCTCTCCACCCTGTGAAATTTTTTAGATGGCTTTGGGGGTATCCTGGAAGCAGAGGCTCTTAAGCCATTCTGCCTTGTCGTTGGAGGCCGTGGCATGCAGACCCCTGTGTAGGAGCAAAGAGCCTTTGTATAAATGTCCACATTTGAATTTGTGAATTTTGGGCAACCTGTTTCACCAAGCAGAAGAGAAGCATACGCTGGCCCAGAAATGACAAATAATGGCAGCGGGGAATAGTTTAATTAACCATGCATGTTAATGCGTCTGTTAACTCAGTTTTATCTCTGTACAAAGCTGCTGTACCAGAACACATGTTCTGCCTCCATCAATTATTCGTTACTAAAGATTATCTAAGAAGAAATAATTTCTCAGCGACTAGTCTGTGGAAAATAGCCGTTATATTTGTGAAAATATCCTGCAAGTGGGGGCACTCTCTGGGACTTGACATATACCTTCAGGTAACTGCCGGGTAATCGGTACGTGGCAGCTTAGTAATTTCCTTGTAATAAGGTTAGAATTCACTTCTTTGCGTAGTTTCAGTCTTAGCTCTTTCTGTTCACTTGAGCTTTCAACCAAGGTATTGTTGATGGAAAAATTCAACTTGTAAGAGCATCAGGATTCTCCAAAACCAGAGACAAAAAAGCCAAACCCCAAACTGCAGAGATTTGTAAGAATGATTGTCTTGTCTTTCAGTGCAAATGCTGTTACGCAGTAGAATCATAACTGGTTTCACTTGACTGGCTGTATCTGAACTTGTGTCAGCTATTATAGACAACTGTATTTTCTTCCTAAGTATTTTTCCCCTCTGGGAAATCTGTGAAACTTGTGCTAACATGGAGATCTCTGGAGCCAATCATTTGGATGTGAAGGTGGTTTCTACTTACATGTTGCATGAAGACTCACTAGAAAACTTACATTGAGTAACCTCAAATCTGTCTGATTGCTCCACATAGTTAACTAAAGTGGATGTTGTGTTTTCTGCTCTTCTGGTTTAAGAAGAGGCTGAACGGGTTTTTTTTAATTGAATTTTGCTCCAAAGCTTTTACTGAAACCAAAACAAACCTCTGCATTGTGACGTATCTGAAAAATAGTTAATATTGTAATTTTAAGTTTTCTTCCACCAGTGGAAATAATATGAGGATTATTGGTTGCTGGGTTTTTTGGGGATTTTAGCTGGAATTGCAGTCTGGATGAAATCAAGAAATGGTAGGAATCTTCCTCAAAATGTGTTTTGTTGAGAGCACATTTGCTTGTTCAGTTTCCAATAAACTTCAGTCAAGTTTGCCATGTTGATTCAATTCTGAAGTCCTGGCTGTTTCTAAAAGAGAGATTTCTGGTTCCCTGGCTATTGGCCTCGGTGTAACCAAACGACTTGGAAATCGGTGACTTCAATATAAAACCTTGAGCTTCTTGTACAAATGAAAATTAGGTTGCGGTAGAACATGACCTTGAAGAACCATGCTAATTAACATCCTGCTAAATCTGATATTTCAGTCAGGGGTCATCATATTTAACGTGTTGTCAACTGGGAACGTGGAAACGCTGCGGGTAGCAGAGGCTGACCCCTGATTTAGCTGATTTGATGTCGAATTCAACTATGAAGTTGTGTTGTAACGTCATATTAGTTGATGCAACACCTCAAAGGAATTGCCTATGAGTTTACTGTCTATCGCACAGCAGTACTAGAAAGCAGATTCTGTAGAGCTACGTGAATGTGTGTGTGTGTGTGTAACAGATATTTAAGCTATGGTGACTGGACAATATAAATATTGCAAAATGGCTTTGGGTGCTTCGTGAAAACATCATCTTTATCCCAATTTTCTTTCAAACAGTCGTTCCTGTGAAGTCCAGCATTTAATTGCTCGGTTTAGTAGGCTGATGGCTTTCTGACAGGCTAGTAGTTAAATGCTGCAGATTACATGCTTTCAGAAGAAGTAAACCAGACTTACAAGTTTAGTACGTAAGACATGTGATTTAACAGCGAAAAACAAAAATGATTCTTCATCTAAAAGTAAAGCCTGTCTTGTCGGTGGGATAAGTGATGATAATGGCAAATAAATGACAAAAGAGCCAACAAACATGTTTTAAAATGTCACATGGAAAGGTTCGTTGTTCAATATTTGATACTGGTATTTTATGCTATTTGTAAATGGGCGGCTTCAGGTGCTTTATCTCAATGCTGTTATTTTGGTTTCTTAAATATGTAACTTCTTTGTAATGAGATGTGAATAACAAGACCGAACAAAAGTAGTCCACCTCGTGCAAGAAAAGTTGCTACCTAGCTAACAGTGCAAAGCAAGATGCTTCTTAGGGAAGGCCAACAGATCCATCTTTAATTTCCAGAGGACACTGCAGAACTGCTAGATACAATTGCTCTCAATGTAACAGTGCAACAATAGGATTGCATTGACCTAATCAACCATTACAGCTCCCATTTCGCAGTTACCACTTTATTTAGCGGGGGCCTGTTCGTTCATATTGGTCATTATGCTTTGAACTGATGACCTGACTTTCAGAAAGCACCCACATCATCTACTGATGGGTGCTCAGCAGGTGATGAAAAGGGTCTGCTGAGCATTTGAGAGCGCTTGGGTTAAGAAGCATGCCATAGGTCACAAAACTAGAAACGTTCTGATTCCCAGATGACTGCAGAAATTACTAAACCACAGCAGATATTGGCCTTGAGAAGATTGGGATTTTTGTATGCATGTGCGCGCTCAAGAAGGAAAAAAATGGCTGTCTCTGTGACCTTTGGTGATTTACTTAATCTCTGTCTCTGTGAAAAGGGCATAAAATCCTCTTCTTTTTTCCCCCCTACCCATCTGCGTCATTTTGCTTTAGGTTGTAAACTCGAAGAGCTGTTGCTTGTGCTGGGCATGACCCCCTGCACCACCAAAAGTGAGTGGCATGCTGTTGACTTCAGCTCGGTATAGAATAAGCCAGAGCACGTATGTACGGTGCCTGACATAAAGGGCCGCTGATGTTGACAGGGGTATCGAGCTACTCCTGTAATCCAAATAATTAGCAATAAATGATGAGGGAAAAGGAGGACAAAACCCCTTCATTTGGTATTTAGCTGGCTAATCTCTCACAAAGCCATGCAGTATTTTGAGTTAGAGGGCCACAAAATGCTGTAGTCACTCATAAGCTTTAAGTCTGTCTATAATTTCAATTGGAAACACATGCTTTATATTTTTTTTTAAGTTGTTATTAAAAAAAAAAAAACCCGAACGTTTTCTGTTGGTGACTCCCAAGTCTTGGAGATTTCTGGTGCTCTAGCCATGGATTGTTAATTAAAAAAGCAATAAAGAATACAGTGAAACAATAAAAAGTAAAGGGGGAAAGGCCTGGTTATTTGTACGTGCTGTTCAGTCTGAGTGCATTTTTACGCTTTGGTTCTCAGCCCCTGTACGTTGGGGTTTATTATGCAAATACAGACAGCCCTTTTGATGACAACAGTGGGAAATGGTGCTGTTTTTAGTCCAGAAATTTTATTAGACTCCTTTTGAGCAATAATTCAGCCATAACCCCGCAGTAGCAAACAGGTAGAGAAGGGGATAAGGTCTCTTGTGTGCTTATTATAGAGTGGAAGGTATTTCTTTGCTTGGTGTAACTGCCTAGTTTAGCACTATTCCAGTCCCAAGACACTAGTGAGTTTGTTTCTGCTTCAAAGAGATCACTGGGTTTGAATTTTGGAAATCAAATGGCCTGGAGAAGATGCCATTTTGAATATCAGGAGGGTGTTCAGCTGCCTGTTGGCTGTTGCCCGTAGTTAAGCTGTGTGTGTATACGGTTGCCGTTTCCCCAGTATGCAGGGGTGATAAATGCAAATACACACGATATTTTCCATTTACTATGCCAAATAGTAAACAAGGGCTCCCTGTGGATGTAATCTCGTTCAATAATAAAATACTTGAAGGGCGTGCAGAGCTTTTTTGCCTTCACCTTGAAGGGGAAGCTAAATGTTGCCGTGTTGGCATAGGCCTGATGTAGGGAATAAATACATCTACTCCAAAGGCACTTTGTTTCGGAGGTAGCAAGAGGCTGGTCTTTGCATTGTTTCAGTCAGGGAGCAGGGCTGCGTGGAAAATGGTCTCCAGCCAGACTCTGAGATTTTAAAAATTTGCTCTTTCTGTCTTAGGATAAAAAAAGATTGTACCAAAAAATGTGACCCTGCCCTCTGGGCTCCCGGAAGGGAGGCAGGGAATGGAGGAATCCCCTGCCCCAAAATAATGAATAGTTCAGTGTTTCCCAGCTGGGACGTGGGAGACCTGGCTTCAAGTCCCTGCTCTGTCAGTCCAATGTCAGACTCAGTCACCTGTATCTAGGTGTCTGCCCTCTTCGCTAGCCTACTCTCACATTTAAGGGCATGTCTGCATGTGGATATATATATATTTTTTAATCATAAATTCATCCCAGCCTGAGAAGATTTCCCCAATTGAGGCTGGAAAGCCAGTATGTCTCTGGAGTAAGTTTTGAGGAATCAGCATTTTCCAAAGGGGATGGAAGGGGGCGGGGATTGAAAAACATTTTCCCAGGAAATTTGCCACTAGCTCGAAATGGGAACGCTTTGCAACCCTAAGCTATGTACAGACCTTACAGACATCGTATGCTCAGCAGACAAAGTGCTCTAAAGCTGTAACTGAACAGGCATTCATGGCTCTTGGAGCACTTAAAAAATGGTGCATGGTGCTCTAAGTTAACCCTTGATGGACATGGAGTAACCTAAAGTGCTTTTTGTTAGAGTGCTTTATCAAATGGCTATCAAGTGGAGGGCAATCGCCACCGTCCCAGGCAGTGTTGCATAGGGCAGGTCTCTGCCCCCCACCCCCTTCTCCCGTTACAGCAGAGCAGCCCTGGGCAGGCAGTGCAGGGTGGGGGGGGGGGGGCTCCAGGGAGAGGGCTCTGGGGTTTCTCTTCCTTCAGCTGCCCCTGCTGGGCCACGCCACAGTGCAGCCCAGGTGCGAGGGAGAGTCTCAGGGTGTCTCCCCTGCTGCTGCCGGCTGGTGTGGGTGGGCAGGGCTGGAGAAGGGGCTACTCTGGCTGGTATGCAGGAGTGCCCCCAGCAGCACATCTGTATGTGGAGCCCAATTTCTGGAGCGCAGCCTACAGCTTCGCAGGCATCCAGAGGCAGCACCGTCTACTTCTTCATCCCTTCTTGTCCCCAGCTTATGGGGGAGTGCATCTCTGCTGCAACCAGGGATACGGTTTTGTTATCAACTGCATGTTGTCTCACGCTTGTCACACTTGGAGTTGTCTGGAGAGTTGCCTGCAATAGCTTAATGGTAACAAGGCAAGTTTTTGTTTTGCTTTGAGGGTTTTTTTGCTCGTATTTTTTAAGCTTGATGCTGCTAGTTGAGATGAATTGTAAACACCCCCTTCTTGGTTGACCAAAAAACATCTCAATATGTTGACAGGGAGCACAACCTTTTAGGGGAAATCCTTACTCTTTTTTGTATGGCCTTGTTCAGGCTAGGCACACTCTAGCCATAACTGTATTAACTTTCCTAACATTGCTGTGAAATAATTAAGGATCCATTGCCCCCACTTGACAGATGAGGTTGCAGAACGTTTTATTCCTAGAACCATGGGAGAAGCTTACTGCTTGCCTATGCAGAGAAGGTAATTGGCATTAAAGGGTTTAAGCAGAAAAGCTATTCCCGATTAACTCCCTGTGCAGATGCTGTTTCGCTGGAATAACAGCACCTTGTTCCAGATTAGTTAAATTAGCTTCTAGACCGATTAATTAATTAATTAATTAATTCAGTATAATAGCCAAGTTACCACGAGATAAAGGAGAGTAAAAGCATTACAGTGCTTCAGGTACTCCATAGTAATTGCCTGTTTCCACCCTCTTACTCCATGGTGAATGAAAGCTAAGCGCCAGTGGTACCTTAGGCCTGAGTCAAGAGCATTCACATACAGAGTTACTGTGAAGCAGCTGATGCTCCAAAGGCCAGCATGTCTTTACCTTGTAGTTGCTTCTTCGTGCACCCATGCCCTCACACTCTCTTATTCCAGAATAAGAGTATCCACACATGAACTTATATGGAAATACTGGTAGCTATCCAGGAATAACTCCATGTGGAGACATGCTGTTGTTTCTTGAGTTGTTTTTTTAACTCCCTGGTCTTACGAAATGACATCTCTGTGCTCAGTTAAAACATTGTATTGTTTGCACAGAAGCACTGCCAGGGCTAAAATTTAATTCTGTTCTTTAATTGAACAAAATTGCTTTCAGATGACTGTTTAAAGAGAAACAAACCACATCCTACTGCAGTAGTGAAGTTTAGAGGATTTGGAGAATATTACACTTAATGCAAAAAATGTGAAAGGAAACCAAAAAGATTGCTTTTATTCTTTTCCAGCTACACCAGTGCATCCTTTCTTCCAGCAAGCCACTTAGTACTGTTATTTTGAAAATACAGTTTAGGATCGAAGGGCACTTATACACATACTTTTTAGTTCTCGGATGCGCCAGAGATCCGCCACTTGGGAGCAGACTCGATTAATTGAGTCTGCTCCGCACGCGAGCTGATGCTCGCTGCGCCGTGCCGCTTGCAGTTGTGCAAGTGGTGAAATGCGGGTCAGCACGAGGACAGTGGCAGCAGCGCACCTTTGAGCCAAAGCACCTCCGAGGTGTTTCGCTTCAAAAGCGCACTGCCGCCGTTTTCTTTGCGCTGATGTGCGTTTCGCCGCTTATACAGCTGCAAGTGTCGCAGTGCTGCTGCGCTTTTCAAAGCACCCAGTGCTCCAGCACTTGCACATGTAAAAATGCCCCAGTAGACTCGAACCGAATCCATCCAAATTCAGTCTCATTTGTTTTTTTTGTTCTGTACAAACGTGGTGCCTAGCATAATGAATGGGGTCCTGCTCCATCCCTGAAATCCTAGGTGCTGTGGCCATACGCACAATGATCAGTAGTAATAGGCTGCTGTCTGTGCTGTCTTAAACTCAGGGCCCTGAGACTTTGTTGGTAAATACAGACTGATCTGTGAAACTCCTTTCTGTGCAGCCATGTTTCAGTTTGTCCCAAAGCTCTAGATGGGAATTTGGAGGAAATCTTCCTGTCCGTCTTCTCAAACCTCCTGGCATCTACTGTAGATCAGGTCAGTTCTCGCTGGGCGCAGCTGAATTTTGTCAGCTTACATCTGTGTCAGGTTTTAACAGATGGGGCTTACCTTCCTGTCTCATCGCATCAGAGTGTGCTGCCAGGTTCATGGGAGCCTTCTCCTGCAACAGCTCTGCCATGACCCATCTCTGGACTCTCCCGCAACACCCCCTGCCACAGACCTCTGTAGGAAGGGTGGTTGTCAGCTGTGCCAATTGCATAGTGATTTCTTAAATGGATAACTAAGGTTATGGGATGGGGCCAGTGAGAACTGTACTTTTCCAGCAAGGGAGAGCTGTCACTAGAAAGGCTAATCGTCCCGTTAAACCCGTGCATGCCATTACTTGTCTTTGGGTAATGTTGACATTTCCACAGCAACCAGAGTTATATTTTCATTGCACCACTTGTGTGAACTTTCTCTAGAGTAATCCTTCAAGTTAATATTTCCTTTGTTTTCAGTCCTTCCTTCTTTCTGCCTTTTGCTTTCCTTCACTCTGTTTTCCTCCCTCTTTCCTCACATCTGTCTGCATCTTCTTTTTAGTCTGAAATCTCTAGATCAGTGTTTTTCAGCCTCTCTGAACTTGAGGTACTCCTCCATAACTTTGAATTGAGTGGCACTCGGTTTCAAAAACTAATTTATAGATTACAGTGCTTACATCCTTGCAGAGAGGCCTGGCAGTGGGGATGGGGGATCATCCAGACAGAGACAAGCCTGAGCCTGCGCTTATCTGTTTAGTTTATCTGCTTATCTCCTAACACCTCACTTATCTGCTCACACCTCAGGGCACTCTTCAAAAGATATAGTTGGTCCCAGGATGTCCCAGCACCCTGGCAGAGAATTGCTGCTCTAGACCGTTTCAGTGATTCTTTCCCAATTCCTACAACTCTCCAGCCCCCTTCTCTTATTTTCCCCTTGCTAGCTTTTATTTCAGCTTCTACTTATTCTTCTTTCATGATTTCTCTCTTCTTCCTCATGCGTTCACTCTTACTCCCAAATCCATGCGTCCCCCTGAACCCTCTTCATTCCCCCCCTGCCACTCTCTTCCTGACAGAGCAGTGGGCCCATTAACTAGGGTTACCATATTTCCAGGATCAAAAAAGAGGAAGCTGGCAGAGGGGGGGAGGGTGAGATGGGGAGGGGTATATGATTGTGGGGGGGGGCAGTGATATGCCTATGCCATGTTTCTGCCCCTCGCTCCTAAGCCCCTGTCCCTCAGCCCTGCCGGTGCCCCCCAACCCTGCTGGCGCCCCTCACTCCCGACCCAGACCCACGTACTTGCTGGGCCCACGTAGAGAGGATGTGACCCTCGGCCGCCAATCACCTTGCCCGCTGGTCCCAGCCCCAAGCATCCAAGCTGCTTTTGCCTGGGAGAAACGGAGGCAAAGCAAAAACCCAGACATTTGCTTGGATTTTAAAAACCCGCCCAGTTTTTAAAAGGACAGGGGGCCAAAAAAGAGGACATGTCCAGGAAAACCCAGATGTCTGGTAACTGTACTTAACCATCAGTTTTTCCTCTCTCGGGCATTCCTACCTCAACTAACAATGTTTCCTTTTGCCCTAGGATAGAATAACATTCAAACAATTTCTCTACCACCAGAAACAAGCACTCTTTCTAGGAAGGTGGATGTCTAGATGCCAAGTAGGTAGTATTTGATGTGGATTCGGCCGATTTGGGGGACAGTGATTTGATTTGGTGATTTGAATTAACTGTCCCAAATCGATTCGGCCGAATCTGATTTGGAGATTCGGCTGCGGCCAAATAAGCTGAATCTCTGAATCAAACAGGCCCCATCCTCCACTCGCTCTCCCAGCCCCATCAATGGCTGCCCTGCCCGGCCCCAGCTCCCGGTTCTTTAAAAATAAACAAACAAACAAAAAAGCCCTGCACTCACCAGATCCTGCCAAGTGGGGGAGGGGGGTGATCCCCCATGCCCCCCACTGCCTTGCTCTGCATGGGGGGGGCTCTGCCATAAGCCCCCAAAAGCCCTGATGGCTGCTGCTGCATCCTGTGAGTGCGGAGCCTTTTTTTTTTTTAAGAGCTGGGAGCTGGGGCTGGGCAGGGCAGCCATTGGCAAGGCTGGGAGAGCGGGCGGGTGATAGATAGGGTCTTGTGGCAGAGGCCTCAATCAGCGTGGGGCAGTGGGGAGCTGCAGGAATCTCCCCTGCCTGGCAGGAGCTGGTGGGTGTGGGGCTTTTTTTTTAAAGCTCCAGGACTTTGGGGCCAGGCAAGGCAGCCATTACCAGAGCTAGGACAGCGAGTGGGGGTCGTGGGGTGTTCAGGGGATCTGGGGGAGCAAGAAGGAGATGGGGCCTGGCAGGGGTCCCCCCACAAGGTCCCTTCTTCAGCGCCCTCCCCCCCCACACACACACCTCCTGGCACAGAGTCTGGGTTCAACTCCCTGCAGTGGTGAGTGGGGACTGCCGAATCTCCTCTGAATCAAATCAGAACCCGAAGTTTTGCACAGCCCTATCACCAAGTCTCAAAGCCACTGTGGGAATTCAAGAAGAGATTCTAAAAACTACGCTGCACTGACCATTTGTTTTTTTGTTGTGAACTCTGGGGTGGCACTTGGGTAGTGTTTCGTTTTCTTAGGCCCCCTCCACATTTTTCAGACATCACATAATGAATTGGTTAATCACGCACTTACCTTGAGACCAGCTACACATGGAAAGTACCTGTCATGCCATAAAAAGCTTCAACCAGCCATAAAGTTAGACTTTGGAAATGTGTCCTGGCTTTATGGCTGGTCAGTTAACAGGGCTCCCAGTTGTAGGGGTGCACCTTGCCCTGCTGGGGCTAGAAGGCCTGCAGTTGAAGAGGACCCAGAGTCCTGCAACTGCTGGGACCCAATCCTGGGCTCCCCCTGCACCAGCACCAAGGTGCTTTGGGATCTAATGCATGATTCTCTAGTCGTGTCTCCTGCCATGCATGTGTGGCATGGCAGGAGGTGTGATTGCACATTATATCCCATTGTCCCTTTTTTTGCACGTTATATCCTATTGTGCCTTTACCTGCACATGTAGAGGGGCCCCTAGTCTATGCTGCCCTAGCCCTCACTCAAACCAAACCACAGAGCCCAATGGTCTGGCATTGGTTCCTTGGGGTTCCATGCCTGTATCTGCTTAAGGAATCAGAACTTATGATAGAGGTGATATCTTTTATTAGACCAACTAGATTGTTGCAAAAATGTTTCGTTAA
>NW_017729013.1:2973824-2975049 GCF_001723915.1 Gavialis gangeticus | reverse complement strand
ATCTCCCCTGCCTGGCAGGAGCTGGTGGGTGTGGGGCTTTTTTTTTAAAGCTCCAGGACTTTGGGGCCAGGCAAGGCAGCCATTACCAGAGCTAGGACAGCGAGTGGGGGTCGTGGGGTGTTCAGGGGATCTGGGGGAGCAAGAAGGAGATGGGGCCTGGCAGGGGTCCCCCCACAAGGTCCCTTCTTCAGCGCCCTCCCCCCCCACACACACACCTCCTGGCACAGAGTCTGGGTTCAACTCCCTGCAGTGGTGAGTGGGGACTGCCGAATCTCCTCTGAATCAAATCAGAACCCGAAGTTTTGCACAGCCCTATCACCAAGTCTCAAAGCCACTGTGGGAATTCAAGAAGAGATTCTAAAAACTACGCTGCACTGACCATTTGTTTTTTTGTTGTGAACTCTGGGGTGGCACTTGGGTAGTGTTTCGTTTTCTTAGGCCCCCTCCACATTTTTCAGACATCACATAATGAATTGGTTAATCACGCACTTACCTTGAGACCAGCTACACATGGAAAGTACCTGTCATGCCATAAAAAGCTTCAACCAGCCATAAAGTTAGACTTTGGAAATGTGTCCTGGCTTTATGGCTGGTCAGTTAACAGGGCTCCCAGTTGTAGGGGTGCACCTTGCCCTGCTGGGGCTAGAAGGCCTGCAGTTGAAGAGGACCCAGAGTCCTGCAACTGCTGGGACCCAATCCTGGGCTCCCCCTGCACCAGCACCAAGGTGCTTTGGGATCTAATGCATGATTCTCTAGTCGTGTCT
Organism: Gavialis gangeticus; assembly: GCF_001723915.1. NCBI lineage: Eukaryota > Metazoa > Chordata > Crocodylia > Gavialidae > Gavialis > Gavialis gangeticus. The sequence goes on along the minus strand of NW_017729013.1, from coordinate 2,974,285 downwards.
CCTGCCATGCATGTGTGGCATGGCAGGAGGTGTGATTGCACATTATATCCCATTGTCCCTTTTTTTGCACGTTATATCCTATTGTGCCTTTACCTGCACATGTAGAGGGGCCCCTAGTCTATGCTGCCCTAGCCCTCACTCAAACCAAACCACAGAGCCCAATGGTCTGGCATTGGTTCCTTGGGGTTCCATGCCTGTATCTGCTTAAGGAATCAGAACTTATGATAGAGGTGATATCTTTTATTAGACCAACTAGATTGTTGCAAAAATGTTTCGTTAATCTAGTTGGTCTAATAAAAGATATCACCTCTACCATGAGTTCTGATTCCTCTTGCCTCTAAACCAGTAGAGCTGCAACCTGGATACCTGTATCTGCTTAAGGCAGGCAAGGTTCTTTGGGTTGATGTGAGATCTTTTATTAGACCAACTGAGTAGTTGGAAAAAAGTTATTTGCAAGCTTT
>NW_017729013.1:2968248-2968824 GCF_001723915.1 Gavialis gangeticus | reverse complement strand
TTTGCAGGAGGGGAGGGGAGGAAGGGGGTGGGGCAGAAAATGTGTAAAAGATAAGTTTAGGCAGGTACCTGGTGAATCAGATGTCGGGTAGGTTGTAATGCTTAATAAATCCAGTGTCTGTATTTAGTCTGAGTTTTTGCATCCAGTAAATTTATAAAGTGAAGTGTGTAGGTTTGTCTATAAAAAGTGTTTTGTAAGTTCCCTTTGAGGATTAGAACTGAGAGATCAGAGCGGCAGTAGTTGTCTTGTGAGAAGTACCCACAGGTAATTGGATATTTTTCTTTGGATTTTCATTGTGCGCTCATTCTGGTATGCAGTTGTCATTTGGTTTCTCCTACATCTTTTCCATCAGGGCATTTGGTGCACTGGATGAGATGTATTACGTTTCTGGAGATGTAGGTGTAAGATCCATGAATGGTGATGGTTCTGTTGGCGGAGATGTATTGGCAGGTTTTGCATTTCTTGTCCTGGCATGGTCTAGATCCATTTGGTGTGGTGTGGGTCGTAGGGAGTTTGCTTCTGGTGATGAGCTTAACAAGGCTGGGTGCTTGTTTAAAGGCGAGGAAGGGTGGTTCA
>NW_017729013.1:2943756-2958090 GCF_001723915.1 Gavialis gangeticus | reverse complement strand
ACCCTCTTCCCCTCCCCCCCCACCTTTCCCTACCCATTGTTTTCCAAACTTTAACTGATTTGACATTTTCACTGTCCCCCGTCACACTTTTAGCTTCTTTCCTACCTTGCAGATCTCAGAACAACAGCAGTCTCCCAGTGCCTGAAGAAAGGTGCTCGTGCCCAGAAGCTTGCAAATAACTTTTTCCAACTACTCAGCTGGTCTAATAAATAAAAGATCTCACATCAGCCCAAAGAACCTTGCCTGCCTATGTCCTTAGACTAGCACGGCTGCAACCAGCAACCCTGTATCTGCTTAATTCATCCCGGCTTCTAGGCCCCTGATGGTGATCACTAATTCATATCTTAAGGGCAGATGTTTCCGAGGGTACTCCAAGGAAAGCTTCAGTAGCATTAAGAAACAATCATTTATCTGCAATAACATTCTGCTGTATATGAGGTAATTAATTAGTCAAAAGAAAACAATCTTTAGTACTTTGCTCCGATAATTAACAACATTAAATCTGCCATTGGTAATTTACTATTGTACACTGGGAACAGAACATTTCAATTGTTTAACATCAACCTGTGAGCCTTTTATCTCTTTGCAAGTTTTTTTTTTCTATAATCCTTTATCAGCTTACATTAAGGGAAAAGCACACAAGAGCACAGAGGCCTTTCTCGAGATGCTTGCTTAACCTTTAAAGAACCACTGACATTTACAGTAGGTGCCTCATTCAAACTGACAGGCCGCTTTTACAGCGTGCTGCCGTTTACGCCAAGTAGAACTTCTCCGAACAGAGCCAGCACAAAGTTAACTCTGCGTCCTTGCTTCGTTTCGTAGGTGGCTTTGCAAAATCTGCAGAGTTTGGTCCCCAGACTGATTCGTTTCACTACTAACCATCCCCGCCCCCCCTTCCCTGGAGAGCTCACCTTATGTTACAGGGGCTGGTCCACCTGAAAAGATATTAGCATGCCAGAGCTGCTATCTTAACAGGTTACTCCATATGTTATATAGGCTTATGCTTGTAATGCAGAAGCAAGTTCATATCCTGCCTAAGTGGGATTGTTTAAATTGCAGGCTGTCACGAAGGACTCCGCAGACTGCCAGTAGTCCACAGCTTGCAGTGTGTGCACCAGATACAACAGACATGACAAATTTACTTTATGCAGATCTCTACTTCTAATTGTTTGAGCTCTATCTTGGACTCCACTCACCAGCAAACCTGTCATGGGTACCTTGACGTGTGCTTGTGAGCGTTAAGTGAAGATGAAGAACAGGAAAATAAATTAAATGTCAAGATGAGGAATATAATATTGTAAGTGTATCCAGGCTCCTGTGCAGGACTCTGGAACACATACTGGCTCCAGAGACTCTATACTGAGCCCAAGGCATACCGAGAAAGAAGGTTGCTAGTTTAATCTGACAGGCAAGTGTTGCTGATCATTATAGATAGGATCAATAAAGCTCATAATTATAGTCTTTGCTATCTGGTTTCTGTGCTTTGGTATGACAATCACCCAGTAAACAGCAGGATAATAAAGAAGGGAACAAATCATCTAAAATAAAATGGCATAAAAAAAAAGAGAATGGGGGGAGGGGATTTAAATCATACTTAGTAGTTTATGAGTCCTAAAATCATATTGGAGACTGTATCTGTAGCCTGTATTAAGCTGGCTGCATTGCTGCTAATGATGTATTAAGATACAAATCCTCTAGGTTCAAGCAGCCATAGAGTTTATGGAAAATATAAAATGCAGTGTTTAAAATGAAAAGAAAGGAAAAAGGAAAGGAAGTTTCTGTTTTTCTTTGTGTTGCATTTAGCTGGGTTAATTTGCTTCTAATAGGGGTGCTTTCAGCTTTTTCGGTGCATGCACTATGTGACAGTTTGACTCTGGCATCTTGAATATCCCATTAAATTGCCTCTGTCTGTTTTTCATTCTTAGGATTTGTGGACAAGAATGGACTAAAAGATTTATAGCTTATGATTTTACCCCCTTTAAATGGTACACTTTGAATGCTGTCTCACATGAGACTCTTAAAAACTACATAGATATGCATGCCTTTGCAAGGGATAGACTGTAAATAAGGGGCAGTGGTTTCTAGTGGGGTCTTCTGGAATTAGACAAAGTTTAAATGCTTGGTTGCTGAGATATTTTTACCAGTTGGTACACCAAATACTGTGCTTTCTCTTGAAGGAGTTCTTTAAAGCTGTATTTTTACATGTCTTTAGTTACTGTATTCATAGTATTTTATAATCGCAATGGTGTTTTAAAGTGCTCTGCATTTCCTGGAGCTAAATGAAGTGCAGAAGTGAAATGTAGTAGCCTTTATAGGGTAGCTTTCAGAATTCAGTATATTTTTCCACTATGGGCATATATAATGGTCTGCTGCCCTGCCATTTTTCTACAATATTCATGTTTATAAGCTTTTCAATGATGCTTATCTCCTTAGTATCTGAGCACCACACGTTAATGGGTTTACCCTCTTGGCATGGCAGTGAGCTAGGGGACTAATGTTGCTTTCATTTTAAGGACAGGGAATTAAGGTGCGGAGACTGTGAAAGGCTTGCGAGAGTTTGTCCATCACGTCCAGGCTCACTGTTCAGCACCGTGGTTCCTCTGCTCTAGCGGCAGATAAAACCAGACCCATCCTTCGCAGCAAGGCCATTTTTAGCTCTCTCCTTTCGGGGGAAACCCTTGGTATTCTGCTTTCTGTTGTCTTCAGCATACTGTCAGCCACCCTGTCCCAACTCAAAGGAAAACCTTTAATTTTTCATATTTGGCTCAGGGTTTCCATAATTGTAGTACTTTTTGTCCTCTTCTGAGCCAGTAGTTTGTTCTTAGCTCTAAGGTGCAGGGAGAAAGAAGAAACACCTTTTACCTCTTCCCTGGAATGGCGTGTGCTGTGTGTTTTATTGCAGGGCACTGCAGGAGTCAAGGTTTTTGATTTCTATAACTGGCTCTGCCAGCTACATATTTTGTGACCTTGGCCAAGAAGACACTCGGGGTCTTGGAACCTCAGTTTCCCCATTCGTCAAGTTGAGGGTATAATGTCTCACAGTGGCCTTGAGGCTTAATTTATGTTTAGGCGCTTTTAAAATCCTCCTTAGAGACATCATCTAAATTCCACGTGTCGCTACTTTATTGTCCTGAAACGGCAGACGAAGCAGTTTTTGTTACATAGGTCACGCAGGACAAAAAGCAGGGTCAGTGAGCTAAATTTTTGAAAACGGGCCCCGTCGCATACAGCAGGATAGTAATAAAGGGATAACAAGGCAGTAAAAGTTTGCCATTGTACAGTGTAAGATGGGATTGTTGGGGATGCTTCTATTTTATGAACCATTTAGCTCAGTCGGTTAGCGAATGGTCCCAAGGACACCGAGGTCGTAGGTTCCAGCCCTTGGTTAGGGTAAATGATTTATGGAGGTCCCTTTTTCAACCTTGCTGCTTTATCAGGGGGTTGGACTAGATGACCTCCCTGAGGTCACATCCAACCCTAATTTTCTATGGTTCTATGAAAATAAGAGTCCCAGGATATGTGGCCCGTTGGCCAATTATTTTCCTTTTATTGCATCTGTTGTGCCACATGTTAGGTTGCATTCTGTATCTTCATGAAAGGGAACTCTTTTCCTATGGACCAACAAGCATGAAGGAAGACTGCTAGTCACCTCTGTCTCATGGCTGGTAAAATACAAGAAGCTGGGGTTTCCAGTGAACAACCACACACAACTCCATTTGGGATTTACAAGGAGAAACCTGTTTCAGTGATTCCCTCCAGACAAAAAAAAGGTATTAAAATCTATGTTGCTTACTTCTGCATACTGACTCCAGATCACGGGTTGGCACATGGGCCGGGTCCAGCCCTGAGATCCTTTGGATGTGGCTGGTGCAGCTGTGCCTTCAGCAGCGTTCAGGGGCTTTCCACATGCCAGGCAAAAGCTGGGCATCGGGGAGAAGTAGCAGCAGTGGCCAGATCTTAGTGCTGGCCCTCCGCAGACCTGAGCTGGGTCTTTCCAGCCTGCCTCCAGAAAACATTGCTGACCCCTGCTCTAGGTGAGGAGCCTGCCCCATGTCTCTTTGGCTTACCCTGAAAAAAAAGATTATTTCAGAGGTTCCTGTGGGTATGAACAGGCATAACAATTGTTTCAGTACCAAAGGCTACAGACACAAACTGTTATGATGCAGCTCTGATGGCTGCAGGATTGTGTAGAGATTCATGCGCAACACAGCCTATTTCATAGTTGGTAGGGTCGGAAGGGACCTGAGCCGATCGTCAAGTCTGACCCCCGAATGCAACCCCTGTTGCATTCAAGGTTCAGCCCTGTTGCATTCGTGGTCAAAGTTAGGGTGATTTAGCTGACTAGTATTGCTGCCAGGTCAGGCACATGTAACCGCTGATGTGCACGCCTGAATGACAGCTTCCGGGATGGGAAAGTAGTAAAAGGTACCTTTGTCAATACCCTGGGAGGAAGTATGCAGGCAGGGATGATGAAGGGAAGGAAATGTAAAGCCCTGTCCATTATTTTGTACTCTCCACTTATAAGTAGTGTTTTTTCCCCTCTGCACTAAAGGAACACCCAGTTGGAAAGTATCATTTCTGCCTGAAAAGTAGATTTATAAGCTGATGGTATTGATATTAATTTAATAAAAGGAAGCTAGAAAAAAAATATTTTTTTCTTTGCTTGCTTTGTTTGTTTTAAGCATTTGATAGAAGCTTGTGGATAGTCGGGACCATTGTATAACTTGTACAATTATTCAGCTTCGCTTTGGCAGAAAGTACCCTTACAAACAGAGCGAATCAAACACCTTAACTTTAAAAAAAAACCAAAAAAACAAAAAACCAAACAAACCCCAAAAAACCCCAAGCAAATGCTATGTAGTTCTCTGTCAGAAATTAGCTCATTTTTTAATGAGTCCTGTGTCTCCCTCTAAGGCATATTATTTTATCAAATAATAAATCTGTCTTATCTGAACAGTTGACGTACCGAATATTTGGATAATTCCAATTTTGTTGTTGCTTATTTGTGTATAGGAACTCAGTCGTGCACATAGGATACTGGTATGTTAAATGCTATTTCAAATGAAACCAAAAGCCTCAAAGAGCTGGTGCTGCTCCCTTACAGTTTCCTGAATAAGAGCTGTGAGAGGAGCTCTTCTGATCTGGAGGCAATGATCCCAGACGGCACTCCAGTAGAGCTGCTTTGCTCCTAACCCCACCAAAGAGTGAACACATCCCCATGTGGTTTTATAAATTTGACGAGCCCATTGAAATTTCGGTGTGTTCTGTCTATATTACAATGTGCATCCTAGTAACACGTCCCTTGCCTCTTTATATGCAGAATGAATTGTGCCTTTAGATACAGGAACCCTTCACTTAAATGGGAACTTCATTATTTTGAATAGATCTCTTGGTTCCTATATGAAATAAGTGGAGAGAATATGTATCTATTGCATGCAAGTGAAACATGAGTCTCAAATATCAATTAGGCTGAAATCCATGCAGTGTACTGACTCTGTACCTGCCAGTTTTGCAGATGGAGGTTGATGCCGGAGATTATTGTGTGCTTCCATTTGCATTGGCTCTAACCACTGACCTCTCCAAACCCCACACATCAGTAACTGAACATTAAACACTGCATATGTAAGGTGCGCTGCAGCTGGGGTCAGTTGGACATTTCTCCTTTTCCCTAATCCCTGTTAAATAATTTCTGCTGAAGCATTTGGCACTGGTTGTTTGGACATAGGGTACCTACCTTATGTGGACCATTTGTTCTTCAGTCCTCCCTGTGCTCAGTTGCTTTTTGGAGCCATGAGGTTCTTGATCTCATTTCTTTTCTTGTCCTCCTCTCTGCTGCCTAACCACTTGGATACCCTCTGGCCGCTCAGATGCTATTTCTCAGCTGCGCTCGGCCCCTGTGGGCCTCCATTTCTAGCTTGGCTCTTATGTGTCAGGCATTTTTCTCTCTGCACTGATTTATTCTGTCTCGCCTCTCCCCTTGTTTCCCACCGAGCCTCTTTTTCCACTTCCCATCCTTCCCCTTCACCCCTCCCCACCGCTTTCACCTCTGCTCCCAGCTCCCCTGACCCTCCGGGCTTCTACGAGCTGACCCCCTGCTCTCTGCAGGGAGGTTTAAGCCTCTCTTTAAGCTCCCGTGTGCCAGCGCTGTCACTTAAGTCTTCCTAGTGCTTTGTAGCCCCCTCTCTCTCCAGTCCCCTGGTTCCTCTTTGCTCTTTTCAGCCTTCCTAGCTGACTTGCACTTACCTCAGCATTTTCCGTGCTCTCTTTCGGTTTCTCCATCCATTCTGATTTTGGTGTCTGCTTCATTGCTTACAAGCTCTTGAGATGCCCTTGCCGTTTCTTCCCTTTATTCCCTAGCGTTCTGACTTGTCCCCCCCCCCCCATCTTCCCTTTTGCTTTCTCTTTCCCTCCCAAGGAGGTCATCATTATCGGAGCCCGTCCCCCCTGCCTAATCCCACAGTGAACTCCGGTTCGAGGAGTCATCCTGTCTGTCTCTTTTACGCTGTCGCTGGGTCAGCAGCTCGGGGTCGAGTTGAAGTCTTCCTCCCTGTTCTATAACACTTCTAGCCGCTCTTTCCCCTGCTTTGTAGAAGTGTGGGGCAAACCATTTTCTTTGTGCAATATTAAAAAAAAAATAAATAAATAATAATAATAATAGCAGAAGCAGCAGCACCATCAAATGAAGTTTTGATACTGTTGCGTTCCCTAACTGAGGCTACTCTTTCTGCTTAATGTCCTTGAAGCTGGGATGTAATTGCATTCTGTTGCCATCTATTCCATGTTAATCCTCCAACAGAAGTGTTCTACTCATCATCTGAGCCAGTGATTTTAGTATAGTCTGTGAAACTCCCAATCTTTAATTTTCTGCATGGGAGCAGCAGGGAGAGGGGAGAGAGGGGCTGCTTAGCTCCTTTGCTTCATAACAGATATGAACTAAATTCTCGTGCATTACCAGATCAGCGTTGTGTGTTGAGGGAAGAAGAGGGGTAGGGAACCGTGTCGGGATTCCTGCTTCTACATTTCCTTTCAAGGCGATATGAAAATCCACTCAGTTGATAATGCTGGGTTTCCTTTTGTCCACTGTATGTGCAGAAGCCTGTAGTCGAAGATGTCCAAGGTAAATGTTGCAGCCTGAAAGGCAGAAAAATAAGACTGGATTAGCACAAACCAAATATATTGGTATGCAACTGTGGTGACTTGTAAACAAGAGAAGTAAGGGATGGAGCAATATAAGTGTGTTGGAAATGAGGCCTGCTTGGAAGACTGCATATTGAGGGATTGGGTGCTCCTGGCCATCACTTTGGGGGTTGTTTTTTTTTTCTTCTTCTTTTGAAATCAAGCTTAAAAGGGGGAAGTGGAAGTTGTCAGCCACACCGGTTCAACTCTTCCACCACTGCTTCGGACCTCATGAGCCACTGTGACGCAATTAAATCTTCCTTGTCTAGACGATGAAGGGGGTTGCAAACACGCTAGACTGGGAGCCAGAGATCCTGAGCAGCACCTGGATTACTGACTTGGACTCCTGGTCCCCAACCCTTTCCTGTGTGTGTGTTTGCTTCTTTTCTCATCTTCTTCATTTTCTTTAACTTTTCTCTCTCTGCCTTCTGTTCAGGAAGAGGTCTGGCTTAGCCAGACAAGACAGCTCAGTCTCTTGCAAACCGCTCTGAGCCTGTGACCAGAAAGATGCCTCAAAAGCAATACCTCAAACAGCCTGATGCAAATCTAGTTTTGCCAGATGCACTATGCCTTTGTTCTCCAGCAGTGGGGTTGCAAGTAAAAGTCAGTACCAGAGACAGCAGCTGCATTTTCTATCCTTGTTTTACTTTAACCTGGACCTCTTCTGTGTGTTTTAGGTTTGATTTGTTTTCTACAAGGCAGGACTGGGCTTGAACAAAAGCAGCAATAATAACGGCTCCAACTTTGCACGTAGTGTTTCCTGTTCTTTAAAAAAGGACAGTCGTTACCATCTAAAATGCCAGCTAAAAGACGGTTAAGCAGGGCTTTCCTTATTTAAAAAAAAAAAGTAAAACCTCCAAAACAACAACAACAAACCCTTTCAGCTCAAAGGAAAAGGGAATATGGGGTTTATTTAAAATAATGACTACTTTAGCTGCTTTAACAATTTTTCCTTTTCCTATATTTTTTAATAAAAGGTTATTTGAACAAAATTGAGTAGTGGTTGTTGCTGTGGGGCTAAGCAGGCTACAATCTCTGTGCTCTAGCCTCAAACCACATTTGGCCATTGAGTATTGCACAGTGATGGGGTCATGTTAACACTTCCAAGTCCATTTAGTTCATTGGAAGTCAGGCAGCACCAGCCCGATGAAATGTATACAACTTCCCTGAGATTTTCAGAGTGGCCTAGGATATCAGGACAGTTAATTCTCATGAAACTACATAGGAATAGGGTATTCAAATCCCTTACAGGGTTTGAAAATCTTTAACCATTATATTCTTCTTTCTTATTTCTGTGACCGTCTGTTTATTATGGTATTCTCAGACCCTTTCTGCTCCATCAGTAGTGCTGGCTTCAACACTGTTGAAATGTTTTCCCATGAGTTTCTCTGCCCACTTTCACGCTGTCCCACTACAATATAGTTCTGACTAATTCTAGTTCCTTATTGAATCATAGGGATCAACATCTTCTGATCCCAGTGCCAGCAGCTCTCCTACCCCCCAACCATCATGGAACGGCCTCTCTTGGCCAACACAGCACTTATCGTCATTCATATCTCCCCTAACCACTTGCATCCTTTTGTTGTCCGCAAAAAGCAATTCAGTTGAGTACAATTTTAAACGCATGTGCATGTGTATCCAGTTACATCTCCCTCTGCTCTTTGCCATGCATCTTCCCTTGGCAGGTCACACGTGCTGTCATTATTTTGCTTTATCCAGTAGACCAGCAAGCACCCATGTCTCAGCACTTACTAAATTATAACAAATAATAACTGGATACTTTCCAGGTAGATTCTTCCCGTGATCATCATCCCATTCATATATATTCATAGCAGCCTGACGACTCAGATCATCAATGAAAGGGAAGAAGGGGGAGGAGGAAAAGCAAGCGAGTGAGAGGTTCTTAGCAAAATCATGCAAAATACCTGAGCCTTGTAAGTTGCTGAGTGCCAGGGGAATGAGTTTTATTTACTCTCCTTGGACATAATCAAATAAGCTTGCGTTTGAACAAGATCGCTCCTAATATCTCTGTAAGATGAAAACCAATAACATAAATACCCTGCAAACTAAATGTATAATTGCACTAAATATTTGCTTTTCTGTTACTGCATTTCATGGGCTGGCTGTGCCATCCTTTCTGGGCTATGCTGTAGAGGCAGAAACTGTACCGTGTGCGCAGCTCTTAAATGTACATGCATGCGACTGAAAATACTTGGAATGAGTGTTTTCCAAACAGTCTAGCTTGGAGGTATTTAAAGTGCCTTCACTGTATTTGAATCTGCTTGGTCTTATGGTAAAGCGATTCTTTTTGAGCATGTACCTTTATATTCTCTTTCTGGGAGAGGTGAAGGAATTTTTGCTATCACAGATTATTCACTTTCTTGTTCTTTGAAATAATAACCACCGCAGCGCCTGCTGTATTTGGATAAGGCCCGTGAAAAACTGGCATTGTCAACTCCAGCTTGGTTCAAAATGCTGGTAACAATTTACTTTGAACCTGAGATGTTCTGTTCCCTTCCTATCCCTCTTCTCTGTTTTCTGAGTAAGGTTTTATACCACCTAATCAAGGCATTCGCTCAGAGCATCTCCCAGAAGCATGTTAATACATTATAGCGAGTAAAGGGAGCTGGCCACTAACACCTGTTGGGTTGTGCTGTCTGTTTTCTCATCCCCTCCCTAAAGGGAAAAGGTGCATGTAGTTGAGTGCCTTGGTTTGGTGGAGGCTTTTGTGGGTACGTTTGTTAGCTTAAATACACGGTGCTTTGTATTTGTTGGAGGAGATGCAGTCAAATAAATGTACCTCAAGTAGAACGTGGCGATGTTTGGGTTGTCCTTTGTCTTGGGGGTGTTCGTCCACATTCCCAGACTGGCCCCGTGAAACTTCTGTCTCCCACAGACCACCTTTTACTCTTATTGTAGTGCACTGTATCATTCTTGGGGAGCAATGGTATTAGGTGCCTTTCTTCTTCTGCGCGAGTTGAGCATCTTCTTTCCCTTCTGTTCAAGGAAAGCTACTTGTTCCCACACCATTAAAAGGTCTATTCAAAATGTCTCCCTTTGCCTGTCGCTTTACCTACCTTGGAGAATAGCCCAACTTGTGTGTGTGTGTGGGGGGGGGGGTTAGCTTGCTACCAATTTAACCCCTTAGACACAAACATAGGTCTGGCTTTGCACCAGTTGAGATTTGCCATGATTAGGCAGAGTCTACCATGATGATGAGAAGTATTCAGTTAGGGCAAACCATTTGTCTGCAAGTGGGTTGAAGGGGGGAGATAGTCCTGAACATATGCAAGGCAGAATCCAGATAATACTGCCAAAAGTTAATGCACTTTTTCCTAGAAAATTGAGATGGCATCTCCCTGTTGCTATGCAGGGATATTGTAAAAGTTTTATGCCCTAGCTATCCATGCTAAACTTGTTGGGATAAAGGCTTTCTGGAGCCAATTCTGACCCAGTTCAACTAGGGAATTCTGACATTGAAAGACTGGCTTTTGAAGTAACAGCCTAGGAAACCTTTGCTTGTAGGGCAGGAATAGAAAATGTATTCTTTTTCTCACTGAAATTTGTTGGCAAAGTGTAGTAGTGAGAGTCTGCATCTTTTATAATGTTCTCTCTTAAAGTTGAATGGCTTAAATAGAATCAGGTAAGAGTATGGCCCTGGAAATGTAGGGTGCTAGCTATAGGGCATGACACTTCCCACTTCAACCCTCATCACCTGATGTAGGGATTTTTCCATTTGATTCGAATTTTGCTTAGCGGGTATCACTAAGCCGTAGCAATCCAAGATGTCCTAAGGGATGCTAAACATTTTATTGAACCCATATCTAGTAGCAGAGTTGGAAAGGTGGGAGCAAGAAGGAGCCCATGGCTTTGAAGCTCAACTGAATGCTTTTAGAGCAGAGCAGGAGAGGTTGAGAGACTTGCTTGTCCTGGAAAATCTCCGAGGCTGATCAAATTTGCAGGCTTTTTCTTTTCTTAACAAGAATTGAAGCTCAGACACTAGTACAAGTGTATCGGTGCTTGGAAGGCTAAACAAGGAGAAACTTAAATAAAAACCTGATAATCTCTCACTGGAGGGAAATAAGGAGCTTATCTGATTGGTTGCAGTGAGCAAAAACACATCAGAAAAACACACTACTCCACAAAAGGCAGGGGAGGGGAGTTGGGGGGGGGGGTTGGTAATCCAATTTGAATCTTTTTAAACATTTAAAGGGCACATAAAGTGAGCCAGTTATCATCTGAAACCAAGGAAGAGCAGATATGCTTGAAAAGAAACTGTCAATGCCACAAAAATATCATGGTGCTGTAGATTAAGGAGAAGCAATTTATAATTTGAAATGACAGTGCATAGCTTTTAAACAGAGGGCTTTTATAAAATATATTTCTGTTAGTTGAGAGCTTGATAAATTGACCTGAATGGTATACAGTAAAAGTTAATTTTTCATGTTTTCCCGTAAATGCAAAATTAAGCTGGCCTTATTTGTGCAAACATGACAATATTACCCAAGTGCTTAGTTGCATCTGATGAAAATTTACCTCCTCAGAATTGGCAGGCTAATTCCTGACTAGTTGGTTCATTTACTGTTGCATATAGGCTATGGAAAATGCCAGTGTGAATACCCTCTAATTTGGCACTTACAGAAAATGTATCCCCTGTTCCCTGTGCTCCTCCATTCTCTGTTGCAAAGGCAAGGTAACGCATTTCACACACAAAGCTTCTTTCTCATCCATTGGGTTGTATTTTATTGACACTTGTGATGTTTGGGCTTTATCATTCTGCTTATCGGTGCTGTAGGAAAAGATTTGGAAGGGGGACAAAAGATGCTTTGAATCTTGGTATTACCTACTAGGGATAGTTATTCATTTTCACTGCACAGGAGACAACAAGACAGCATGCTTTTGACAGGGGAAGAGAATTGAAATGAGGGGCTGGGGGAGTATATCATTCTCCATCATCTTCCCAGGGTTCAGCAGTCTCGCCTCTCTACTCCGTCCCTCTCCCCAGCCCTTGTTATGTGGTGTACCTGTCTGATTTCCAGTGAATCCTTCTGTTTTACAAAAACTGACTTTCAAAAAAATACTGGTCAGCAGCAGTGATCTTGCAGCTGCCCTTTCCATCTGTCGAAGAGGTGGCATACAAACTTTGTCGTGCCAGCATGCAGTTTTGCATTCCCATCTAGTGGCAACAACGATGACAGAAATCCTATTAAGATGCAGTCCAGAGATTGGAAGCTTTGTGGTGGAGCGATAAGGGTTAGGGTCTGTCAGGCTACGCAGGCTTCAAAATGCAGCTATTGTTTAACGAGAATCCAGTGCCTGAAAACTGGGTAGATGCCAGCTTTCCAGTTCAGAGTCCAAAATGCATTGCAGCAGAGGGGAAACCAAGGGAACTACTGCATGCTGTCCCCTTCCTCTCTTATGATTTCATCTGCCTCTCCCCAAGGGGCTGTTTTTGCTGATGATTCTTTCATCAGGTCTAATCTGCTTTTTATCCAATGCTCTTCTAACATCGCATGTAAAGTTGGGCATGAATATTTGACCCAGCCTCCGCATCCATCTACATCACTTACATTTAGCTGCTCCCTTTTTTTAAAGCAAACATTTTTCTTTTATTGTGTGATTTTTTTTTTTTTTTTTTTTTTTTTTTTGCGCTCCTTCCCCTTTCCCCAAACCATGCCAGGCACCATAGTGCATAAACTAGAGAATCTTCCTTTTGTGGCCAGAGAGTCCTTAGTAAAAAGGACTTGACAGCTAGTTCTCTTTCTAAAATTATTCGGTGTTGTTTGATAGCCATGGTCCAAAACACTATGTTTTGCAAACTGCACATTGATACTTGTGTCCAAAACACTGTTTTGGAGGGCTATTAGATGTATTATCTGTTTCTGGCCTTTTTTCTGTTGCATTGTTTAATTATTTAATGGCCATGTCTTGGGATGCTAGTGGTGGGATCCATGTTAACAAAAAGAATGGAATCTGCAAAAACCTTTTTTTTTTTTTTTCTTTTAATAAACCCAAAAAAAAACAGAAAAGAGAGATTTATTATGTCTGTGTGTTCGTTCCATTTCTGTAGACGGCTCTTCTAATGATAAAGGTGCATATATCTCAGCATGATGTAAACAACTTGATGGATGACCCGCAGTTTATGTGAAGAAAATATTGGAAGCTTTTTATTTATTTGTAAAGCTTCCTAGGAGGCTGAGAACAGGTGGCCTGGTATAGTCGCATAGGTATATCATCATTACATTCAGGCAGGCTTTTCACAGGATACTGACTCAAGCCAGCAATTCTATTCGGAAAATGATCAGCTGGCGAAGGAGTGAGAAATGAATCTCAAGGCTGGCAGGCCACTTCTCTCTCAATTACAATTTAAAAGCAAAATAAGGAAAGATGGAGTCTATTAATGTAATAGCTGGCAGTCAATTTATACACTAAAATAGTTCTGTACTGTAGCCTTTGTTTAACAAAAAATGTGGAATTGCTGATTACCAGTGTGGACTTACACAGGTGGCTGTTTTAATTGTAGAGGAGAAGGAGAAAACGAAGATGCAAATATTTATTTTAACCGCAGCGAATCATCGCGGGCCAGATTCTCCGAAGGAAAGTCTTTTTCATGCTGAGGCAAACTGCACGTTGATACTTGTGTCCACATGTATTACGCCTGCAGTTGATTATACAACCACTAACTGAATTTTTTTTTTTTGGGTGCAGAAATAGCTCTTAAGCCCATATAAAATTCACTCATGGAGGTAAAGTTGTCCCTTGGCTGCATCTTCCCTGCTTCCCCCAATTTAAGAATACTGATCTAAAACAATTAACTACTGAAAACTTTAGCAATCCTGTTGTTGTAATTCATGGATCTAAATTTAACTACTGCTTATAAAATGTTGCATTTTTTTTATTCCCTTGGCACATAGGACAATTGATATGAAATGTGAATTGGTTGACAGATTTTGGACACCATTGAGACCCTCCGTTGACTTCTTTCAGGCCTTTTAGGTAGCTCAAGGAGGCTGAGAGATGCCTGTTACCCTCTTCCCACAGTGCAACTTCTGTGTCTTTTTCCCTGGCTGGAATCACCACTGTGATAGAGGGTGGGGTAGAGTTAGAGAGGTGCTTGAGCATTTGCATGTTGTTTAACAAGGTTTTTTGGGTAAATGT
>NW_017729013.1:2938672-2943607 GCF_001723915.1 Gavialis gangeticus | reverse complement strand
TGTTTTTTTTTTTTTTTTTTTTTTTTAGACCAACTAACTAGCTGTTGGCTACAACCAACAACCCTTACGCATGTCATTTGTGAATTCACTGCAATTTAAAACAGCCACTTGTTAAAACCAATGGATGTCTTTTTGTTGGATCTAGCACTACAGTAGGCATTGGACCAGACCAGTTTTCCTAATGTCTCGTAAGGTTGGGTTGTGAGCACAGACAACTAATTACTCAGGTCACCTTGAAATTGTTTGTGTGAAGCTGGGAAGTTGGTTCCTTGCCTGCTCTGGAAGGCTGGTGTTGTGCAAGCAGAAAGTATTGGTGGCTAACTGATCTTAGGCTGAAGGATTTTTAGACTTTGAAAAATTGATTTTTGTGTGTGTAAAGTCTGAAAATCCAGGTAGACTGGATGAACAGCCTGTAACATGATCGCATGAATAGCTAATGTAAAAACATGACCCGATGAACAGAGTATAGCAAAATGGAAATAGGAGAGAATGAATGGCACTCCATGCAGGACCGCAGGAGAGGGAAAAGGTGATCTTGGGGATACGGCACAGAAACATGAGCAAATGGATCCGAGTTGTAATCGCAGTGCTGCAGCTGCATCCTTTGGGACCAGGAAAAGTCATCAACCTCTTTGTGCCTCACCTCATGCATAAAAATGAGGAATCTATGCCTATCAGCTCAACAGGCCTTATGAGAATGAATTAGTCTGGAAACAGTTTGGGATCCTCAGATCCACTGGAAGCAAGCAAAATCGTAGGTTTGCTTCTTCTGTCAAATGTCGTCTTTAACTCTGTATAGTAAGAATTAAGGTTGCATAAGTTACCAGTGACTTGGCTACCTCCTAAAATCAGTTCACCCTGTACCAGATCATGTTCGGAGGACTCTTGCTACCACCCAGAGATGATGAAGAAATGCAGTCTTGGCTCCATGGTTTTGTGTGCAGATGATTCACTTGCTGGTTGAGTCTTACCCAAGGTCCTTGCAGAAGTCTTCTCACGGACTACTTTCATACGGAAAGCCTGCAAATTGTTTAAACTGCCGTGTGTTACCTATTTAGTTACCGTTGCCCGGTCAAATTGTTCATAGTAGTTTTATCCCTGTGATATCTGAGTTCCTCATGCTTTCAATGAAAAACTGTTTTTAAACTTTCCTATTGCTTCAAAGAAAAGAAAAAAGAGCTCCTCAGCAGATTTGCACGAAAAGAAAAGGATCCATATTCTTGTGTGAAATAAAAATACAAGTCACACAGGACAAGTAGTAGGTGAAAACTGCATCATAATGCATACTCCTAGTGGGGCCAAATTTGGGTTGCACAGGTAACCTTTAGTTGGGAATTCCCTGTTTTTCAGTGCTGGGCTTTTGCTTCTGATCGTTTTTGGTGCAGCTAGTATTTTAGCAGGGTTCAGAAATGGTAGGGAGAACTTTGAGCCCTCTTCTAGTAAGTGCATTAGTAACACACGCAAAAGATAGAGTCCCGCTCCTGAAGCGCCCATAGTTTCAAAAAAACAATTTACGGCGGATCAATGAGACGGTAGCTGAAAACAAGCGACTTGGGTTAAAGAATAAAGGAGCAATCATCTATTATAGACCAAGTCAGACTTCTTTGGCGCGTGCTAACTTGTGCCGTAAGTTCAGTTTTCAGTTTGTATATTAGGTGGGGTTAAGGCTGTTTCTGTTTGCCTGCAGGCAGTTGCACAGATCTCTTTCCCAATGCCGGATTGCAGTCAGCGCATCTCATTTAAAATCCGTTCTCGACACACAGCCTCAACGCTTTCATTTGCCGGACACCGAGATGTTCCTTCAGACAGGATGGAGCTTTTAATTGAATCCTAATTACATCACTCATGCAGTGAACTCTTGCAAAGCGGTACATTTTTAACTAGAAAAAGCTTTCATTATTTATGAGCCATGATACTAATGTAGCCGGAGTGAGTTTTTCCATACTCCGTGACGCGCGTACCGTGTGATACAGTGGTGCAATGGCACCGTCCTGATTGCTCTTTCGATTCTTCTCTGTTGTACCAAGATGCTTATGAATGAGCACAAAAAGAAGTTGATGCTCTAGACCTTTTGCCTTTTCGCTGGAAAAATCACTGTTCGGCAGGGTTGTTGATCATGGATTCTTTTGGCCCAATACGTTAATACTTAACTGCGTTGGAAACTTAAAACAGCAACGCTAAGACCCGCTGTTTACATACAGCACTCTTCCCTGAAGCTCTCAAACATGGTATAAACATTTAGTTAAGACTTAGTCTCTCCAAAGTAGGCAAATGCTGTTCCCATTTCACAGATGGTTAGGCAGAGGCTTGGTCACGTAAGTTAGTGTCAACAGCAGACACAGAACCCAGGAGTGCTGAGCGTGTGTCCCATGGAGACAACGTCCCTTCCGCTAACAGGGATGTCACCGGGTGATCGTAGTGTATCACCAGAGGCCTCTTAGTGGTTCATAGCAGCTAAAAACTGAAGGAACGGGGCAAATGCCTGGTTTGATAAGATCCACTTTTATTACCCAACAGAAGTGGCAACATGCTGCATGTTCAGCAGACTCTTTCTTTCCCCTTGCATTAAAGAGCTTGGTGCTGTATTTCATAAGGTTTCTGCAGCCTCTAGCTACCTAAGAGCTTTTCTCCCTAGTAAAGAAGTTCTTGTTGCACTAATTTTAAATTATTTATATAGTTTAACAGCTGCTTCCCTGAGATGCCCAGCACAAAAGGTTGGTTTATCAAGATGTAAAGCTGGAGCACAAAGGCAGTGGGACTTCTGCTGGCTGCTCTGCTGAGAGCCGCTTAGGAGGGTGCTCATGTACAAATGCATTAGATTATGGTTAAGCAGCTTATGGACATAAAAACACATTAGAACTTTACAGCACTCTATAAATTACAGTTTTGCGGCATTCACCGCCACAATGTTAGGTAATTACATTCATTAATCTACTACTAAGAGCACATAAAGTTGCCTCCCAAATGGTACTGGATGTGTACTGACTCAGCTGGGGATTGTATTGAGAAGGACCAACCCGCCCCCCCCTTTCTATTATGCAATGTTCAGAAGCTTTTTAATTTTACAATGCTGTGCAGCCATCCAGACTTTCCAACATACTGTTCTAAACATTTAGGATCCACAATGGAAACATTTCCCATCATCTTATCTCAAGCAGTTCCAAGCTTTTCTTATAAACTGTAGTTGTATACAGAGTTACTACAGTAATTCAGCATGGAGGGGAGTTCTCTATCATCTCCCCACTGTTGATCCATCTGTGCCCTAAAGCCGGAGTCATTCTTGTCAGTGTTGTCGGTCCAGGCAATTTAACTATATATGGTGTAGAAACTTAATATCTCCACTGCTGTCCAGCGGAGAGTCCTGGAATTCATGTTACTGCTGTATGCTGCTTTGAGACAGATCCGCAGTTGGCATGAACTGGAGTAATGCCACTAGCATAGTCTGAGCATCCTGGTCAATGCAGGGGGGAATATTAGTCCCGCTGAAGCTGCATTTTTTTCTTTTGTTTTCGTGCGCCTCCATTCAAAATCCTGCTTCAGCCTTTTGGGGGGCCTGATTGTATGCTGTTGAGAAGAACGGGAGCCAGATTATACTTTTCACTATTTTTTGTATAGTTTTTATATATATCATCCCTTGTTGCCCCCCCCCCCCTTCATCCCCCACAGTCTCTTACAAATCTCCCTTATGTCTCCTATCAACTTAGCTTCATTGTGAGGGTAGCATACTGGAGGCTTACCTGTTGCCCAGGTTATCCTCTGTCCCTAATTTTAATACAGCCTATCATCGTATTTACCTATTAAGCATGCATTTGGGACTAATGTTCATGGAAATCAGTGAAGCAGTTTCTACTGCCCTAAATGACGCACAGAGTGAAGAATACGTTCTCGTGTGAAAACCAAGTAACGGAAGCAGACAGCTCGGTTCGTTCTGTGGGATTTTTGAGAGACGGAGCCGTCCTCCGTCTCACTGTCTTGGTCAATCATATTTTAACAATCAAAAGAACAACAAAAAGAAAGAAGTATGCAGGAAGGAACTTGTACCCGTGAATGGACCTAGACCTCCCTAATAAACTCTGTCCCTCTAAAGACCAAATCTGGTCCATGGTTTGTTTGCAGGATTAGCCATCAGAAGGACTTCTAAAACGTCAGCTTACAAAAACTGAACAGGGGATGGAGAAAATGGCCTATTATTTGGTTTTCTCTGGCTCTCTGTATATAGGCGTTTCAGTTTTTGGTTTCCTTTTACATCTGGATCATCTTTACGTGTGTTAAGAAGGAAAAAAGCTATGAAAACTATCTGGGTAAGTGGAGTATTAGGAAGGAACTGCTGACTATTATATACTACATGAGACAAAGTGACAGATGCTTAATCATACTGCAGTCTTCAGTTAAAGGCATCCATCTATTTGCTAAATAGATATAGTTTCAATGACACTGAAGCACTCCAGTTTCCAGGGAATTTCTTTGTCATTACTGACAAAATCCATTATCCTGACCATTAAATTAATATAACACAGAGCCCGTAGCAATACCGCTTGACAGAGGTGAGTTCCTGATGCCACAGTAAACCCTTCAGTCCCACCATCAGTGTGGTTCAGTGGGGAGGCCCAACTTGGCTGTTAAAAGATATTTTCAATTATTCTTTATTGTTCTGCTCTCATTGCATCAGTGGCACTGGGAATTTGTACTGCTCCAGTGTAGGCTGTACACATATCGGGGAGCTATGTCTATGTATGGAACATACTTAGGAGTAGCTACAAAAATCATATCCCAGTGTTTTGGCCTTTTTTCAAAGACTGTAACAATAGTGGAAGCTGTAGAAGAGCCTGAATAGGAATGGAAAATATTCTCTTTGAAGCAAAAAAAAAAAAAAAAAAAAAAAAAAAAGGAAAAAAACCCCCTTCAAGGCTTAGATTTGGGTCTGGGCTCTCGCTC
>NW_017729013.1:2922715-2938629 GCF_001723915.1 Gavialis gangeticus | reverse complement strand
AAAAAATTTTTTTTTAAAAAAAAAAAAAAAAAAAAAAAAAAGAAGAAAAGGAAAAAAAGCCCCTTCAAGGCTTAGATCTTGGTCTGTGCTCTAGCTACTTGGTGTTTTACCATTGACTGTGTGGCTCAAAGCAACTTTAAAAACTGGCAGCCTCCGTGGCTGGCGTATGAATTGTGGGCCGGAACAAAGGCGAGCTGCTGCAGCATTCCCTACTCCCTACAGAGCCCCCCTACCCATACACATTGAAATACCCTACAGCCAGCCCTGCTTTACTTTGGGGAACCTAGTGGTTACAGAGCTGCATTGTGAATAAAAGAGAAGAAAAGTGGCCTTGTCTTCCACCTGAGAATTGCATTTTGCCCATTGAGAAGGCTGAGAGAAGAGGGGTCTTGTGGTTAAAACCCTGAACTGGGATAAGGAGATCTGGGTTCAGTTTTTCTGATGAAAGTTTCCCGTGAGACCTTGTTTGCCCCTATGTAAAACAGGGCCTGTCTCTTATTTGTGTCCCCAGTGCCTAGCACAGTGGGACATGGTTAGAGCCTTTAGCTTAAGAATATTTCTTGACTCCAGGTTCCCTCTGCTTCTTGTGCAGTCTGAAGACACAGACTCGTCATCTGGGAAGGGCCATGGGATTTCTTAGGTCAGAGATCTTTAGTGTAGCATAGATATGGCCACCTGGTTACACACGGGAGTGAATTCTCTAGGCGTGGGCTTTCTGTTGCATGCCGCACGCTCGCTCCTATGAGCTGTGTTCTTGGTTAATCAGGGCTTAACGCTATTTCCAGGTTGCCCCGTGGTGGATTTTGGACCTGACGGGTATGTGACCTGATTTACCATTTTGGCCACATTGTGTGTAACCACCTTTTCCCCTATTGAAAAGCACAGGGGTCTGGAACAGGGGAACTAGGTACGGATGTCTGGGTTAGAGCTGCAGTTAATGCTATGGCCTCAGACTGCTGAAGTGAAACTTAAGAGTCTGTACTCACAAGCCCTCAAGTCTGTTTAAGCTGTTTGCACTGAGCTGACTTGGACTCAGATCCTGCAGCCTTCTGCGTGGCGAGTTGCTTCATTGGCTTCGATGGAAACAACTTGTGAGTACGAGCGCCACAAATGCGCTCTCGGCTTTTGTCTGCATGGACGTACCAAGAGAGCTGCCATCTGGGAAATGTGAGCTGTCCAGTGATGTGCAACGTATTTTCATAACATTGCATTTTCCTGTTCTCTGTTGCTAGAGCCTGCGCCTAGGTCGTATTTGGGCTGCATCCTTTCTTCTCTCTGGTTTCCTCCCCTGTTAGGGTGGTGAGATCTAAGCTTTCCCATTAAATCAGGTGTATGTTTCCCCTTCTGTGGTCACGTCAACAAATCAGCAAGTGTACTCTGTAAGGGAAAGGTTTTCTCCCCGTGCCTGGGTAGACTGGGTTGGGGCTGTACTGCCAGCCAGCAATGAAAAGGGAAGAAGAGCGAGCGACAGTGAATCAGGACAGCAGTGGCTGAAACAGAGATAAATTAGGGTCCTGCTGAAGATTGTCAGGACAGAAGAACATTGTCAGAGCTGGACATTTGGTTGGCTTTCACATGCAGATCCTAATCTGGTCCTTGCCCTTCTGACAAAACAGCTGCCATTTTGGGTTAGCATCAGAGCGGCTGGAGCCGGGAGATTGCCAAAGCCACCGTATTACTAATGCCATCTGTGTGATGTGATGCAGTGTGAATGTTTTGTGTAAAACATACAGACAAAATAGTAACGATGGTTTCTCTCGCTTAATCCTGAAGCATCCTCTTGAACCTCTTATCCCCCTTTTCTCTCCGTCTCAGAAATCACATGCTATCGAGAGTTTTGCTACTGCGTTTTGGCTTCAGTGTTTTAACTGCATGGTGGTATTGACAGAAAATTTTAATGGCTATTATGTGTATTGACTATAGGTTCACTGGTTGCCCCTGTTCCAGGTTGTGCTGTTGCTTTGCTATTCGTGTAGCTTTTCTGGTCCGCTTTTCTGGATATGGAGATTTCCTTTTTCTAGACAGGACTGGTAGTAATTTCTGCGGTGGAAGCCTATTGGGAACGACTTCAGTTTAGCTTCTGAGGATTTGTTTTTTGGGGCAGCTCATGCTGGGCTAATTTCAGGGTTACATGTTCCTTGATATCTGTTCTATCCACAAGTGAAATTATAATGAGGTAATGCAGTGCTCAAGCGGCAGTTTCTTAAAAGCAGTAGAAGCAAAATTGGCTCAGTCAGTACTTATTGGCAAATTAGTGTTTCCAAAGGCGTCCCTTTGCTTGTTCTTTTCTAGGACTGTAAGAAATAAGATTTCATGTAATGCATCCGGGATTGGATTACTGGATTGCATTTTGCAAAGTACGCTGGGGATAGCTGAGCCTGTTTAGAAACTAGCTAAGCCCCTCTGAGTCAGTAATATTTCTGGACAGTCAGTGATTTGTGTGTGTGTGTATGTGTGGTTTGGGGTGGCTTATTTCTTGGGTCGTTATATTTTTTCCTTTACCCATTGATGTATTTTATTGGGGTTATTGACCTCTTATTGAGCCAGCAGAGGAGCTGGATGTTGATGGATCTATGTTATACACCTGCTTTATTCACAGGGCACTTTTTTGTAGGGACTCCACGCTTTGAGTCCGCCCTGTCTTTTGGGCAGGCGTTGCCTCTTACAGATATGTCTCTTTATAGCAACTAGCACAGCGGAGCCTCAGTTTGATTGGGATTTTTAAGTATAAATTGTGATACAAACAACAACAAAGAGCTAACCAGCTGCAGCTGGTAGACTGAGGAGATTGAGCCCGATCTCATATATTGTGGAAGCCACCCATCCCGGTTACCGTTTCAAACATCTCTGTGATCGTATCTTTTTGTGGTGCAATCAGAAGCTGTGATTTGATGCCTTAAAAATGTCATCTGAGCGATGTTTAATAGCACGTTTCTCTCAAAATGTAAAACTGAGGCCTTACATCCAATTATCTGTGTTTACTGATTTGTTTCTACAGCAAGCAGTTTATCATCTGAGGCTTTGACTTTTGTGTTGCTTGTTTGGGAAGCAAAAGCCTCGAGGCTGGCTTGGTTGCTGAATAATACCAATAATTCTTGTTGTCCGATCGGTTCAGCTGAACTGAAATATTGCAACACTTCAGGTCGCAAGAAATTTTAAGGGTGTGTTTTAACGGGTGCTTTTGCCAGGGCCAAAGTTTTAGTTGCTGATTTCTTCTCCCTCCTTTATCGCTCTTTCGGCTGGCTGTCAGGAGTTTTAAGCAAAAACAGGGCCAAAAGCCTGAGCGTGCAAACAGTGGTAAATGCTCTCGGTGACTGCTGATAAGAGTCTTACGATGCGTTTAGGTTGGAGAAACTCAGTTTCCCTTTCTGCTCTTTTGCTGTATTTTTCTGAACAAGGGGTAAAAGTCAGACTCCTCCTTGGAGGGCACATCAGCATCCTTTTCTATTTAAAATGAAACAAAACTGTCGATTCACAAGACCTGAGCAGACAGGTGGGTCCGAAAGACTGCAGATGCCATTTTATGGGTCTCGCTCTTTCTGGCAGAATTTATTTTTATAGACACATAAGAGTATTTTGATTATTATACTTAAATTAACAGTGAGATGATCCTCTAAGTGCTATGAAACAGAGATATTCACTTCTCTGGAATAGGTTTTGAATTTAAGACTCCAGCTTCATCTTACGCTGGCTGTACAGGTGGATCGAAGTAAAAAGAAAAAAAAAGAAGTGTGGCTCTGATACCAGATTTTGAAACTTTCTCTCCCAAGTTTGCCTGAGTTTTGTGTTAGTCCCACGTCTAGCTGTTAAGCCAGCAGCACTGTGGAGCATTGCTCATGTTTTAATGGTGCGAGGATTTGACTATTTAAAAATCGCTAACCAAAACCTCTTAATATAATGTGGCTTTCTATCTTAAGGAGCCTTAGGTACCTGGACTACATGGGACCCAAGGAATACACATGATACATGTTCTGTAATAATTACTCTGCCATGAGAATGGGTTTGTAGTACTACTTCGCATTAACTAACTGCATCCACCTCACCCCTGAATGTAGAACTGACAGAGGAGCTTGAATGCTTTTGCTTTTCTCATGGAGGAAGAAATAATGGTTTTAGAGGAGACTATTAATGCTCTCAGCAAAATCTTCACAGCTTATGTTTTTACATTACAGTCATTTTCTCAAGTCAGACATCCCTGCTGCCTGCTAAGTAAACACACAGAAAGCATAGATTATGAGTTAAGAGTATCGACAGCATTTCAAGTGCTATCAGAGAACATTTAATTCAGTTTAATTTTGTGATAAATCTCATGTTTAATCCTCTGGTTGCTCTGTAATCATGTCTCTATTGATCTTTTCTGAATGACTGCATGCAGTTTAATAAACTTTGCCATTAAGCCCAGGCTTCTAAAGGGGGGAGATTGATTCCAGTATCGAGTCTGATAGACCCAATAAGTACCTAAACATCATTAAATCTGTCCATGTAAAACATTTGTGTTGAGATCGAGGTGAAAGAGTAGCGATGAACGTGCTGCTTATTAGGGAGGGAGCTTGGAATTGGAAAGTCTGAGACTGTCAAAGGCTCCTCAAAATCAGCAGCAGATTTTCTTGGTTGATTCGCGCTGACGTCTCCTTTCATTTCTTATTTCTCAAGTCAGCCTTTCATCCTGTGGCATGGCTGCCTTCTCTCCCTCTCTTCCCAGCTGTAATTACAGGATCTAATTTATTCCATCTTTTCACTCCAGGCATGTGTTTTGTTCAGGTTTCTGAGGTCATTTTCCACTTAAGCTCCAGCCTCCTGGTTCTACCGTATTTTAAACGTGCACGTTTGGATGTCTTTTCACTTCTGCACCCACACTATATGGGACAACTTATCAGGAAGGGATTATTTCATTACAAATTAAATTAAAGCATTTCAAGTAGACTCCTAAAGAGGCACGAGGCACTTAAAGCAGAGGGCCTGGGCGTTAAGTCTTGGCCTTGCAAACTTGACTATGCCGGTGAGCCCTTTTTATTGAATTCAGCTGAATGACTTCATCAGAGGCCTAATGGGAGGGGAGACTGGAGGGGTGTTGCCCCTTCCTCCCCAACCTTAAGCCAGAGGGAAGATCAGTGGTGCTGTCACAAGCCCAGCTCTCAGACTGGTTTGAAGGGGGCAGCTTAATTCCCAGAGTTTAAACTGTCGTCCCCCCGTCCCCCAACCCTACTCTACCCTGCCATTTCACAGGTGCAAAAGGAAAGGGTATGTTGAGCCGCTGGTTTGAGATGGACACAGGAGCCCATTGCACGGTGAGGTGAAGACGGGGGGAGAATCTGGCTGTCGGGAAAGGGCTGGAGGGGTAGTGGGTGGTAGATGTGGGGAGGGGGGAGCCGGATGACATTGCTTAACTTTGGGCGCATCTACACTACTGCAGAGTTGTCTAATTAGCTCCACAGTGAAGTGTCATGTGGTGCTGTTAGGCCAGAGTAAACTAATCACCTCTGCCGTAGGTTACTACTTCCAGATGCAAGTACTAGCCCACGGCAGATTGATTTACTCTGCTTCAATGCATGTGTAGATGCCAACAAGGGCTGTGTGTGGGGCACAAGTGCCGGCTAGCCCTAAGTAGTTACTCCAGAGTTTCTAGTTACCCTCTGGAGTACAAATTGATGGACAGCAAATTTAGGTTGGACATTAGAAAGACCTTCTTCACAGTGAGGGCTGCCAGAATCTGGAACGGGCTTCCAAGGGAGGTGGTGCTTTCTCCTGCCCTGCGGGTTTTCAAGGGGAGACTGGACAAGCACCTGGCTGGGGTCGTCTGACCCCAGTGCTCTTTTCTGCCCAGGACAGGGGGTCGGACTCGATGACCTACTGAGATCCCTTCTGACCCTAACATCTATGAATCGATGAAGCATCATTGTGCCCCAGCCAGGTCGGAGCATCCCCAGGCTGACTCCCAGGGGCCCCCTGCCATCTGGGGCTGTGCCACCCCAGCTCAACGTGCTGCAGTCCTGGGCATGCACATAAACACTGCAGGAGCAATGAATTCCAGTGCAAAGTGTGCCAGAATTTGTGTTGCATTAATATTCACATGTAGACACACCCTTTATCATCTACTTTAAGGTTGAGGCAGATTTTTACAGAGAGATTGCAGACATAATGCTGTCTTTAAGAGAAGTGGCTGCAAATTCAGTCTGGCATATGATAGCAAAAGACTGCCATGCCTCTCAGTATTGTTCAGCTAGTATTATTCACAAATTTTGTAACTCCCTGTGAGCATGCAGTAGGCACTGGAAAAACCTCTTGACTTGAGATGCTTTGTTTTGCAACTGTAAATCCACTCACTGTGCAGCTCTCAAAGTTAAGTTTTTAGTTTCTAAGTGGTTGCCAACATGAAAAATTACAGAAGTCGTTCTTAGAGCCACTGAGCGGGCCTAAACACTACCATTTCATTTAAAAAAAAAAAAAAAGTTTTCCTGCCCCCTGGGGTTTTAAAAAAAAAAAAAAAGTTTTCCTGCCCCCTGGGGTTTTAAAAAAAAAAAAAAAGTTTTCCTGCCCCCTGGGGTTTTAAAAAAAAAAAAAAAAAAAAAAAAAAAAAAAAGTTTTCCTGCTCACTGAGCTTTTAAAAAAAAAAAAAAAAGTTGGATCTTGGTACTATATAAGAAGTTACATTTCCAGCAGTTGAATCATGTTTTTCCCCCTCTTCCTTTAACCCAGTGGTTTTTACAAATTCGGTACCGTGTAACAAAGCCAAACCAAAGCTCTGGTTTTCTTATATATCCCTGTTTTCTGTTCCTTTTTACTGAGGATTCCCCATCTTAAATAATAGTTGGGCATGAGATGATCACGTTTACCCTTTTAATAGCTGCTTTGTAAGCTCTGCAATTTTTTGGCTGTTTGTAGGACTTGAAGCATCAGTTGGAAAGAAACTGAAAGGAAGGTATTGTCTGAGGTTTATGGTGCCCTTGCAGAATTGAAGGGGGTAGGGGAGAAAGCCGAAGATTGCACATTAAGTGCATTACATCCCTAGTGTAGGCATTTATCCTTGCAAATTCACTTTCAAAGCCTTTTTTCCTTCCTAGGGGGAAGTGTAAATCTGGAAAATGCCAGAATACTGTATACTTCTATTTTGGTGATTTTCCCAAATAAATATTTCTGTCTTTTATAATTATACAGCATGAGTCCCAGAGAGAGTTGTCTTTTCCAAATGGGATATGGAATTACTTTTTAATTGCACAGAGATTCTGATCCCGTTCCTAATGAAGCATGTTATGAAGCTCTCATTGGCTTCAGTGATGCAAGACTCTGGTCATATTTGGGCATGCAGTTTCTCTCCCTCTCTGCCTCTCTCCTCTGTTATTTTCTGTTTATTGTACTTTCACTTAAAAGTATATTCATCAGTCTTTTATATGAGTGTGCATGACCCACAAAAAGGAAAACAGTAAAGTCAAATGGCTTCAAGGGAAACAAAAATTCAGAAGGAGTTTGCAGGAGTAGGAACTTGAAGCCAGAATGCCCAAATGCAGTGTTTTTAATATATCTGCTTCACTCTTGACCCAAAACAGGGGAGAGATTTGAAAATAATTCAGGTTTCTTATTTTTTTTAAGTAGTCATTCTATTTCTATACCATTATCTGCCTCTGCTGTAATGGGTGTAGTCATTGCAAGTATCCATCCAAGGAGCTGGGCAACATGGATAAAATATGCCCTTCTGTCTACTCTCTCTGCCTGCCACAGGGAGTGATTTTTTTTTTCACTTTGACTGTATGCACATGCTTCACTTTCTGAAGTATAAAGTAGATTTTGGGGACACTTCTATTTCAGTCCTCCCTTTCATATTTAACTAGTGCTGATTGGTATGTTGATAGCTCTCAGTCCTATTTTGAATGTCTGTATTTAAAGGGAGGAAGCAAATCTTTATGAGAGTCATCTTTCCTTGAAGTTCATATGAAGCAAGGCGAACACTGCATAGAAGGAAAGCTTGCAGCCTTATCTTTGCTCTAATTAATGCAGCTGTCCAGAGTGTCCTTGAGGACTCCTTTCTGATGAGAGTAAAGAAGGCCTAGATTTGTGTCCCTTCTCTTCTAAATCTGTCTCTTGGTTAATTTTCCCCATTCAAGTTCCCTCCTTGTGGTTCCTTGCATTTAAGCCTTGGGGATCAGATTTTCTGCTTTTAGTCGTACTGTCCTCTTGAAGAGCATTGAGGCAAGAGAGTTACCCATTTTTAAAGGTGGTTTATTTTTATTTGTATTTTTTTCCCCCAATGGGGCACTTTTTTGGCAGCAGAAGCTGGTTATTCGAATGCTTTGGTCTTGTAAGATGCTATAATATTTTTCCTACGAGACGAGGAGGAGCTCCTGACTTGAGTTACAAATCCCTAACGATGTTTATAAGCAGGGAATGCTGTGCTAGCTAATAGTGCCAGTTTGAGGGCCCTGGAGGCTGAAGTCATTTGTTAAGCCTTTGAGTGGGAATAGAAAAGGTAATAGATGTCTGAGCTCACGTACACCTTCTGCCTATTCCAGACTTAATTTAGGAGGGGAACATTAAGATTCATTGGCCCGCTCAGTCCTTGGCCTTCCTGTAGGACTGCCAGTGAGAATGTCATTTGTTATATCCTGAAAAGACCTTTAGTATGAGCTCCCCTTTCTATGAAAGGTTGGGGAAAGGCATGGTTCATACTGAGCCCAAATACTCTGCTTGGTGGCAAATTTGGCCATCTTCAAGAGCCCGCTGGAGAAGACTACAGGCCTCTGGGCTCTTTAGAGGACAGCCGAAATAAAGGAACAACGTGGGGGGTGTGGGGAGGGGGAGTAAAAGAGGAAGGAACTGTAACAGGTCTGCAGAAATGGGGGGAAGAAAGCAACTAAGGGGCATAGGGAAAGGAGAAGGAAGTATTCATCAAAGGATTTGGAAAGTCAAAGAGTAAAAGAGGAAGGAAGGAACAGTTGCCTATGAGTAGGAATTGATAAATGGAGATTCCTTCTCTCTTTTTTTCCCCTGTCCTTGCAAAAACCTTACATTGCGAAATGCCTTTCATTCCAACCACGAAAGAAAACTGAAAATATAATATCTACAAAATAAGAAATTCCAAAAGAAGTTGGAAACCTCACGTAATGAAAGAACGGGCGTTTTTGGCTGAAATGAGCGGGTGTGTCAAAACAAATGGTTCTTGTTTCAAGTTGTCATTGCTCGTTTACAAAAATGCTTGTTTGCAATCTTTTTCGTGTGGATTCTTACTGTGGGAACACCGTGTTCTGCAGGGGGGGAGGTTCGGTGGGTCAGAACAGGTCAAGCGGCTCTCAATAAAATCGAAGCCTTTTTTTTTTTTGGTAAGAGTTCAGGAGTCCACATGAAATGTTTGTTTCTATCTTCTGGCCAGAAGTGGATGCATTTCAGTGATGGATGAAATCATCCCTGCGTGCGATTTAAATTCATCTTGGGTGCCATTGGAACACAAGGTGCTGTATATAAATCGTTACCATAATTATGCACCTAGCGTGTCGCAGTACAGGAGTCTAATTCTCCTTTTCCTAGGAGTGGCTAAATGCTCCCTTCCCTTTCTTCCTCTTCTATAATCATAATTGAGCAGCAAGAAAGAGCAGCAATACTCTTTCTTTTGGCATGAGGATTTAAAGCAGGCATCTCTGGGGACTTTTCCTCTCCACACCCCTTTTCTTTTCCTTTTCGTTCCTCAAACAAAGAAAACAAACACTCGGTGAAGATGTGGCTGTGCCGCTCACGTGGCGTATCGAGCACATCTAGCACTGTGAAATAAACATACTTCCACAGGGAATCGAGTTCTCGTTGCTCCAAGAGCTACACTTTGCATGCAGGCTTAGAGGTGCCAATCATGTAAAGTGTGATTTAGATGAAGCATCATGTTACTGGGACACTCCTGTCACATGAGAACCTTTCAGAATCCGGACTCGGCCCACACTTACATATCTGTGAGCAGACAGAGTCAGAGCCACAGATGGTATAAACTGGCACGGTGTCGTTACAGACCCTTTATTGTCTATAGCGTTTCCTATAACGTGTTTTCCCCAAATGCTTTATCATGCTAAATAATGAAGGTGCAGAAAGGGGAGGAAGAAAGCAACTAAGGGGCATAGGGAAGGGAGAAGAAAGTATTCATCAAAGGATTTGGAAAGCCTGGAATAATTCATGAAGTGCAGAGAGAGATTTGTGTTGACCTGTAGTCAGTAGGCTAGATCTAAGTATTTGTGTTGGCATTCAAAACGGTATACCTAAGTAAAGAAGTTGGAGGGGAACAGCGTGAGTGAGATGGGAATACTGTCCACCCAGGCCTGCAGGAAAAAAAGGGGAAATTTGAGGAAATATCCCAAACAGCTGTAAAGGCACTGTTATGAGCTCCACAGTATCTCTGAGCAAAGGTCTAGCACCGGGAGGCAGGCAGAAGAGCTCTGTTGATTTAGGGCTTTTTTTTTTTTTCTTCTGCCTGCTGGCAGGAGCACAGAAGAAGTCTGTGACTAAATTAGCCTGAACAAAATCATCTGTGCGTTTCTGTCCTTCAGTCTCGCTGACAGCCTTGTGCCTCACCTTCCCCACAAAACCGGGTAGCTCCAAGTAGCTCCGAGTTTGCTGGCTGCAGGGTCCGAGCTTGGCATTTCCTTCTTGACAGCAACCTTACCAGCGTGTTTCTGCTCCTTCTGCTTATTTGCTCTTCAAAAACTCAGGAAGGCCATTCACCGTCCTCAGTGACTCTAGGACAGGGCTTTGGGAAGGAAGAGAAGATAGGGCATGTAATCAGTTAGCGGTTGTTTGTCAATGGATTAAGACTGAGGAAAGATCAATCGCTTTGATAGCTATCCATCCACCCACCCAATAAACATCAATGGCATATTAGTTTGTTATCTTTGCTTTGATGGAGTACATTTTGCATGACATTTTGTATCCCCTCTTTAGGTTTTAGATGCAGGCTTATTGTGTATAGCACTTGTAGGGGTAGGTGACTGTTGCAAAAATTATTCACAAATGTCCATTACAGTGTTAAAAGGAAGTTGTGTCGGTTGTCTTAGCCTATTCTAATGCCTGCTTTCTTTGGAGGTTTTTATGATTTAAGTTCTGCTGTCAAGACGGGTTGTGTAAAGGCAAATTTTAATCTCTGGTGCAGAAATTTCATTTGAAGTATGCCTTCTATGAGAGTTCAGGTCAGAAACCTGATTACATTCCCGATTCAATAGTTGACTCCTATTTAACCAAATACTTAAAAGTGTGTTTAAGTCCCGTTGGCTTCAGTGAGACTAAAGCCTGTGTCTAAATGTTTATCTTAATTGGATCATGATGCGATGCTTTTATTCAGCCAAGAAGCAGAAACAATATCATGTAGCCCATGTAACTAATCACAAACAGCCCAGATCTGATTTTGAACAGCAAGCTGTAGAAAACGGTTAGAAACAATAACACGAGAATTCAAATATTGAATACATTTGGAAAGTCCTGATCCACGCATGGGGGTTTGTTGACAAAAGTATGCATTGCGCATTCTTTTCCTGTTTCTAGTATGATGGTAATAAACTACATTTTATAAAGGCCATATATAAAATAGTTGTTAGCACGCCATCCGAATGCATAGTACAGTTCTAGGACATAATTGTCATCCGTATGTTTCTTAACCGAGTCCGGGCAGCACGCAAATCAAAATATCCTACAGTGACCGAGGTAAGCAGCAGTAGGTTTCAGAAAATCGGTTTCATCATAGGACTGACAAATGTATGTTATAGGCAGGGCTGTTAGCACCACTTATTAAGGTTGCCAAACGCACCCCAAACCAGGACTGTCTGTTTTAGTTGCATATAACTTTGCTGAATTGTTAGCGTTTAGGTAGAGCTTTTCACTGTGATGCAACTGCTTCATGCTCGGTTCCTTCTGGAAGATTTCGGCCCAAGCGAGTGAGCCACTTCTGAGAACGGCGATGAGGAAAATGCATTGATTTGCTCAGTTGAAAAAATTCTGGTAACTTTGTTTTTGTAAACCTTTGGGCTGCCCATACACATGCTGAGTGGTTGGGGGCAGGAGGCGCGTGCGTTTTAATTAGAGCGATTCCCAGACAGCCGCTCTAATTAAAGCTGCTCGCCATCACATGTTTTAAGCCCCCCACATTTCAAAACGGCCATGGGGATGCTTCAACTAAAACTCACTCGACAAGGTTTAATTAAAGCACCCCCTGCAACCATTTTGAAATGCGGGGGGCTTAATACACATGACAATGAGGCTACACTGGAGCGTTCTCATAAGAACGTGGAGCAGACTCGACAAATCGAGTCTGATTAAAACGTGTTGGAGCACATGTATAGGCAACCTTGCTTTCCATGTGCTTTGGAGAAGGGATCTGAACTTTTGGAGCACGTAGCTTTTGTGTTGGGGATGGGCTTTTTGCCGTCTATGTGAAAAGCCTTCTGAATTTTGCAAAAAAATTGCAATTTGGGCACGCTCAGTAGAGACTAAATTAGAACTGCTCAGTTTTGTCCAGTGTGTAAGTGGGTTCCTGCTTGAAGCTTGGGTGTCCCCTGTCAGGTCTGAGTCTAGGTGCCTAAACTGACAGCAGAGATCCTGTGCTCTTGGTGGCTACTCAGTTGGAGCTGGACTGTGAGAACGAGAAGTCCTCTGATCCCAGTTCACTAGGGAGAAAAGCAGGTCTGGATGGGGGTCAGAGCAGTGGAAGGGACGAGGAGTGTAGAAGTGGTATAACAGAAACTTGGGACTGCAGATGGTAGGGTGAGAGAGGAAAAACTGGCTGGGAGTAGAAGGAAACCGGGAACTGTTATAAGGGAAGATATGGGGGGAGGTTTTGATATAAAACTAGTGAAGTCAATGAGTGTATGTATAACACTAGCGAAGCCAAGTTGATGAGAGTTGTGCTTGAGTATGTAAATGGCTATGTGATGCTAATTGTTCTTAAACATCAGGCCTAGGTGCTTCACATTAGGCACTCCAAACACCAACTAATTCTGACCATAAAGTTCCTGTGCGTCTCTTCCACATCTGTGAAATGGGGATAATAAACACCCTTCGTCTCAAAAGGGCATTGTGAAAACAAGTTCATTAATATTTGTGAGGCACTTGGATGTCATGCTGATAAGCTATAGAGAAAAACCCATGAGGAAATTAATAATTCTGTAGTGCTTGAATAGAATGCAAGTAAATAAGTCATGGGTCTACACTTCGAACAAAGAGAAAATGCCTTCCACTCCATGTGCCTTGGAAATAATAGTGTATGAAAATGTAATTAAAGATTGTATCGCAATGCGTAGGTGCAAGGAGGTTGCATTCGTAACCTTAATTCTGGCATTTCCTGACTTCTGAGTACTTGACTTGCCAACCTTAACAGCATTCTTGTACTGTAGTCTTTTGTGTGTAATTAAATCAGTGGCACCCAAATAGGCACCTCTTGTTTGTCAGCGGTATTGTGAGCAAATGATTTTTGGGATGAGAAATCAAAGCAATCTCCCCGCTACAGAAGCTGTTTATAAAACATATGTCCAGCAGACAGCAAGTTGCTGTTCTATTGTTTTCTGCCTTCATCTGTAATCACCACATAGGGTCTCGCAGGCGGATTCAGTGTTTCATCTTCAGTTTGTTGCCCAGCCTCTCTTTCATAGCGCCGAACCGCTTGGCTTTGTTTTTCAAAGGACACGCGGGAGGCACTGGATAGTAATTTCATAAAGACAAAGCAAACAAATCACGCTTTTCTGAATACTGTCTAGTAACTCAAAATGGTTTTGGTTAATGGGTCTGCTAACACGGTCAGCACGGTTGCATTTTCTCCCGTTCCCAGATTGCTAACATCGTGTAATTTCCAGAGTTGAAGAAGCCTTTCCTCTTTTTGCATTGCCCCTGCTTGCCTATCTTGTGTTGACACTTAGATGTTTCCAAATCCTTCTGTTTCAGCATAAAACGGCTCTACGTTCATTCAGGCTATTCTATCAGGAGGCGCATGGAGGACTCTCAAAACCGCCTCATGCTACTTTCGGATTTTGGCAGATTCCAGGGACTAGTCGGTGCATCATGCTCAGGCCTTCGAGTCCTGCTGCTCTTGCCAAAACCAAAGTGGTGAATTGCTAAGCAGAACTAAGAGCGGCACTGAAATCTTAGGGCATTTTCCACCCATGAACTCTAGGGACTCTTACAAGACAGAGAGCACACTGTGGTGTTGTTGTTTTTTAAACATTTTCTTTAAGCCAGGCTGCCAAGATCCAGTAACAACTTCAGTAGCCATCAAACTGAAATTGTTAACATTGTCTGGGCTGAGTGACGTGGTTTGTACAGCTGTTTGCTAGTGTGCCTGTTGTCTGGTTAGATTACAAGGTAGCGACACAGAGTGCATGCTGCTAGCTGCACTGTCGTAGTTCCGGGTCTCGGCTGTATAGTCTAGACATCCGCATTTTTTGGAAATCGCGCTGAATAACCAGTTGTCTTGTGTCGGTTTTATTTGTCTCTGTACCCTCTCCTGCATGCTTGCATGTAACTATTGCCAGGTCCAAAGCACTTACCAGTAGTGCCCTACTGCACTCGAGAGGGCTGCCTGCCGATTTCATGGGCAGAACGTGGGGTCCAGCAGCTCTTTTGTAAGTGCAGTACTCCTCCCCCCATGCCTCTGATTGGCGAAGGGGCCGCAGTGGCCCCACCCCTCACCACTAATCGGCTCTGAGGGCTGCCTATCATACAGCCCCGCCCCTTGCCTCTGGTTGGCAGGGGAGGCAGAGCCACATGATGGGTAGCCGTCCCACCCAATCAGTGGCAAGGGGTGGGGGTAGCAGCCATCTTTCTGGCAGCCCTTTGAGCAGGCAGCATGCCTTCCCCCTTTGCCCCCACCCTTGGTGGGCTGCCACAGTTTCCTAAGAACTGCTGGCTCCCTCTGGGGAGCCAACATTTTATTTTCAGTAAGTTTTTTGGTGCATTTTGGTGCAAACTCACAATTTCCGTAGCTCCCTGTTTATCGACTCCCACGTGAGGGGTTGAGGACGTTCAGGCTCTCACAAGATGAGGTTCACAATCCACGAGTAAATCTGAGTTCAGATTCCAACTACACACATTGGAACAAGCATGAACGTATTTTCTAAATGGCATTAAAAGAGCAACTCAACCCTAGCATTTTCCCTGAACCCTAGTATTTTATGGAAAAAAACCCATAGTTGTTTCAATTTTTCCCACCTTAGGGGGAAAAAAATGGTTTCTTGAAATGTGCTGCATTGTGGGGGGGTTTTCCTTCTCCCATCTCCTATGTCCAGGCAGAAATCTTAATATTAATTGGAGCTGAGATGATTGTGTTGTCACCCAGCAGACTTCAGCAGCTGCCTGCTTGCTAATGTCACGGCAGGAGTCCATTCAGCATGGGCAGCTCTCCTCTGCTAAGGCACGCGTAGAGGGACTGAGTTGATTAATGTGCCTGATAGAAATAAAACAAATGGATTTTTTTTTTTATTATATGGTACACTCATAAATGTTAATGCACATTTTGTATTGAATTGCATGTAATTACATATTTATACATTTTTGAGGCACCTTCCTGATACACTTAGGGCACTTAGTGATGAAAGATACTTTTGAATAAGATGGTTTTAAACCAAGTGTAATATGCTTGTATTATTTATTTAATATTGCCAGAGTTTGTGTGCGAGGAGGAGATAAACACCAAGATAGAAATGCAGTGTTCACTGGATCTGCTGTGTAATTTGAATTGATGCCATATGTACCTGTCGAAAATAATACCTGACACTACGTATTAGTGAATCTCTTTTATCTTCTCTAAATCTTGTCTAGGAACTTGTACAAAAGCTGTCACCATAATGTCATCATAGTTTATTATTCTTATGATAGTGGTGCCAACAGGCCATGAATAAGAGGTTGCTGGTGTAATCTGCTTTTTCAAAATAGAACAGAAATACCGTCTACTAGAGGTGCACCGATAC
>NW_017729013.1:2917457-2917715 GCF_001723915.1 Gavialis gangeticus | reverse complement strand
CCAGGGTTGCAGTTGGAGCAGGCGGCAGCGGTGCTGTGAGGTGGGGTTATGGGGGGGGCTACCATGAATTTTGGGGTGGCCGTAATCCCCATAGGCTCCCCAACCCCAGCACTGGCATGGCCGGCCCTAGCACAGCCCCTGCCCAGCCCCTCCTCGCCCCGCTGGGAAGAGCCTGGAGCTGCCTCCAACCCCAGCCTGCAATGGCAGCCCGCCCTCACTCTGCACACTGACCTGGGGGTCACGCGCCCCCCCCCCCCC
>NW_017729013.1:2910780-2917123 GCF_001723915.1 Gavialis gangeticus | reverse complement strand
CCCCCATGGCTCCCCTGGGGGTGCACATAGCAGCAAGATCCACCCCCCTCCCGATGTCCCCCTGGGAAAGCCTCTCTCAGCTGCATCTCGCTTGCAGCCCTGCCCACCCCCCAGCTCTACTCCCTCCCTCACTGCCGTGGGTCTCAATCTGTCCCGTCTCCACCATGCTCCTTCCTTCCCCCCGCACCCAACAGATTTACTACAACTGGCCAGAACATTCTTCCTCCTCAACATCCCTCGAGGGATTTAGGGTAGTGTTAACCCCAGAAGTGGGTAATGAGTGATTTTGACAGGGCAGCTATTTGGCAGGGGAGCTATTCGTTCTCCCAGCTTCCCTTGTCCTTCTCATTTACTTGGTCTTGTCTAGAAATGGAAGAGAGCATGGCAAGGAAAGGGTGGAGGTGTGCATCTTTCTGCCTTGCCCTCTGACGGCTGTGTCTGAAGGTACCGTAGAATATGGTTCAAATGTTGGAGGCCCATGGAGAGACTGCTCCAGTGGAGCCCCAGATGTACTGCACATCAGTGCCCTGTTAACTTAACCCTGTTCAGTCTCTTTCTCTTCTCTACAGTAGCTTTAAAAATAGGAACACCAGAATTATTGTAGCAGAACTCAGCCAGTGATCTATGTAATCTGTTCAGAGTATCTTAGACGCGTTTGGGAGAGAGAAGGATAAATACATATCATATCTGGTCCTTTGTGCAGAACTGTGCTGTATAGGGTGGGGGAAATGATCCCTGAGCAGTTTATGCCCTCGAGCACGAGGACTGACAGGCTGCGTAATTTTTATCCTACCTTGGTGCAAAACGCACGGTTCACATGCGTTTAATCTCTCTCCTCCCCCCTCCCATTGTCCTGCACTGTTTTGCTCAGTTGCATCCTGCATCAATCTGTTCTGCAGATGGAGAACAGTAATAATTTGCTTTTCTAACAGCCAAATCCTGGTTCTATTGCAAGTAGTGGGAGTTTTTACCTTTGATTTCAATGCAGTAGAGTTTTGCCTGCAGCCATTGGTTATGCATCCAGTAGAGGCAGAGCCAGAGACGAGCAGACATTTGTTTTGGAAGAACTTGGGTTTTGAACTTGTTTGTGCCAAGGCCTGTACATTTTCTCCTAAGCCAGTCCACCAAATGGGATGCAAGGTCAGCTTTAAGATCTTTGTAATTCCAAGCTGCGTATATGAGTAGTTTCCTTTTCTCTTTCTAACTGTGAGCAGAGTGGTTATTTTGGGGGAATCTCTCTCTCCTTCTAGTGTCCCTCTCAGAAAATTTGTTCAGTCAGCTGAAAAACCCCAGAAGTCGCTTGCCTCTGTCAAATATTGGCTATGCCATGTATTTGTCCCAGAGTCTTGGAGTGGCCAGGACGTTGCACATGGAAGGTACCAAACAGTCGTGGAACTCAACACAACTTTCAGCAAGACTTGAATTTGGGGTGTGATATAAAAAGTTAACCCAGCTGTGCGCGCACTATCCTGGGGGATTTGGGTCCATCCAAGGGCAGTCATTAATGCTAATAGGAATTAGTCATTTCTAAATGGAAATATTTGCCTCTTTAGATACTTTATAAGCATTTGGAATTCTGCCATTGCTGCGTTCAGGACCTTCGGCACAGGAATGTTTCCGTAGAAGCTTTCTAGTCGTTAAGGGAGTATTTTTCCTAAAATTCCCTCCTGCCCACTTCACAAAGCTTTGGAATTTATACCAGGCCCTTTTAAACAGTTATAAGGCATCCATAGTGAGGCTGTGACCCAACAAAATCCCTGGGTAAAAGTATAAGAGAACTGGTATAACGGGCTCTTTGTAATCTGGTAATTTTAAGGATGAATTGAAGGAAAATGGTAATGTTAATGGTAAAATACCATGTGTTTTTGGTGAGAACAGATGCAGTGTGCATTTCTTTGCAATTGTGGTATAGTTTTGAAGCATTGCATTGTTTTCCAATTTATTTCCACAATGTGTAACCACAAGTTCCTGAGCTCAGTGCTTGACATGTTAGATGAAGTTCCCTGTTTGTTGAGTGGTGGTTCTGCAGATGATCTTAGTTATTCCTTCTGAGCTTAAAACCTGTGGGTTGTAGTCTCACTTGGTACAAATTTCTCATAATGGTTTTGCATATGTTACTAAAATGGATTGAGCAGTGCTGATTTACCCACCCTAATTTGGCCTTGTGACTCGATGAGTATTATCTACCAATATAAGAGGAGGACATGGGAATTCTTGTCACCCATTGCCCAGATGGATGAAACTGGGATTTTAGCAGTTTAAGTGAATAGCAGAGGTAGGAAGAGACTTCTCTAATGATTGCAAAATGCTCCATCTCCTTGCAGTACCATTGATTGAACATTGATTGCCTTGACTTTAACCCTCTTACTGGTTTTAGTTATCAGTTGAGGTAACTGCTGTAGTTTAAATAAACATTTGGAGGAGGGTCTATTAACTAAAAGCAAGCTGACGTTGGGATAGTCACTAATCTAAGTCATATGAATTTGGCTTCCTTCTTGCACATCTCTGTAGCATACTGGACAGCAAGATGCTGTATCCTAAGGATCTGTCCTAGTTTATTGTATTGGAAACAATCCTGCACAAAGGCAATGAGCTTGTTTTCAGCATTAAAACGGACTCTTTCTTAGTCTGTACCAATAATAACCAGTAATTCTGTTTTTATTCTCCTGCCCTCCCCCCATGTGCAGAAGGATGTAGCACTGAAGCCTCAGGAACGCGTGGAGAAGCGTCAGAACCCTCTCGCCAAGAAGAAACGGGAAGCACTTACCAACGGGCTGTCGTTCCACCCAAAAAAGAACAGACTTCACCACCACCAGTACAGCTCGGATCGAGAAAATGATCGTAATCTTTGCCAGCACCTTGGGAAAAGGAAGAAACTACCAAAGGGCATCAGACAGGTGGGAGACAAGGGGGGTGTTGGATACCCACGTATCTTGCATAGAACTTGAAGCCGCTTGCTTGATCTGGGGAGTTTTCCTTTTTGTTTTGATTCCTTCCTAGTTTGACTGTGGGGTAACTAGCTGCTGTAGGCTTTGTTAATGCCTGGTCTTGGGGCAGGTAAACTGAGCGGGTATGTACGTTGAAAACAGGAGGAAGGAGAGACCTGTGCAAGGACGCCAGGTGCAAGTGTGCAGAGGCTAGAAGTTCTTTCCTTGGATTGCAGAGCCACGCTTGAGCTGGCTATGAGACTAACTAGGCAATGGGCTTAATGTCTCAATGTTCAGAAGACGGCTTTACCAGCATTGCTGTGTGGTGGAACCACGCTTTCGCTGTCTTTTTAAACGTGTATAAAGAAGTATCAGACTCCCTTCAAAAACTTAAGGGCAAAGTGAGACAGTGGAGAAAGGAGTTAGCTGCTAATCGAGACAAATGGGACGGGAGCACTCATTACTGTACAAGAAGCTCGTTTGTAAAATGTCTGCAGTACCAGCACGGTCTTTTTTGGGTGGCTAATCGCCGGGCCCCTAAATGAGGACCTTGCACCTGGCCCATGCTGTTGTTTTCTAGCCACAGTAGTTGCAGTGCATAGGTGAGCAAATGGATGAGCGTTATAGGATCAGGGACTATGGTGTTTGAGCCTGGCCACTTTGGTACATAATTCGGGAATCGGTACCAAAATAACTAGTGATTTCTCTGCCAGTTAGGCTACAGAAAAAGTAGCCTCACTTTCAAAGGTTTTGCGATAAGAAAAAATCGATATAGCCTTTGCATTTATTTCTGTTGTACGTGGCAAAACTAACCCTTTGGAGACGTGGACAGCTTATGTGCACATTCAGCAGCCAAGATGGAAAATGCCAAGGTTAGGTGGGAAAAAAAAGTCAAGGATGGCCTAAATTTGTGTGGTAAATCCATAGAATCATTTCTTTCTTTGGGGGAGGGTTGTTTTACTTATTTTTGGTTTGTTGTTTTTTTTTTTAATAAATTTTCATGGAAACAGTTTGTTCAGTAAATAAATTGTCATCTGCTGTGGGCAACCCAAACAGTTCAGGACAGAGAACCTGAAAGAAGAAACAGGTGTGGATAAAAGTGAGACGGGATTAATTTTTGCACTGGTGTCAGCTGAAGGCAATGCCAAGAGTAAACCGAGGACATTGACAAGCACATAGGCTTTTTGTTAAACTTTAATCAACAGGGTTGTAAAAGTAGGCACCCAAATGGTTTCTGCTGTTATGTTGAAAGCAAACATCTATCTAGAAAGAACAGCAATTGCAAGGTGGTTCAGCTTAGAAAATAGCTTGAAAAATGTCTTCTCTTCCATATGCACTGATTCTGTGATCTCTTCTGATTTTCTTATTTTTATTATAAAGGGGTGGTAAGCCATCTTTAAGAAATGCAATGCAACAATTGTGTTATGCTCCAGTACTGTTATCTAGACATTGAATGGGTGATTTCTGCAATGTATCTGTCTGTAAAAGCTGAGCAGTTGGTCGTGGGGAATTAACTGTGTGTTTGAGTCAAGGGATTGAAAAGTAGGAGAAGCTGCTGTGTTTCTTTGACTGTTTTCTAGGCTTACACACTAATTTCTTACTTGCTTCCCCTTTGGTGTGTCGAACCGTAGTTAAGCATGTCTGCTTTGTGCAGTTAAACTTGACTTGTTGCACCATTTGATTCCCATGATGTAATATGCTGTCAGATGAAAGCTTTTCTACTCGGTGCTTAAGTAATAAAGGATTCAGCCTGACTGCTGATGGAGGTTATTTGGGAGGTGGTGTTTTTAAGAATAAATATACACTAACTTGGAAGGTATTGAGCTGAAAGATGTCATGGAAGAAAATGGTTTCCCTTTTAGCTGGTAAATCAGAGCACTCTGCTTAATTCCAGAGGGATAAGACAGAGAAGATTTCCTGAAAAGAAATAAAATACCCTCCCAAATATAAATTAATAAGTGTGATTTGGGTACATCTTCTTAGGTAAAAACATTGTCTCGTGAGAAGTGTAGGTGCTGACAGATCCAAGCAATTCTGGCACTAAAACTGAGAAAGAGATGTCATGGAAAAGACCGTAAAGCTTATTTGAGAAGACATACTCAGAGCTATTATGTGCAGTATTTATGGAAAGCCTCGGCTCCTTTTTCCCCCTTCCTTTTAACCCAGATAGTCAAGATCCTGTAGAAACCAGAATTAAAGTTTCCACAAGCAGTTTTCCTGTAATAAAATATAGGTAGATAGATATAGATATATACAGATATGTATCCTTCTTCCCTGTAGTGCTTATAGATTTCATAGACATTAGGGCTGGACGGGACCTTGCAAGATCATCAGATCCAGCCCCCCGCCCAAGGGGCAGGAAGTCAGCTGGGGTCAGATCACCCCAGCAAGAGTAGCATCCAAGATGAGCTTCACAATCACATACCTTACTGTTATCTTCCCAGCCAGCACTCCTCATTTCCTAGCACACAATTAGTCTCCCATTGAT
This sequence comes from Gavialis gangeticus, assembly GCF_001723915.1. Taxonomy (NCBI): domain Eukaryota; kingdom Metazoa; phylum Chordata; order Crocodylia; family Gavialidae; genus Gavialis; species Gavialis gangeticus. Next base: position 2,911,708 of record NW_017729013.1, on the reverse strand, counting down.
TCAAATTTTGAATCGTACCCTTTCGTCTCTGAATTGGGAGTAACTTCATTGAAGTCAATAGATTTATGGTAACATCAGCTCAGAGGAAGAGGGAAATTGGGCCAATAATTTTAAATTTGGCAGAGATGTAAGGACCTGGATAAGCAGAAGGACTGCAGGGACTTGCCGTGAAATCTTTGTGTTTTATTGCAACTGCATTTTGTATACAAGTGTAGCTCATTTGTCTTTTTTCTAGTACGAAATTCTGAATTCACAGATGTGCATGTTCTGCTGCTGCTGCAAGATGATATAATCATAATGCCATCACTTGTTCGCCTGGGCTGGAATAAAATCCTGGCTACAGTACCTCCCTGTTGGCGGAAGTGTTTTGTACCTGGAGATTATGTTCATGGCTTTACCAGTGGTTAACAGTCCTGTCTGATATGCCTCTCTGTGAAATGTGTTATCTGAAAGTAACTCTTGCATGCAGGATTTACAGTATGAAGCGCTCTCATCAAATAGATTTAGTTCAAGTCAGCTGTTGGAAGGGCTGCTAATTAGTTTTCAGAGGAAATCCTCGCAGTATTCATGCAGGTATTTATCCAGCTATATGTAGTGCCTACAGGTTTATTGAAATCCAGAAAATGTGAAACCGTAGGTTAATTAAAGCTCGTATTTTACTAGTGAGAGGACTTTTGAACTCTCTGCTTTGTGAGTTTTTATAAATATACTTATTAAATGCCTCAAGGAGACTTGAGAAGGTATTTAGCATACATAAGACTCATCAGAATATTTCTTTCCTTCCTTTTTAAGTTTAATTTCCTTAAGTTTTCTTTGTGGGTTGTGTGTTTTGTGTTTATTTTCTTTCAGCTTTCCCAATACTTCTAAAAGCCAGCAATATCAAATGGATAAAAATAATAATTTTTAAATATTGATGAGTATTTTTATG
>NW_017729013.1:2905363-2905780 GCF_001723915.1 Gavialis gangeticus | reverse complement strand
CCAGGTTCCACCCAACTCGATTATCCTAATCCTCATTTTCTTCAACACTTGTATAGGGAGGGTTTTTTAGTTTTGTTCTTTTTCCCTCAGCAAAAACAAACCCATTGTATGCATTTCTGAAATGGTAATCCTGGGTGAGCAGCTGGTTCACTTAACATATAAGAGCCTATTACTATTATCGTCTTGCTTAAGTGAGGGCCGTTTCTGCTGATCCTGGCTTTTTATTGAGTGCCAATCCACACACCTCTGGAAAGTTAAGAAAACGACCTGAAAAGAAAAGGAGTGGCAGGTGATGAATAAAAAGAAGAAAAGGAGTGAGCTTGAATGAGGGCAGGGAGAATGGAAAAGGGCAGAGACCTCCAAACTCTGTCAAAGATGGTACCCAGCAATTGTAAATCCTTCCTTGTGTGGTGCTTG
>NW_017729013.1:2899081-2900363 GCF_001723915.1 Gavialis gangeticus | reverse complement strand
AAGGGGCAGGAAGTCAGCTGGGGTCAGATCACCCCAGCAAGAGTAGCATCCAAGATGAGCTTCACAATCACATACCTTACTGTTATCTTCCCAGCCAGCACTCCTCATTTCCTAGCACACAATTAGTCTCCCATTGATTCAAATTTTGAATCGTACCCTTTCGTCTCTGAATTGGGAGTAACTTCATTGAAGTCAATAGATTTATGGTAACATCAGCTCAGAGGAAGAGGGAAATTGGGCCAATAATTTTAAATTTGGCAGAGATGTAAGGACCTGGATAAGCAGAAGGACTGCAGGGACTTGCCGTGAAATCTTTGTGTTTTATTGCAACTGCATTTTGTATACAAGTGTAGCTCATTTGTCTTTTTTCTAGTACGAAATTCTGAATTCACAGATGTGCATGTTCTGCTGCTGCTGCAAGATGATATAATCATAATGCCATCACTTGTTCGCCTGGGCTGGAATAAAATCCTGGCTACAGTACCTCCCTGTTGGCGGAAGTGTTTTGTACCTGGAGATTATGTTCATGGCTTTACCAGTGGTTAACAGTCCTGTCTGATATGCCTCTCTGTGAAATGTGTTATCTGAAAGTAACTCTTGCATGCAGGATTTACAGTATGAAGCGCTCTCATCAAATAGATTTAGTTCAAGTCAGCTGTTGGAAGGGCTGCTAATTAGTTTTCAGAGGAAATCCTCGCAGTATTCATGCAGGTATTTATCCAGCTATATGTAGTGCCTACAGGTTTATTGAAATCCAGAAAATGTGAAACCGTAGGTTAATTAAAGCTCGTATTTTACTAGTGAGAGGACTTTTGAACTCTCTGCTTTGTGAGTTTTTATAAATATACTTATTAAATGCCTCAAGGAGACTTGAGAAGGTATTTAGCATACATAAGACTCATCAGAATATTTCTTTCCTTCCTTTTTAAGTTTAATTTCCTTAAGTTTTCTTTGTGGGTTGTGTGTTTTGTGTTTATTTTCTTTCAGCTTTCCCAATACTTCTAAAAGCCAGCAATATCAAATGGATAAAAATAATAATTTTTAAATATTGATGAGTATTTTTATGTTAAGCAGTACTGGCAAGTAAAGCATTTTGCTGGTGAAAATTGTGTACAACCAAGTTTTGCGCATAAGCTCATTGTTTTATCTCTCAAGTTAAGGGGTGCGTGGACAATAGTCGTAAAAGAATAAGCCACCTTCCCCCTTCCTCTTCCCCCCTACATCCCTGAGCAACTGCAGAATAGCCCTCCTTGGTGATGACCCCTTCTTTTCATTGGGTGTA
>NW_017729013.1:2897661-2898848 GCF_001723915.1 Gavialis gangeticus | reverse complement strand
TTTTCTTCAACACTTGTATAGGGAGGGTTTTTTAGTTTTGTTCTTTTTCCCTCAGCAAAAACAAACCCATTGTATGCATTTCTGAAATGGTAATCCTGGGTGAGCAGCTGGTTCACTTAACATATAAGAGCCTATTACTATTATCGTCTTGCTTAAGTGAGGGCCGTTTCTGCTGATCCTGGCTTTTTATTGAGTGCCAATCCACACACCTCTGGAAAGTTAAGAAAACGACCTGAAAAGAAAAGGAGTGGCAGGTGATGAATAAAAAGAAGAAAAGGAGTGAGCTTGAATGAGGGCAGGGAGAATGGAAAAGGGCAGAGACCTCCAAACTCTGTCAAAGATGGTACCCAGCAATTGTAAATCCTTCCTTGTGTGGTGCTTGTTTGCCGATGCATGAATCAGTTAAGAGGAGGACAGGGGACTAGAGACTGACAATATTAAGCCTTTTTATGTCTTGGGCGTTAGTGCATCATGTCCTTGATTCATACCCCTATTATCCATAGACCCTAAAGTTAACAATGCAAATGCTTGATGGGTTGCCTTGTATGGCCCCTCTCACCCCTTCCTCTTTGTTCTTCATTGATGAACCTAATAGTTCTCTGGATTTAATCGTATCATGTTTTTCTTCTGGTGCCAAAATGGTTGTATCCTGTAGTAGTGCAACAAATCTGAGTTGCAGAAGATGGAATAACCGTTTTGTGCTCTGTGTTTTAATCTGTGCTTGCAGTCAATAATGGTCTTTGCACATCCTTGCACAAGTCTATTCATGACAGGTAATGAGAGAGAAGTGGAAGGTGGGTGGTATCTGTATAGTTTGTGGTGGCATTGGTCGGGGAGCTGAGCAGATGGGTTTGATTGTCGCTTGCTGTGCGATTCCAGCAAGAGCTGACAGTGGTGACAAGCGATTTACAATGTGCTATTTACAGTTTGGGTTTGCAGTCTTTCAATGACATGTGAGTGCTCTTTAGCAACTGCTTTTATTACTGCCTTTCCAAGAGCTGCTAATTGAAAATGAAATTGTGGGTGGGCTTTGAGAGGGAAACAACCAGCTCTATGCATTATATGCAGCCATGTAGAACTGTTTAATTTCTTGAATCTGTACTGGTGACTCCAGGCAGCGCCAAAGAGAAAAAAGGCAATTGTGTCCTTATAGAATAGATTTTGGTGCAGATACCATATCCATGCTG
>NW_017729013.1:2892131-2892661 GCF_001723915.1 Gavialis gangeticus | reverse complement strand
ATCCAGAAAATGTGAAACCGTAGGTTAATTAAAGCTCGTATTTTACTAGTGAGAGGACTTTTGAACTCTCTGCTTTGTGAGTTTTTATAAATATACTTATTAAATGCCTCAAGGAGACTTGAGAAGGTATTTAGCATACATAAGACTCATCAGAATATTTCTTTCCTTCCTTTTTAAGTTTAATTTCCTTAAGTTTTCTTTGTGGGTTGTGTGTTTTGTGTTTATTTTCTTTCAGCTTTCCCAATACTTCTAAAAGCCAGCAATATCAAATGGATAAAAATAATAATTTTTAAATATTGATGAGTATTTTTATGTTAAGCAGTACTGGCAAGTAAAGCATTTTGCTGGTGAAAATTGTGTACAACCAAGTTTTGCGCATAAGCTCATTGTTTTATCTCTCAAGTTAAGGGGTGCGTGGACAATAGTCGTAAAAGAATAAGCCACCTTCCCCCTTCCTCTTCCCCCCTACATCCCTGAGCAACTGCAGAATAGCCCTCCTTGGTGATGACCCCTTCTTTTCATTGGGTGTA
>NW_017729013.1:2889611-2891875 GCF_001723915.1 Gavialis gangeticus | reverse complement strand
ATATATATATATATTATTTTTACGCATGCACCTATGCAACAAAGGACCGAATGATCAATCTCTTAATTGTTAGGGCTCAGGAACAGTTCTGTGGAAATCAGTGGATTTAAGTTGCTGCTGAAGGTCAAAGTGGAATTGGGCCTAGAGCACATTGTAGTCAGGAAAACAGAAGGTTTTTCAATATAGGGCATTCACAAGAGGCCAAATTAGCCCTATTGTGGGCTGGCTTCTTCATCCCCGAAGCCAAAGAGAACTTTCCCTTTGACTTTGGCTTGTAGAAAATGCTGTTAGCCGGTGATACTTTTAGCAGCTAATATTTTTTTCTACTTGACTGTAGAAAGAGAAGGTGGTAATCAGTTTATAGAGAACTGCTTTTATTAAGGTAAAAAGTAGATTCAGCCTTTGCGCTACAACCTACAAGGTGTATTTTTTGTGTGCCTGCCTTACAGTCCCATGTTAAAATACATTTCAAATAGATCACGTACAACAAAGTTTTAAAGAGAACGCTAGCATAATAAACTTCCGTGCATTGTGTATTGGTTTTATGTCTTGTTAAAAGGTCGCTGTTTACTTGGTTTGGCTGAGCTCAGCTCACCTTATTAACAGCACCTGGAAGACATACTCTCTTGCATACTTTTAATATGCTTTAGCTCCTGTGATATTTGGACGCTTCACGTCGTGTATAGTTTTCTCAACCTAGCTATTTGGCAGATCACCTTTTTCATGGCTCTAGTTGTGAAGAATTTAGATTACAGCACTTAAAACCTAGAGAGGATAACATATATGTAACTCTGAGCTGTGAGATTAAGTGCTGTATACACACATCAAGTGGATGTAATAATATAATAGGAAAAGAAGAAGAGATGAAAGCAGAAGTAGACATTTATTAAGATTTGAGGAGTCGTTTGCAAATGGTGGAGATTTAAGAAGTAAGAATTTATCTGCTGAAAGAGGAATTTTATGGAGCATCAGGGAAAGGTGCAGTTGTAGGGTCTGATTATGGAAGTGGAGGAATGGTCTATTTGTGAGGGTAGATGCGCAGCAATATGATGTTGGAGGAGGTTTTGAAGGGAGAGTCTTTATGAATGAGATGACCTAATTTTTTCGGAACGGGCTAAACATATCTGAATGCTGCCCTGCCCTGTCCGTTGTCATTATATCATTATAATATTGCTGAATATTTAGTACTGCCCATCTGATAACTTCATTTTTTTAAAGGGCCTGTCTTTTACTATATACAACCAGAGAGCGAGACAGAGAGACGGAGGGAGGGAGCAAGCACGAGTACACCCAAGTGAACTCCACTGTTCGGTCTCCAATCTTCTCTCTCAAAAGCTGCCATTTGTGATACTGTGCTTGGATTACAAACGTTTTGTGATTCTGTTTTGCTTCTGAGCAGGGACCACAGCAATCTCCAGCTGTACTTAACCCACAGTCCCTGTATCCAGTGCGTCATCTCTGAAGGCACCCAGCTGCTCAAAAGCATCCAAACAACTGCTGAAGCCCTAATAATGTATAATTGAGCTCAATGGGCATAAAAGGATTTTGGTATTCTGTGTAAAGCGCTGAAGAATTATGAATTGCTCCGTGCACCTATTGTTCTGCACCGCACATCTCTGCAGATTTAATAAAGTCCCTGGATAGGCCCTTTGGATTCCTTTTTAAAAACACATGCACAGCCACACAATGTGAAATCCAGAACCATTCACAAAACCAAGCAAGAGATGACAGGATGCAGCTAACGTTTTCTAAGCAACATGATGAGCTGCGCTTTGTGGCATGCTGAAGCAAACACCTGCATTCATTGATCAACTGCTCATAGAAGCTGCCACTTTACTGAAGATTTGCCTGCAGTGACGTGTCACAAGCTTTTTTTTCCCTTATAATCACCAGTTTCACCTGCAATTTTTCAATAAGCTATTGAATTATACCTCTCTAAATGATACACTGCAAATCCAGCAGGTCCTAATTGCTAATGATGGTTCTGAGAGACTTTCATTTGACTGTAATTAGGTTTGCAAGCAATCAGCTGCCCTTATCAGAATTGAAAACACATATAATGTAAAATATGGGCTAGTGGGAATGGAGCATTTTCTTAAGAGGAGGAGGGGAGAGGAAGATGTTTTATTAGCAGAAGCTGTGTCATATTTTAACACCTTGAAAACATCATGTGTGAAATTAATTCTGTTCAGTATGATACCATCTGGCAATGTTATTGTTCTATATATATTGCTGTGTAAAGTGCTTTTTTTTTTTTTTTTTTT
>NW_017729013.1:2879166-2889461 GCF_001723915.1 Gavialis gangeticus | reverse complement strand
TGTAAAGTGCTTTTTTTTTTTTTTTTTTTTGTTCATCTGGGTCTGAGGCTGTTTGAAATAGTAATCATGAGTCAAATTGATAAGTAAGGGTGTTTTTTCCTTCTAGATATATTAAGCAAATGCATATTGTGAAGTGCCATGGACTCAAAATGGCTGCTCTGTGGAGAGATTCTCCCTGACTAAAGGAATTGGACAAAAATGGGGGTTTTTTTCTTAGAAAGAGGAAGGAGGTTTTTTCTCCAGGCACTTTCCCAGTGAGTTAAGCTTAAAAAAAGATAAGAGGTGCTGTATGCAGCTGCTAGTTTCTGGACCACCGGTGAATTAGAAAATATCTAATTTTCTGAGCTTACACCATCCATTTACTCATTATTTTGCTATTTATGCTTGCCTGTCCACTGCAGCAATTCTCCACCCTGCCTGCAAATATGGGCCCATTTCACAGGGTGGTGTTTATCTTTTGACTGTCCCTCCCCAAGATGGACGGAGAGGCCTGGAAAATGTCGTAGTGCTTTACTATGATGAGTGGTGTAATAGTTACCTTTTTAAAATTTGTAGCATGGCTTGGTCGCAGGTCTTCCAGGCTTCTGGGAGACATGCGATGTATTTAAAAGCAGGGCCAAATGTTTGCACGTTAAAAACACGAACATGGCTTGAACCTGTTTCTAGTATTTCAGCGACACAGGGATATGCAGGGGTTTATCAGTCCTTTATACTAGATGCATTGGAAACCTTTGTGGTTTGGAAGAAGACCATCAATGCTGGGGGTTGTGAGCATTTTGAATTCTAATCCTGGTTCTGCCCGAGTCACCTTAGGAACATCCCTTTACCTTTCTGCCCCAGCTTATCTGCCTGTATAATGGACACAGTGGTTTTTACCTGACTATCTCACCAGGGCTTCATGAGAATTAACTAGATAACTTTCGCACCAAGCTTTGAACATCTAACTCATTGGATTGTGAATTTCAGAGGTGCTCACTGTCCACAGATAGTCAGCGTGGCTGGAGAGCTATGTTCTCTAGCAGTCGCATAAATAATTGGTCTCACTAGTGTCTGTGCTCATGGCAAAATTTGGCTCTAATGAATACTGTTGCAAAAATCTGCCCATATGTATAGTCACTGAGCACATGAAAATCTGTCCTTAATATCTTTTGAAAATATCAACCGTGTGTAAGTGCCCTCGAACCTCCATTGACTTCCCATCACTAGGTAAGAGTTTCAGGTTCTTGGCACTTTTCAGAATCTGGCTTTTTCTTTGCTAGGACATCATCAGGGGAAATGGCATCAAACTAAGATGGTCTTTATAGCGGTGCTCTGTGTAGCAAACGGTTAGGATGCCCTAGCCTTTAACTCTGTATTATGTGAAGAGAAGTCATCTCATAGTCATGATCTTTTCGTTCTGCAAACTGACACACTAGCTGCCAACTGATCGGACCATGAAATATGGTCCTATACTTCAATTGTAAAGGATATTCTTTCACTCTACACAACCTAAATGTACTTTTAGTAGTACCTCTGCCTCCATGGTCCACCAGTTGGAGCAAATCTCAAGGAGAGGCTCATTCTTCACAAGGTCTGAAAGGCTGCTTTATAGTTTAGACTCATTATAATCAAAGCATAAATAGGTGTATGAGTGCCAACGTTATCCTCAATCTAGTAAGCTAAAGCAGTGTGAAATCCAGGTATATGCGTTCGTGATTGCTTTCACAGCTAGCAATACTTTGTGATGCTATTATGAAGGCTGAAGATTTCTTGAACGTAAGAGTATTCTCTGATTGTGAACAGGGAAGGCGCCCTTGTTGCCAGCTTCAGAGTTCTCCCTTCATCTCAAGGAACTCAACGTTTCGTACTTTCCACAAATGTCATGATATTGGTGCGTCTCCATTGTTTTTGATCAACTGCAAGCCAGTTTCTTGATCTCCATGCACTGGCAGAGATAATGAGGAATGTGTATATTTCTAAAGTTAAAAAAAAAAAAAAAATTGAAAAAAGGTTGACCGCATTTCAGGATTTTTTTTCTTCATTTCAGGTAACTTCACACACCTCAATTTTCCACTTGGGTAAAATTCAGTGAACAATATGGTGTTTGGTTTGGGGTGGGGTGGCAGTGTTTATTTGTTGGGGGGGGTGTTTCCACTGACGCTGCAAAAATCCAAATGCTAAATTCTCAACTTTGTGTTCATTAGGGAAGACACGAGCGACATTGTACTGGATAAAGGACCCGGTTTGAGTGAATAATTGGCAAAAAGTGACACACTCGCCCATCATTATACATGAACATTACCACGCCGTATTGCTCCCCATAGACATGGTGTCACAGTCTCACAGCTGACTTGGGGGTGCGGGAGGATGACTGACAAAAGGGCACATGTAGCAGTAGAATGGACAAAACTACAGGTGGCATTTGGGCTTGACCTGCGTTGCTGTTCCCTGGAACAATTTTTACTTACCAGGATATAAAACAGAGCGCCGTTTATGTGAGAGAAAATGAAAGAATCCGCATGAATTGAAAGTTAGTGATGCTAAGAGAAAAATACTGTGCTTCACTGTTCTGATTTTAATCACAATTCTTTTCCTTAATGCTGCAGAACGCATTCCTGGTCCCTAATACCCTTACTAGATTTAATTAAATAATCGACGCTTAATATTCTAATAAAACATTCAAGGCAGTGGTATCAAATGGAAGAATTTACTTCTGTCTGAAGGTTACCTGGTATTGTTCGGAGTACATATTAGGAAGCTGTAGTTGGCAAGATGATGCATTCTTCGTTTTCTGTTTTCTTACAAAGTGAATTTCACGGCACTTCAGCATGTAATCGGTTTCGGTGTTATCACTCCATACTAAGTTAAACTCATCCTGCAAAGGCTGAAACATAACCTTAACTTTAGAAGCATAGACCATGATTCATAAGAGTTTTTAAGACTCTATCTCTCTCTTAAGGCACTTTGGCACATTTTTAACCTTGAGCGCTTTCATAAATTGGGATGCTTTCTTTGATTGCTGTATACCATGCAGGGCTTTGGTCAACCGTGTTCAAAAAAGATGGACTCAGATTGGGACGGCTGCAGAACAGGGCTCATGGGTTGGTCAAGGGAAAGGTGAGCTGCTGCCTTGGAAGAGGAGGCTTAAAGAGCTTGGCTTGTTTAGGTCAGCAACAGGAAGGCTCAGAAAGGGATATGGGTGTTCTCTATGGAGAGGCCCCAGAGGTGAACACCAGCAAGACGCAAGGAAACGAGGGCCAGATCTGGATTAACTCTGTAGTGGGTGCTAGGCAAACAAACTCGTGGGCCCCGGGCCAGTCGAGACCCCTTTGCCACCCGGGTGCTGCCGCCCATGGGGAGCAGGGCTCAGAGCAGTGTTGCCAAGTCCTGTGAGGAGAGAAAAAAAAAAGTAGCACTGCCTTTAAAAACAAGCCAAACAGATTTCAAAGAGATGGGAGGTGGGGTGGGAGGGATGTGTGTGGTGGTGGTGGTGGGGGCAATAGGGTATGTTGGCATGCATTTGTGGGAGGGGAGTTGTGGGGGCAGAGTGTGGGTGTGAGGGATGGTGGAGGGTATGGATACCCCCCCGCACGGTCCCCTGCTGCCAGTGGCAGCTGCCCTCTGGGCCCGCACAGGCACCAGCACCCTGTGATGGGTGGCTCTGACCCACATTGCATGGTGGTGGCGAGAAGTGCAGCCCTGCAGGCCGCCAGTCACCTCCCTGGCACCAGGCTCCATGCAGCCCACGTGCAGCTGTGCACTACCAGGGGGAAGCGGTGTGGGCTGGAGCCGGTTGCCTTCCCTACTCCCTGCTTCTTGCAACCTGCACAGCAGGGGTTAAGGAAGGAGCTGACTCCGGGCTTTCCCCGGTAGCATGGAGCCGCACGTGTGCCATGTGGAGCCAGGCGGGAGGCTGTGCTCCTTGCTTCCATCATGCAGCGCTGTCCAGAGCCCTGTGCCTGGGCCTGTGTGGGCCACGAGTGCCCTGAGGGCTGCCGCTGCTGGCAGTGGGGGCTGTGCACCATAGGGGAGAGCGCGTGGGGCAGTCCCTACACCCCCACCCCTTGCCCACCCAGGCTTCACGTTCCCACGCAGCTGCTGGCCCCCGCCAGCACATGTCCTCTCTCTGCCTGGTGCCTGGAGCAAACGGGAGGCTGGGGAAGGCACATCGGTCCCTAGGGTGGCAGCAGTAGCAGCCCCACCCAGAAGGAAAGGGAGGTGGATGGGGCCATTTGCGCTGCTGCCACAGAGGGGAGGACCATGCAGCTCAGGGCCCTAGCCATGTGCCTAGCTTGCCTATGCATTAATCCAGCCCCGCGGAGGGCAAGAGCTAAAGGAAAAGTTTTCAGGGGGTGTTGGTTGTAGTGGTGTCTAATAAAAGATATCTCATTTACCCAAGTGACCTTGTCTTCCAGAGGCAAATGTTGGCACTGCACAGGGGGCATCAAAAATGGTAGGAAAAAATTTAGCCTGGAAATTAGAAGGTGGTTTTTAACCATCAGAGCAGTGGGATTCTGGAGCAGCTGCCTGGTAAGAGCAGCAAAGGAGAGAAACCAAAGTGTTTCATAAAGGCTTTCAAGATTGATCTTGATCAGCTTGTAAAATACGTTGCACGGTGAGGTTTCCTGTAGTTGCAGGGGGCTGGACTCAGTGACCAGGAAGCCCCTTCTAGCACTGTGTTCTCAATCATGACTAGAGTCAGAGGAATGACCTGCGTGTATTGTGTCTTGTTTGCCTCTGTATTTGCAGTATTGTGTCCTTAGAAAAATTCTCTTTTGGTTTGTGTGGGTCTTGACTGCATCAGCAGGAGAAGAGCAGAAATATTGCTTTAAAATAGGGAGGAAAAAAACGAACTTTGAGACGGTGACTGTGCAGTACGGGACACTAGTTTTTAACAGTTAAAGAAAAGTTAGACTCTCACCTTCAAGTAAATGCTGTTTAAAGGAAAGGAAGAAAAATACCAAGCTATCCTTTAATCTTGCCAGAAACGTCCTTTACTTCAGGGTGCTCTTAAAAATAAAAGGATGGAAGATGAAAAGTTTTTATTATGATGTTGTGAAACAGAAGTGTCTCGTGCTACAGAAGAGTTCAAAACTGAAGTGACGGTAGGATGGAGAGGGCTCGTAAAAATGGTTGAAAATTAGAATTAGTGATCAGTCTGCTTAATGTTTTATACTCTCCCCTCCCCCAACACATGTAATCTCTTGTAATCCACCTTATTGCTTCCTGCTTGTTTACAGACTTTTAGCAGGTCAAGCAGCTTTCAGATTGCTTTGATGTTAATTATAGAACTTGTTCAATAGGACTTGCTAGGTGAGGAAAAATAGCTCATAAGTTTAAGAAAATGAATTAATAAAGCCCCCTGTGCTTTGTTTTTGAAGGAGAGAATGAAGAGGATACTTTCCACACCAAAGAGTTAATATTTCACTATTAAACCCACAGTTTTCTCCTTGGGATATTCTGGAATCTCTGTAACTACTTTATTTAGTTTGTTCACCGAGTTATGAAACGCGTCCTCTGCTAGCTCCCACTAATATGGAGTAGAAATCGTGCCTTCATCAAAAGGAGAATGAGCTTCATAATTTAATGTGGTCATAGGCTTCGGCATGTTTTGCTTATAGGTAGAAGGGCTTGAGTAAGGTGGAAGAAATTTCATTTTACTAAAGCCTTCCCCCATCCTCCTTCTCTCCCCTGAGCGGGGGGAGGAAAAAACAACCGACAAAACTTTTCCTGCTTCAGAACTCAATTATACAAATGTGCAGTTTCTTCTAGTCTTCTAGTGGTTTTAAGGTGATCTCTGTTAGTACCCCATTTTACTAAAGTCATGGATGCTTTTACGGTTTTACACATTATAGTCTTATGTAAGAACTGAAGAGCTTTCTGGTCTCAGAATTTACCTATAACGTACAAGAGAGCGAGAGAGTGTGAGTGCAAATTCTAGACCCAGCATCAAGTGGGAACACATCTTTATCATCGTCCTATACTTTTTTTTGGGTGTGGTGTGACCTTAGTCAAGTCGCCTAACCTCTCTGCCTCAGTGTTCCCATCTGTCAATTGGGTATAATTGTAAAGTGTGCTTCTCTGTTAACTTGGACATAAGGACTAATAATAATGTTGAACCCTAGATGGAAGGTTTTGTACAAGTACAATGTGTTAACAGAAGTAATTTTCAATACAAAGCCGTTTTTCCATTGGAGCAGACATGTAATGCATATGAAAAATAAATATTACTTGAGTGACATAAGATGGCTATATAACCATCAGGAAGTGATGGCAGGCATTGGATTAAGTTGACCTTATGTGTAATGTTATATTTATAGTTTTTTAACAACGTGTATATGCGGGGACGAAAGGTGGTGTATAATTATAAAGTGCACTTGTTGTAGGTACACGCAGTACAATTTACAATCTAGCATTTCCTGATCAGCACCATGTCTTGTTGATGAAAAGATACCTTCTGCACTGAGACTTACGCTTGCAATGTTTTTTAATGAACCTCAGCTTTAGTATCAATAAATTTGGGAAATGATCCCCCTCAAACTTTCTAGTCTATAACGATACAGTCTGGTGTAATTATTACCAGAATGCTGTCATTGGTCTACACTAGGTACCAGTGGGTGCCTTATTTCCAAAAGCAGTAAGCAGAATGGCATCTTACATACTATTTCAGAGTGATCCTAAAGTATTTCCTAGAGAGAGAATTATATGATATTGGACTTTGTTGAGATAAGAAGTGATTCAAGATTTGTACTGTTAAAACTTTGTAATTTAAATCGTGAATAATTCAAAAAGATCTAATTTCGAGGAATTATTTCCATGTTTGTGTATATTAAGCAGCCTATTTGTACTGCCCATTCTGTTGAGGAGACTCGCTAGGAGTTTTCTCATTTACAAAGATGTGATGGTCTTTGTCTGCTTAATTTCATTGGTTGGGCTTTTTGAGTATTTACAGTATGAAGGGTTGGTCTTGGTGGGTTTTTTTTTTTTTATAGGCTAAAAAAAATTGGACTGGTGAAAAATAAACCTTTCTCTACAGTAGCTCCTAGAATTTAATTTGGAGAGAGTAAATCTTGTACTATATCCATTAGGAAAATGGCAGTATTCTGCCATTTCCTGATGTTATTCAATTACTTACTCTGCTTCCTGCTTTTAGTGTAAACTGTATATTTTAACTCCTGACCTTTGACAGCAAGTTGAATTATAAGTGGAGATTCATTGAAAGGTTTTTTCCTTAATGCTCTCTAAAATGTTCAAGTGTAGGAATGTTTCTTTTTTCCTTTACTAAACCTTCATGTGCCTTTTATAATACGATACATTTTTCTTGGAAAACTTTATTATGTTCAAATTTGTGGCCTGCTTATTGTTACTTGGACAGCAGGGCCTTTTACTGTAGCCTCTCTTGTTGGTGCATACATGTTAAAATTAGCATTACATACTTTCAGTTAATGCCAATAAATGCTGAGTTTGTTTAATTTATAACTGACTCTTGTTTAGACTAGATTAGCACTTAAACAAAAATATTTGACTTGTAAAATGATGCCATTGACGTTCACTGTTCAGAAGTGAGCTTTTAAAAGGCCTTCTCAACTTTGCTCAATTATTATTCTGCCTCCTCTCTCCCCTATCGTACACTACCGATTTCTTTACTTCTATAAATTCTTAAATGCGGTGTGAAGGCTTGGGATGGGTTTTTTTTTTCTGTCAAGCGAACATAAGGGAATTAATTATCAAAATCTTGCTGAAATAGAATCTGGCACTTTTTGTAAAGTTTTATAGAAGCACAATACCGCTTTGTGACTTCGTGCAACTGGTTGCTGCTTTTGGTTAAAAAATTAAGCAATATTCCTAAATGAGCTGTGGTGATGGTTTCTTTTCCAGAGATGCATATGAACCTAGACAAGTCCCTAAGAAATAGTGTATAAATAGTTCAGTGTGTATGAGCATGTGTACTGTAACATTTATGACGTCCAAAAAGGGAACACCTCATCCGTTGAAATATGAAATGGCAGTAATGCTGTGTGCCTAGGCAAGGCAAATATGGCAGGTTAAAGCTACTTGATTTTCACCTCTTGCCAATTTTTTATGCTCCCTGGAAAAATGGGTAACATTTTCCAAAATCTCCTAAACAACATATGCCCCATTTCAGAAATGACTTGGGTCATTAGCGGCTTAAGTTTCATTAAAAGTAAGGGGCATTTAGACGCTGTACTTGGTTATCGGTTTTTTGGAGATTTCAAAAAAAAAATTGCTTGCTTCCTGCTGATTTTACTGTAGTGTAAATAAAAGGAGCATCAGATCAGCTAAGCAGCGCACAGTGACTTCTGATTTGTACCAGTGTAGATTGTGAGAGGATCAAGCTTTGTAAGTTATACAGACTGTGTAATGTAGTTTTAATACCTTTGGGTGACCTGTAATTTAACCACCTCTGTTCCCCCTAAAAAAAAGAAAAAAAATGAGCTGGATGAATACGAGCAGTTAAGAGAACAAGTCAGATATAGGCACGTTTTGTATGAAAAATATGTGGAAAAACCATGGCTAAACCTCCCGCTGGGAAATAACGAACCTGCCATATTACTCTTATTACACCCTTTGGGGAGCAAGTTATAGCACAGCCATTCATCAGCTTTACATCAGGTCTCACTCTGAGTTATTTCAGCAAAGACCCTTAAAATTGCTTAAAGTTCTTCAGAGCTTGAGGAAACATCTTAAAAAAATCAGTGCTACCCACACTCATTCTTAATACTGGCTGTACAGCCAGCCTAGTGGTGTCCAATTATATGAGCATGCTGAACCTGCCCCCCGCCTCTGTGCTCCCTGAGATGTAAGCTTTCACATTAAGTGGCTCCTCATACCTTGCAGATGGTCATTCAGAGCATATCCTGTTTGGTTTCCATTATCAACTTAGGTGAGGCCTTGGAGTTCTCTGTTTTATCCCACAGGAATCTCTGCATGTCTTGCTTCCTACAAATTGGACTTGCACTAATTCTGGAGCTCGGCAGGAAAATGTTATTTTTGTTTCATAAAAAGTTCCTGAGGAAGGAGGTGGAGGCATCCTTTGGTCACTTCCCCTAATAAGCAAAGAAGTGAAACTCTTCTCATAATTGTGAAAACAGTCTTTCTCCTGCCCTAACTTGTATAGTACGCTCATACCCATGTAGGTTCATGTCCAGATGCTCAGTGGTTTAGTAGCTTTATTCGCCTTTGCCTTGTACCATAAACACAATTTTGTATACTGATTGAAGATCACTGTTGCTCTGGGTTGTACAATTCAGCAGTTTTGGAAGATGACCTTTATTTGTCCCACCTGTTCAGCCCACAACAGCATCAAACATCTTTGGCATAGAATCACTTGGGCAGAGTGTATTAACTCTAATTTCCCCCAATTTGTGTTTAATGCCAATTTGTGAGAAGACCGTTACTCTCATTGGTGAGCAGTTACTCCCGTGAGTAAACGCACCAAACTCAGAGCGAGAAAGAGGGTTCACAGCCTAGAGTCGTGAAGTACACAGCCTAATTTTAGCCAGGATGCCTAATTTTACACACTATTTAGGGAGCTTTGACATGTGTTTGAAAATGTCCCCATTTGCAGATGATGGGAAATAAATCCCTGGACTGTTCTGACTTCATTCTCCAAAGCTGGAATTGTACTTCCCTGCATTCAGATATGAGAAGCAGTGGTGTGATGTGATGTCCTCTTGCATTGTGACTGTGTTAGGATGCTGCATTGCAGGGCGAACACGAGGGTAGTGCAGATAGGAGTGTGGAGTAGTATGTTTTGTTGGGAATTTGGGAGACCTAGATATTCTTTTCAGACTTGCTGTTGACCTGCTGTGTTTGACCATCAGCAAGTCACTTCATCTTGATGTGCCTCCTGCGAGCTGTCTGCTAAAGCACATTCCTACAGCATTTGCCTTGACTATGTTTGTACAGGGCCTAGCACACAAGGACCTCTGTGCTAATACAAATCAAATATTTGTGAAGCCAGCCTGGAAGAATCCTGCTATTTAGCACTCTTTCTTTGCAGAACAATGAGTAGTATTGTTTTAAGTTTGGGTTAGTTATGTTTTGCGGTATCACTGGGGCTTGAATCTGAGATCTCCAGGCTGCACTTGAGTTAAAACATCCAGTCTTCCAAGCTGGCACCCATAGCAATTGGTCATCTATTAATAAGGCCCAGGGGAGTGTGTGTGTAAAGTACTGGACAGGGAACTGCACTTGGAACCTTGTTCTTGAGTCTCGCACCTCTTATTCCAGAAACTATTAGTTACGATACCTTTTATAGTTTCATAGTTTCTAGGGTGGGAAGGGACCTGAGC
>NW_017729013.1:2876165-2879123 GCF_001723915.1 Gavialis gangeticus | reverse complement strand
AGAGGCATTTCAGGCCTCCTCTAGATGTGGTTACTGACCCCCTAGTTCCAGCATTTTAAACAGACTTGGAATTAAAATATCATAATAAAACCTCAGTCAAACACTCGAGCAAGCCTGGGTAAGGTTTGTGAAATTCTTGGAAACTTGGGTTGAGTGTATATATATATATATAAAAAAAAAAAAAGTTTAAATTGCTTTAAGTTTTATGGCTGGAAAAGTGTAAAACTTCTTAGCTGGCTGTAGTTGACTGGGAGCCAGGCAGAGCTTGGCAGCCTTCTGGGGTTTCCTTAGGTCTGAAAGTCAAGTTAAAACTGGCCATTGAAAGCCATGTGCATGAAACTGAAAAAAGGATTCATACCAAGCCAAGGCAGGTGGATTTCTTCACATTCCTGCGTCAAGTTCTAGCCCAGTTCTGTGTAGTAGAGCTGTTAGAGCATGGGTTTGGGAACCGTGCATCTTGAAACAGGAAGGCATAAGTCCTACCTCCTCAACCGGCTATGAGCCACTTGGTCAGGTGGTATAAATCAGTGTAGCAGTATTACTTTCAGCGTTGTTCCTTTGCTGTAGAGCAGTGGTGCTCAACCTTTTGGCCACACAGGCTAGATGAATGGCACAGGCCTGGTCCATGGGTTGGATCTTCAAGGGAATCAGGGCTGATGCCACTGGTCCCCCTTCCCCCCAAATTTTTAGACCCAAGGTGTGCTTGGCAAGTTGAATGACATGGCTCTGCTGGCCAGGGGTTGAGCATCCCTGCTGCAGAGTGAGTACTGAAATAGGGTGCACTCTCATGTGGTTTCACTCCAGTAAGATGGTCACCTCCTTCAGTAAAGTTGAGAAGCAAGCTCTAGTTAACAAGAAATATTAAATATTTGGAACTGATTTCACGGTTTATCCCACAGTCAGTGCAAATTGCATAGAGAGGTAGGGCCAGACAACCTCTCACTGATGTCCACCTAGTACTCTTGAGATTTATTCAGTGAAATCCTCCATGGGTGTACATTAGCTCAACTCTATGCATATTCCACCTAAAGTCTCCCTCCTTTTCCCTTCTATATTTTCCAGTTCGAGCTTTGGCATCTTGCTGCGTATTTATGCTAACTGATGAGGGAGGGGGAGCTGACAAGCACTAACACTTTACATTTTCTCCTCATCCTTCTTTCTACAGCTCATCAACTCTGACTTGGAAAGACTCATCTGGAGATGGGGTTTTCATGACTCATTCAATTCTTGGTTGCCCTGCTGGTACTGCTCTTTGCTGCGATGGGTTGGCTAATGTGGACACATGCCCACTAGTAACTACTGAGACACTGTCAGCTTGTTTCATATTAGGGTGCAGAGAATCTTTTGTCTGATGCTAAATTTCAGCCACTCTTCATAACTTGTAAGTGAAAAATGTTGTTTAGCTGAAAATCCCACACTGTGCTGTGTGGTTCCCTGGAGGGATCTCTGCAGTCTGGACCCATTGTAAAAGTGAAGTTGATAGCTGGTCCTTCTATAATGCTTATGCAATAGCAAATATATTATATTTAAAATGTAATGGGTTAGCAGTCAGGTTATTCAGAAGCCTCAATTTTGACAAATGAGAAAATAAAAAAAAATGGGAGGAAATCTTCCTAAATGGTTTAGAATGGTAATTAAAAACATAATGGAAAATAACCTGCTGTTCCATTTTACAAAGTTTTTCATTCTATATTGAGGTATTGGGTAATGTTTTGGGTGTGTAAACTTTTCTTCCCTACTCCACCCTCTTCTCCTTTTATACAAAGTGTTTACCAATACTGGGTACAACTGGTCAGGATAGCCAGATCGACTTTATTAGACAAACAGCTGTTTAGTCTTTAGCAATCAATCCATTTTTTTTAAGGTAATGGACACTGCGTTGTAGTATTTCAGCTGCTGGGAACAAACATCAGTATCATTAGCAGTCCAGAGAGCAAATAAAAGCCTTGCCCAGCACCTCAAAGTATCTAGTTAAATATATGTATTATGACCATTGGAACTTGGCACCTCTGCTCAGGAAATGGGGGACTCTGTCCAGCTGCCTAGGGGGTCCTTATTTGGCCTCAGTTACTGACTTCATTGTTGCGTGCCTTCGTTTTCCATCCTGTAAAATGGAAATGACCTTACCGCTGTGAAATGACTGCAGATCTCTGGATAAAAAGGACCACGTATTCCAAGTGACAACCTGTTGAACCAGAAGAAGGCCAAGGGATTTAGGGGATCTTTGTGCTGAGCCTCTTTAAAGGAAGGAGAATACTCAGAACCAGGAGACCTGGTCACAGCTCTGCTATTCAGCCGCAGCGTGATCTTGGTCAAAAGCACTTTTCTCTGTCCCTCCTACCCGTTGTCTGTCTTATCTAATTAAATTACAGGGTCTTTGTAGGGTTTGCCAGTACTATACCAGGAACAATGGGTTTCTGATCTTGAAAAGATCTCCAGATTCCACTGTGATACAAATATTAATAACTGTGCTTAATCATACGCTGTTCTTCATTTTAATGTACTTTCCCTTCCCACCTGCTGTTCCACACCTATTATTAATGTATTCAACAAGCTTCCCCCACCCTGTGAATGAAGACCACGTAAACACATTTTAGAGGGTTTGGGTTTGGGGTTTTTTTGCTTGTTTTTAAGGAGAGGGGGAGGAAACAAAGGAGAATTAAATTTGTATTCATTTTTAGCTATCCAGCAATTAGAGTAAGTCCTCGTGCAACTCTTTCATAGAAAGGTTGTAGCTCCCTCTGCAGTCCAAAATGAAAAAATGCCGGTCGTTTCATCAAGGTAGTCTGCCTAGTTCTACACAAAGAAAGGAGCAGCCATCCATCCACTCTGCAGAATATAAGGAAAAGCATGCCACTAGAATACGTTCCTGTCTCTCGTTTTTAAATTTCAGTTTGAGCCGCATATTTTGGCAAAGCGTGCTCACTGGGAGGGTATTTTCCAATAAAACCGAAAAAA
>NW_017729013.1:2863837-2871165 GCF_001723915.1 Gavialis gangeticus | reverse complement strand
TGCAGTCCAAAATGAAAAAATGCCGGTCGTTTCATCAAGGTAGTCTGCCTAGTTCTACACAAAGAAAGGAGCAGCCATCCATCCACTCTGCAGAATATAAGGAAAAGCATGCCACTAGAATACGTTCCTGTCTCTCGTTTTTAAATTTCAGTTTGAGCCGCATATTTTGGCAAAGCGTGCTCACTGGGAGGGTATTTTCCAATAAAACCGAAAAAAAAAAAAAAAGGTGAGTAAACAAAAATAGCAATTCCAGAATCATTTGGCAACGAGTCCAGTCCGCAGAGTTTAGAGAAGAGGGCCCGACAGTTTAAAATCCTGATGCCTAATGTTTGTCTGATTTGCCAGTACTTATTTCTGTGCATCACAGTCGGCGAGATACTGCAAATGCTCAGGTTTCTGTCCAGGCAGATCTTGTTTCATGTTTGGGGCTTAAATGTGGAAATATTTGTGGGCTGTTCATCTGTGGATGTTGCCTGACAAACTGCTGCATTGTGGGTTTTTGTCCCCCACGTGTTATTTTACAGGAATTGTTCTGTGCACGTGCCTTGGGAAAGAGACCAAACGTGCTTTAAATTGCAAAACAGCTCAGGACCCCAGCACCCTTTTCTTCCTGCTCATTTAACCAAAATTTGGGTTCAGTTGTATGTGACAGTATGGTTTGCTGGCCCCTCCTTCATGCTGCTTCCTTTTTGGGGGGGATTGTAGGATGTTTGTTAAAGCTGCCAGTGTTGCTGAGAAATAAGCCATTCATGCTTTTAGGCATACATGTAAGAACATATGCCTATCTGTGGAGTATTATTAGGTAATATTATTCAGGGTGTAACTCCTTTATTCATCTCATTGGGTGCCAACTCAGATGGCCAGTAATAGTTTAATAAAGGTTTTGTGTTTGTTTGTTTTTTTTTAAATTACTGTTGCGTTTTTTAGCTAATGTTTAGAACTGTAGTGCCATGAAGTAGCTCACTTTAATCTCGTTTTGTTTGATCCTGATAAATCAAAAACATCTATTTTGAGTCTTTCTTTTTCTTTTAATTAAAGCATTTTAGGTCTGTGTACATATGTACCAGATAATTTTTTTTCCTTGAACAGAGTGCTTCAATATTCCATAGTCACACCTTTATTAATAGTTTAACATACCATAAACTCGGTTCACTGCATTAATTTTGTAACACAAAATCAGCTTTACTTTTAGTAAATTTGCTAAGGGAAGCTGTGCTGAAAACTGAAGGCTTACATTTAATTTATTACGCTAACATTTTGACCTTTTGTCTTTCAAAACTGAGTCTTCCAGACAAGTTGGTGGTATAAAATTGTGTGTACATACCTGCATACATGTGTACGTAGAAAATGCATCTATGGACTTTTGGACTGTTGCACAGGGATAGGGAGCCATTGGGGACCAAAGAGAGGTTTTTGTGCTGGGAAAAGTGCTCTCTTAGTTTTCTCGTGTGCAGGAGTTCTTGTAAAATGCCAGCAAAATAACTAATTAGAAGTGGATGCATTCATGCCAGCTTCAGCTGTCAGAACTCGCAAGCTAACCAGGGCCAGACTTGATTTGTATTTGACTGAAAGACCGTAAGAAAGGGATAGGAGACTGTTTGCGTGTCCTGTTTTTGCTGGAAGTGGTAGGTTTTCTAATTCCTGTGAACACCCCTGTTAGGAATGGCACATTCTGGTGTTGTAAGCACTGTGTTTAGATTGCAATGCAAGACCAAGAGCCTGACCACTTCTTTTCAGGGTGGACGTACAAGGGGAGTTGTGTGCGATTGCACTGCCCACCTTGGATTCTTCTGCTACTTCCCAATGATACATTGGGCCCTAAGTTATTCCAGTCCTGTAATTGGGGCAGAACAGGAGGAAGGGCATGATGATGGTTTTCAGTTAGGTTCAGTGTTGATTGCCCTGCACAGTTCTGTTAAAGTCAGAGAAGTGTAGAGGCTTCTGCAGCTGACGGTTCTTCTTGGCATGGCCTTTACGGGCGCATCCAGATGTATGTGGGCATTTGGTTCCCTCAGGGACAACTTGCACCACAGCTACTTGTCCCTGGGGAATAGCAAGTTACCCCCAGGGCAGTAGGGGAGGCTGGGGCCAGCACTCTGCTTACGTGGGGTCCTGAGGACCTCCCAGGGCTGCAGGCACAGCAGTTCTGCTGAGCTGAGCCTGGTTGGCAGTGGAGTGCAGCTCTGGGCGACCTGGCTCCACTTTTCTGCAGCACTTGCTGCCCAAGCGTGCGCTATGCCAGGTTTTTTTCCCCGCGGGTTTTCTGACCCCTGGATATCCAGGGGTCAAAAACCCCATGGAATAAAAAAACCAGCACAGTGCACACTTGGGCATCGTGCCCTTGCAGCGCAAAGAACGCTGCGCTGTGTGGTACGTGGTGCCGCAGGCGTGTTTGCGGCACCTCGTACCGCAAGACCGTGCTCCTCTAGATGCGCCCTGTGAGAACAATAGAGCTGGTGTGAAGCCCCTACATTTGCTTTACGCCAGCTAAAGAGGTATTCTCTGCAGAGGTTTTTCTCAGGCATCTATTTCCAACCATTTGGAGGGTCTCAGAGTTGGCAAAGAGTTATTTAAAAAACAAAGAGTTGTGCTGCAGTGTGCTGTTCAAACATTTTGTGCGTATCACTTAAGAGAAGTTTGCACTTCAGGGATGAAGACTGAACCGGAATACTAGCAAACTCAAAGCAATATGATGAGGGGGTTTTTTTCCTCTTTCAATACCCTTTTTGTTTGGATTCACCTTACTTTTTAAAATAGCAAGAAAAAAAAACATTCAAAAGGAACTCAAACAGGAATACATTTAGAAAGGCTGTTTGAAATGGAGGTTTTAAACCATTAAAATGATTGTTGCACTCTTCTACCTTGAGATGCTAATGCTGCAACTTGAAAGATGGCACAACAGTATCATTACCAATTAAATATATCTCTGTTCTTGTCTCACATCTTGGATGTCTTACGCAAATCAGAAATGAGATATACTCATATCTAATAAAGTAATGGTTTAGGAAGCAGAGCTCCAAAGCTTTTTTTTTTTTTTAATTCACAGGCAGAGTTGACATGTCGAGCATATTTTTAAAAGATTTGAGATGCTCTAATTACCTTCAAGCCTTGGCATGGAGGAATGAATTTTGCTCTTCACCTCTGTATTGCTTTCATTGTGCCTTTCTCATCCGCTACTTCTACTTATTTACCCTTCTTCCTTCCTATCGTATGATTACGTCTATATTTATTAATTTTATTCTCTCTGTTTCTCGTTTCTGAGAGTGATTATGGATCTTTTTTCCACAGCTTGGGTTGTGTATCAGCATTAAAAGCTGTGTGTGTGCGCACACACGCAATCATATATCCGTATAGATAGACAGACACACAAGCACACTTGTGTGCGTGTTTGTATGTGTATGTACTGTATGAAGAACACTTTTTAGCAGTAAGCCTGGCTGCCTTTACAAACTGATAACTGAACACAGATGGGGCCAAAATTGCATTTTAGGTGGGTATGTTCAGCTCATTCTTTTTTTTAGTATTTTTTTTTTCTTTTGTTCATTTTGTGACAGCCTCGTGTGTGTCTGAACACATCGTTTAGTTGCTGTGGAATATAAAATATAAACCCTTGAAAATTTCTGTTACTTCAAATAATGAGCATCATTCTGAATCACAAGACATTTGCATACTCTTTCAACACGTATAATATGTAAATGGTGATTACAAAAGATTACCTAGCACAAGGTACCCGTATGTTAGCGATTTATATGGTGAAGGAGATTGTACTGAGGCTCAGCATTATGTTTAGAGGATGTAGTGCGTGCCCATCAGTACTGTAGCATAATTGTACAATTAATCTAACTCACCGTGCCCAGCTGAAGTTAGATTAATTAAGGCTGAGCTGTTTTTTTGGCAATAATGTTTTGGTAAGAGCAAAAGCTTAACAGTGAGGCAGTTGCATTTTTGAATGAAGGTGAAATAAAGTACTTATATGTATGGGTGTAGTGAGCGTTTTGTCAATAATTGTGTTTTTAAAAGCATAGGAAGAGAATAGGAGAGGAGACCAAAGTGAAAGGCATGTGCAAGAGTTTAAAATAAATATAACTTGTTGCAGACATGGTATGAAGCATAGATTGGCTTTCTCTGGCAAGTCTGTATTAGACGTGTGCTGAAAGCGTGACTTACAGTAAAATTTTTAGAAATACCAGTTTGTGTGTGGTCGTGATGATCCACCCATCTAACCGTCCCCCCTACTCCGCTTCCAGTTATTTAGGTATTTATATATGTAGTACAGGTCTGGCTAACTTGCTCTGCGCTGTCATAGAGAAGCGTTATGTCAGTTAAAATAAACGCACAGGATGCAAGTCAAACAAAATGTGTGTGTTTAGTTTTACATTATATCTGGGACAGTAATAATAAATATCTGATAAAGGTAGTGGCTGCAGTAACTAATAACATATATTTGTGATATGTATAGCTAAATGTATGTCCCCTCCAGCCTTCTGCTTCCAGTGTTTCCTGTGGTTTCCATATCCTTTAGATTAATGCGAAACGCTAGCATATGTGTACTGTAATTGGTAATGGAGAAGTGGTGCTCTGGTTTTTTGGATTTTTTTTAAGGTGAGATGATATATAATGTTTGTAGTGTGCTTTGACTTATAGTGATTTAATTGCTATGGCCAGAACCTTTTACTGATTTTTTTTTTTTTTTTTTTTTTTTTAAGTATGGATGTTGAAGTATGGAACTTTTTTTACGCTGATGTAGAAATTCTGTTTCGTGGTGTAACCGAGCCGCATGATATGATGCAGTACTTTTGCTTGCAAATACAGTAAAATGTTCCTTTAGTATTTCACTGCAGTGGGATGTCAGTTTGAATTAGGTGGGAACCTTTCTAGAAGGATTTACGTAACAGCATTTCACAAAAGACTACACAAAAGTTCAACATCTTTATCAGTGATCTGGATGTGGGTGTGGAAGGCACGCCGTCCGAATTCGCTGACAACACCAATTTGTGGGGCGAGGTGGGCACGCTGGAGGGGAGGGACAGAATCCAGCTAGATCTAGGCAGGTTAGAGGGGTGGGCGGACGAGAATAGGATGCAATTCAACACAGACAAGTGCACAGTGCTGCATCTATGGAGAAGGAACCAGCAACACACCTAGAGGCTGGGGAACTCTCTTCTTGTTAACACGGTGATAGAAGGGGATCTTGGAGTTATTGTGACTCCAGGATGAACATGAGCCGCCAATGCGAGGACGCAGTCAGTAAGGCCAACCGCACCTTGTTGTGCATCTACAGATGCATCACGAGCAGGTCCAGGGAGGTGATCCTCCCCCTCTGTGCGACGCTGGTCAGGCCGCAGTTGGAGTACTGCGTCCAGTTCTGGGCGCCGCACTTCAGGAGGGACGTGGGTCCATTGAGAGGGTCCAGAGGAGGGCCACTCGCATGGTCAAGGGGCAGCGGGGCAGGCCCTATGAGAAGGGGCTAAAGGGCCTGAACCTGTTCAGCCTCCACAAGAGAAGGCTGAGAGGGGATCTGGTGGCCATTTACAAACTCACCAGGGGGGACCAGTGGGAATTGGGGGAGGCTCTGTTTCACCGGGCACCACCCGCGGTTACTAGGAATAACGGCCACAGATAGTTAGAGAGAAGGTTCAGGCTGTACATCGGGAGACATAACTTTACGGTTAGGGCTGCCAGGCTCTGGAACGGGCTCCCAAGTGGGGCGGTACTTTCTCCTACCTTGGGGGTGTTCAAGAGGAGGCTGGACAGATATTTGGCCGGGGTGAACTGACCCCAGCACCCGTTCCTGCCCGAGGCAGGGGGTCAGACCTGATGATCTGTTTAGGTCCCTTCCAACCCCAAGTACTATGATGTTACGATAGGATACTGTGTAAAAAGAGCTGGGGAAATGCCGAAGAAATGCTTGGGCCCCTTGCTGATGGACAAGAGACAATGGCTGAGTGTACCAGTAACCACAAATATTTTTGGTAATGCTTAGCACTTACAAACAGTATCCAAGCATTTTTTTCTTTCAAATGCTTTCTAAAGGGAATATTATTAACCCCATTTTAGAGATGAGGATAAGATTTCGAGTAAGTTTCTGCTGTACACCTGGGTATAGAGCCTGGTTCTCTGGACTTGAACTGACTTGTGCTGCCACCACTGTGGATGATTTCAGCCTTTAAAGTTATGTAATAAATCAAATCGCTGCTGACCTTTTGGGGTTTTTTGCCATTTTTTTCTTTTGTTTCTCACTGGTTATTCATCAATGCCTTGGGTATGACAAGAGCACAAATACTGTAGAGTGATGCTGACCCTTTCAGTTTTGTGGGAGCCATAGTTTGCGTGACAGATAGTAGTAACCAATGGCACTGTTGCCAGTCTTCACCATTCAAGAGTCACGAGTCCCTAAAATACCAAGAGGTGTTAAAAAGTATTTTTGTGGGATTCCTGTACTTTTGCCTTCAAATTTTTAAGCCTGTTAGAAAGTATATGTTTAAGATGTTCTCTACCATGTTACATTAGAAACTTTTTTTTAAAGTAAAAGTTGAGATTCTTATGTAACCACATAACTCTAGGAGCATGGGATTTAACCTACATTTCACATATCATTAGACATGGCAATCTTGAAACTATGCCATGAGACATCAAGAGAGACTTGTGGGCTGACTTAGGGCATTGAGCATCCTAATCAAACACATAATTTAAGGCCTTTTTTTCTTCACTGTCAATTTTTTCACATTTGACTGGAGATTTATTTCCTCTTGGAGAAGGGGGGAGGGGAAGCAGAGAGAGAACTTATGAAACTCAAGGGGAATTGTCTCTACTTGGGGAGTGTAGATTATGTAGGTAGATACATGCAAACTGTCCATACTTCTCCTACCTTCCAGACCATTGTCTAGAGCCAGTCATCGAAACAGAAATGGGCGCTTGTGAACCTTTCACTAGGCCTGTGCAAAGCAGCTAGTATTCACTTCGGATTCGGCTGGTTCAGGGGACAGCGATTCAGTTTGGTGATTCGAATCACTGTCCTGAATCGATTCGGGACTCGCCAGTTCCTGCCGGCGGGGGATGATCCCCGTTGCCCTGTACCACGTGGGGGGCGCTTCCACGAGCCCCCTTTAGCCCCGAGGCTGCTTAAAGGCACCGGTGAATCCGGGGTTGGGTGGGGGTGTTTTTTTCTTAAAGGGCTGGAGTTCAGGCGGGCAGGGCAGGGGGCTCGTGGCAGAGCCCTTCATGCAGTGGAGGGCAGCAGGGATTGCCCCCCTGCCCAGCAGCAGCCAGTGAGTCAGGACTCTTTTTTTTTTTAAAGCACCAGGAGCTGGGCTGGGCAGGGCAGCCAT
>NW_017729013.1:2853817-2863592 GCF_001723915.1 Gavialis gangeticus | reverse complement strand
GGCTAGGGGAGCGGGCAGGGGTCGGGGGGAGGCTAGGGGAACAGGCAGGGGATGGGGCCTGGCAGGGGTCTCCCCATGGCCCCCTACTTACTGGCACGGAGTCCAGGTCCAGCTCCCTGCTGCAGCCACCGGGGACTGCCAGAGTCATCAAAGCTCTCCAAATCTTTTCTGAAGACTTGGAGAGCTTCAGATCGATTCGGACCCTTTTATTGGTCCCCTGAATCGATTTGGATTTGGAGATTCGGCCACGGAATCGGGCCAAATCTCCTCTTAATCGAATTGCCAGCTGAAGCTTCGCACAGCCCTGCCTTTCACCTATCCTACAGCAGCACTGGGATTAGCCTGGCTCTTAGATGTCTATTCTTTCAAGACCGTGATTAAATGCAGGATCAGTGCCGCTTAAGCAGAGGAGAGTAAGGGCAAATGTTCACCCATGCTGGCTGTTCAAACCTGCAAACATTTACAAATATTAAAAATAGGCGAGGATGTTTAAAGCACTGTGTGGCTCTGTCCATGAGGAGATGAAAGCCTGCCTTGTTCATGTGCCAGCCAGATGCTGGTGCATCGCATTACATTGCCATGCGGATCCTAGCCCCTCCGCCCATGTGAGTCCAAACAGATGCTATTTTGGTTGCGCTTTAACAGTTCAGTGCAGCAGTGATATATGGCCTGGCAGTCCCCTAATGATGCTGTGCTGATAATAATAACTGGAATTTTAGTTCTACAGGCTTAAAAATATACCACCCTCATAATCGCCTCTCGTCCTCCCCTTTGTATTGCTAATACTTGGTTGTTAGCAATTTCTGCAGTGATGCATTGCTAAGACCACACGAGGTTACTTCAGGTTCATGCAAACTGTGCAAGTTTTTTATCTTGTGAAGAGTTTTGGTGCATTGGGTTTTGCGTAGCTTGTATGGCTCATCCAAACACCGTCCTACCCCTTCTCTTGTCTATTAAGGAAAGTCCATACCAGTATTGAGCCACATTGCCTTCCTTTCCCAGCAAAAGAGCCCTCAGAAGATGTCATAGAAAGAAGATGGGCCTGTTTTCTGTGTACAGAAGGAAAAGGGGTTTCTGTCCCAGCTCCCTGAGATCTATGAGTAAGAGCTCTATCTGTGGAGGTTTAAATCTTTACTTTAATGGTAGGCTCCTTCCTTTCCTAGGCAGTGCCTATATAATTGCTCGTCGTGACCTCGCACCTCCTGACCACTAACTTATTGGGGGGCCACTTGCAAAATTTTGAGAGGGAATGATGTGATGCTTCGAAACAGTGGTCAGGTCTTCACCTCCCTTTCTTCTCGTGGGAGGAGAGAACCTTGTCCGGAGGTTTCAGAGAGCAGGATCTGGCCCTTTGACATTAGGGATTGAAGAGATTTGCAAACCCTGTTTCGGCATTGCCAGTCAGCTGATGCTGTACATGGCCCAGGTTGCATGTTCCTTTGGGTTGTCGTGGTACCTAACACAATGAGCAGTTGATTTCTGAGCCTCCGAACGCTGCTACGGCTAAAATGATCGAGATTCCTTTCACAGATCGCCTGCGTGAAACCCTAGCACTGTTGAAGTCCCCGGTGGCTTTCAGTAGGCGCAGGATTGTTGTCCTCTTGACAACTTTCCGAGCTAGTGTTGCATTCTCCCTCTTTAACCTGGCAAAGCAGGGGTTTGAAATGAGACAAAGCTACCAGTTGCCTTTCCACCTAGAGAGAATAATATGGAGACTATATTGTGGGAAGTCAGCTAGGAAAACCCTTAGCCCCTGAACACTAGCATAACCCCTTTCCTTTCCTTGTCTTTTACCTTGGTCATCATTCACATGCTTTTTTCATTTATCAGGCACCATCTACAACATAGTCCGTCGGGCTGCATTAGTAACATTTGGCTGGGTGCAAGTTGCTTTGACCTCAGGGACCAACAAGATCCATTTAGTGTATGACTCCATGGGGGAGCCTGTGGAGAACTCCACAGTCCCAATTTATTTCTAACCCCATAAACTAAGGACTTCATCAAGTTGCCACAATAAGCAAAACACTCCGTAATGTTTTTTCTTTACCAAGGGTGAGAGAGGGAGGTTTCTTATCTGTGCGGGCTTAATTGCTCCACTTCTAGAAGGCGATTCACTAATATGTTTCCGATTGCAAGCTCTAAAACTGTTTTGATGAAGCTAATTTTCCTTGACCACGCTTGGATAATGCCTGCCATCTTTATAACACTTTCAAACCAGCTCTTCAGTTGCGTTTGCTACGTAATTCTCCTTTATAAGGTTGGGATGAAAGAGAAGAATGAGGATGGGTGCGTGCAAAGGGCAGGAGGAAGTCATTGGTGATGGGATGAAAGAGAGGACTCTGCCCAAGAGGTAGATGATATGCCTGTTTTCTTAATCTGCTCTCAACTTCTGTATCTTCTGCCGCTCCTCACTTTGCAAGTGATTTATTCCTTCTCTTTTTGGGAATGATTTTCTTTTGTTTCCTGTGTGTCAGAATTGATATTTCTGAAATAAGTATAATCCCGTGGTTTTTCTGCGGAGGACATCTCCCTGAGTCTAAAGCTAATGAATAGGAGTTTTCAAAAGTAAACGGGAGAATTTAGCCGCCAATCAAAGGGGCCTGAGTTTCATGAAGCGCTAAGCACCTCTCCATCTGAAAATCTTGCCTCTTGAACAGGTCTGAAATGGGGCACCCAAAAACATTGCCAGCCAGTTTTAAGTATCTTAGTCCAATAGCTTGGTGCTGAGTTACTGCCTGAAATTGTTTTTCTGACTTCTACCCCTTGGTAAAAATGTACCCTTTTAAAGATGCAGGATTACTCAAATACCAGCGTCATTTTACTCTTTCAACCTCCTATACTTGTTGTCAGAGATTTTTCAGTTATTTTATTTCTGAGCAGTCTGGGCTTTTTCCGAGGGGGACTCTAATCAGTAGTTTAGTACCATAATTCTCAACTGGGGTTTAATGACATCTTGTCCTTGCACAGCACCAAGTGCAACAGTGTCCTGGTCCATGACTGAGACTCCTAAGTGCAGTACAAAAAAGACTTAATAATACTTGGCATTTGTGGTGACAGTATGGGTGGGTACAAAATTCTTGCGTTTGTCTGAAAAAAGCCTTAAATAAAATTGGGTGTGTGATCTTTGGAGTACAGGGTCTTTTTTTACTGTGGCTCTGTGCAGCATTTAGGACAATTGGGCCCCAATCTTTTACTTGGCATCTCTGAGTGACCTGGAGCAGGTTGCTTCACCCCTCCCTGCCTCGGTGTCCCTGTCTGTAAGATGGAGATGCCGATGTTTATCTCCTTTTATAAGGTGCTCTGAGAGAACCCACTACCGAAGAGCAAGTATTATTATTATTTCTATAGCACATTATTATGACACATTTGGGTTGACTAATCTATAATCTTGAATGACACTTGTACTTCATTTAATCTTGCTGTTCTGGGCACATGCTATTCCCCATTACTGGTACAATTAATGGATATACCAAGAACGATGGTGTAAGCCTTAAGTGCATTTCTTGCCCTTAGATTAATGATATTTCGGCAAATGGACTCCCCAAAGATTCTCAACTGCTTTTAAAATGACACACCACCTGCTCATGAAAAGCAGTCACATTTGCAGTAAAATGTGGTCAGAGTTGATCAGTGTACAAAGAGGGACATTTACCACTTAAGGCAGGCAGTCACAAAGAAGATCAAATGCGATTAAAATTGCAGAGGAATATAAAAGAACAGAAAGCAATTATTGGTCCAGAAATCAATTAAAAATATTCTCTCTGCTTTTTCATTTCTAATTCGCCTTAAAACTATACCATCTCTCCTCCTGGAGGGAAGCCTAAAAAGTTCTCATTTATGATTACTTCCACTTGCAGGAAAGCTCCTTCCCCCAAACATGTGGTACTGGGTATGGTGAGAAATGTTGAGCAGATGGATATTTTCTATGTATTGTCATCTTTGCAATAACAATGTGTGTAATCTACACTTTCGACACTTCAGGGCATTTTGTTGCTGCAGTGCCATGTCTTATTTCTCCTCAGATCTTTCCAAAAATGTTTACAAGAGGCATTTTTAATCTTTAGGCTTGAGTGCAGGGGGTGCAGGGTTTTGGTGAGGAAATTGATGGTGGTAAACTAGCAAGATTTTTTTAAGGAACTACGAATAGTTTTAAAACAGCACTTTCAAATTTGGAGCTTGACGATTGTACACCTGGGTTCTGCCATGTCAGTAAAATCGGGAAAATTAACATTTTGGCTCAAGTGAGCAAACCTGGGTTTTCAGAATGAGAATAAAGTACTGTTCTTATGAACGTGTGCAACGTAGATAAAGAGAGAGGCTCTATGTGAAGCAGTTCATCATTAGGCAATGTACCGTGCCAGATGTAGGAAAGACATCTTTATTGTCTGTTTATTCAAAGAGTCATACACTCATAGATGTTTGGGTTGCAAGGGACCTTTGCAGATCATTGAGTCCAACCCCCTGCCCTGGGCAGGAAAGTGCTGGGGTCAGATGACCCCAGCCTGGTGCATGTCCAGCCTCCTCTTAAAGACCCCCCGGGTAGGAGAGAGCATCACCTCCCTTGGAAGCCCGTTCCAAATTCTGGCAACCCTCACCGTGAAGAAGTTCTTCCTGGTGTCTGACCTAAATCTGCTCTCTGTCACTTTGTGGCCGTTGTTCTTAGTTACTCCAAGGGGTGCCCTGCTAAACAGAGCATCTCCTATTCCTTGCTTCCTCCCCCCGCCCGCATGAATTTGTAGGCGGCCACAAGATCACCTCTCAACCTTCTTCTGTGGAGGCTGAAGACATCCAGGGCCCCCAATCTCTCCTTGTAGGGCTTTGCCTGCAGGCCCCTAACCTCCTCTGGACCCTCTGCATGTTGTCCACTTCCCTCTTGAAGTGCGGCGCCCAGAACTGGACACAGTACTCCGGCTGCGGCCTGACCAGTGCCCCCTAGAGCGCAAGTATCGCCTCCCTGGACCTGCTCGTGATGCATCTGTAGATGCACGACAAGGTGTGGTTAGCTTTAATGATTGCTTCGTCACACTAAAGATTCATGTTCATCTTGGTGTCAGCAATGACTCCGAGATCCCTTTCTGCTGTGTATTGTCCGAGTGTCCTGGCACTTTGTGCGCAGCGTGACAGTCTGGGGATTTAAACCTGATAGTGAGTCCACAGGCTCCATGGATAGCTTCCCCCTAGACTTGAGCAATGAATTAATTTCCATTTTGCCTCAGTTTTCCTGCATTCGAAATATAGGTAATAGCTTATGCAGCAATTGTGAAATTTAATTAAGACAGTATCTGCAAACAGTAATGATGTGCAAAACAATTATTAATTCCCTAGAGTTTGGAGGTCCATTTTGAAAATGGAACAAAACAACACTTTAATGTCTCTTTCCTTTTTCTTTTCTTCCGCACCTTTGTCTTGGGTTTCATTTTTGGTGCTGCACCTGCATGATATCATTATCACTGGTTATTGCAAAACAGTCAGGACAATATCTGGCATTCAGTAAGTGACATTGCTTGAAACGGCTAACGGGTGCAGGGAGTGGATGAATCTTTCAAATGTAACCAGTGATGCCTGAGATCATTAACAATGCTATTTATACCTATAAAAAATAGGTTTTAGGGCGAAGCATCTAGGCTTAGCGCTACTAAGTATACAGCTGTTAACTAATCTGATAGTGATCCGAATTCCACCAGACCTCAGCACTGACATTTCATGGCATTGTGCGAAGCCAGCTAATGTTGCAGAGAGGCTGTCAAGTGGAGACAGGCTTGGCTTGTGATCCTGCGCTGACCGATTCTGCTTTCCTGTAGCAAATGCGTGAGTGACAGGGGACAGTTAACACCTCACCCTGTGGACAGAATGTCCACGTTATATATGGCCCACTTCAAAACAAGAAGAGATGGGCACCTGGGCTTGAGGATTTAAGGAAATACAATCTCCAATTATTACTGATGCCGAAATGACAGACTCGGGAGCCGTTGAAGTATTTGACAGCTGCTGAAGACCTAGCTTGACTCTACCTATGCACATAAATACGTTTGTATTCATTTAATACACCGTACCTGCCGGTAATGCTTTCCATCAAACTTTCTTCAACAAAGACTGCTACGGGGTCAAAGCCTTTTTTCCGTTAAAAAACAAGCAAATGAACCGTCTCTCATTGCAGAAGACCCTTTTGTGCATGGGACTGTACATTCAGCTCTTTCTGTTGCACTCCCTGCTGCCTCAACGTGCAAGTTTTATCAGCTCACCAAAGTAAAACTTCCATCCCCATTTTCGTTGCTTGTAAACTTGACCCGAAGATCAATATTTAGCTCAACTGAATATCCAGTGTTTAATTCACCCGCTCCTCTACCAACATCATAGACATCATCGTGTGCTTATGGTGCCCCTCTGTTGTCTACATTGGACAGATTGGGCAATATCTCCGTGCAAGAATGACTGAACACTGATCTGACATCAGTTCTAGAAAGATATACAAGCCTGTTGCAGAACATTTTAACCTCCCAGGGGTGTTGGTTGTAGCTGTGTTGGTCTAAGGACATAGACAAGGTTCTTTGGGTAAATCTGATATCCTTTATTAGACCAACTAAAATAGTTGGAAAAAACTTCCTAGGACATTTCACTGCTGACCTTAGATTAGCTGTTCTTAGACAGCTAGACTTTAAAAATGAATTTGAACAAGAAATTGCAGAATAGGAAATCGCCCCCAGAGTGAGTTAAGTATGGTCTAAATGGAGGCTATGGATTCCTCCCATTACCTGGATTAGTTTTTTTTTAATACTTATGTTCCTCAGTGAGTGAACTGCCTTGCTTTTCTCTCTCCTGCTCATCTTGCCTCTTTCAGCAGTGTCCTCTCCTTTTTCCTCCACCTCTTCTAATCCACTGCTTTCTATTTAGGGGCTCTGCTTCCTGCAGTCCCCTTCACAGCATCTGCTGAAGTAAGCCAAAGCTTACAAAAGTTTATGATTTAGTTAGTCTATATGGTGCAAATCTACTCTGCCTTCTGCCTAACTCCCCTGACACCATCTAAGGACTCTGGATACCTGAATACCATATAAATGAATGGGATCGAGCTATCCAAATTGCCTAGTTGACTTTGAACATCTCTGCTACTTAAATGAAAGCTGATTTTAGGAAGAGACTCACG
This sequence comes from Gavialis gangeticus, assembly GCF_001723915.1. Taxonomy (NCBI): domain Eukaryota; kingdom Metazoa; phylum Chordata; order Crocodylia; family Gavialidae; genus Gavialis; species Gavialis gangeticus. The sequence continues at coordinate 2,856,451 of NW_017729013.1, read as the reverse complement.
TGAAAGCACGTTTCCCTTATATTTCAAGGATACATCCCCATCCAGAGCAGCATTTAGGTTTATGAAAAGGGGGAGACATTAGCAAGCAGTTATTAAATCAGCTTTGTAGCTAGCCTCTGATGTCTTAAACTCCCCCATTAACACTGCCCTGTCATAAATGATTTCTCTTTTTTGAAAGATGCCCACCTCCAGCAAGACATTGAAAATAGAATGGAATCGAACATGCTACTTTCAGATATATTTTACTAGGGGCTTTTTCTTACTAAGCAGTATTTATCTTGCCTATATTTCTATTTATTTATTTAATTTAGTGTTTTTTTTCCAGGGTACTGAGCTGAATGAAATCCCGTCTGTTTTCCCTAATAAATATATCCAGTGTCAGATGCAAGCTAATAGAAAACAGCATGGCATGAGTATTGCACATTTCATAGAATAGAAATCTTTCTGAGCTCTCAAAGTCTTTTCCCTGTAGCACGGCTTGCCATTGCAAAGCATCTTCGCAGCTCCTGAATTTGATCCTATAAAAATTAATGGATCGTAAAGCAAACCTCTGCAGGGAGGAGGGGGGCGTTAACGGACATAGGCCCTGTTTCTGCGTTTGTGTCCATGCCGGCAGACCTTATTCATCTCTAGTAAGAATCTTCCCAAGGCAAAGAGGCCTGCCCTTGCAGATCAGGACCGTGATTAGGAAAATATGCATTATGGCCTTGCTCTGCAGCTCCCATAATCACAGCGCAGTCCACCAAATGCTGTTGTGTCTGTCAGTGCATTGAATCCTTGCTGAGAATGAGTTTCATACCTTATTATGACTTTGGAAAAATTCCACCTCTGGGAACGATTTGTAGCTTGAAGCCCAACCCAAAGTAGCAAAGCCCCCAGCAGATGCACGATGACCTGTTTTTTTGCAGGTAGGGTTGAGGGACGCAAGAAACCCAGTGTTCCCACTTCCTGTCTTTATTGTTGCTTTCCTTCATGTGTTAGCGTTTACCTGGAGGTTGTCTTTCTCCAGCGGTATTTGATCCATTGCTGCTGTCCTAAAGGCAGGGAAAAAGCTCTGGGCTGGGGCAGGGCATGGCACGTGCACTGGAAGTCTTTGCACCCTGCTTAGTCAAGTGGTCAAATACTTAGTATTGGCAAACTGCCTTGCTGCATCTTCTGAAAATCTCATTTCTTTGGGTATTTTTAGATTCTCTGGGCTTGCTTTTTGTTGTTGTTTGCTGTGGTTGTTTTGTTTTGTTTTTTAAAATAGGGACAATGATTTCCATACAGCGTTTGTCATCTCCCCGTCTCACGATGATTTTGCTGGTTTGTTATCAAGCCGCCTCTGGCTCCAACAGTTTTCCACTTGTCCTGCAGGGATTCATTGTCTTCAGTCCATCTGCCAACTGCTCTGCAGTCACCATCCAACAAAAGCACTTAGAATCTCTTGCCTCGACCCAGCTCCCCGAGCCGTCCACAAATCAAAGCAAAGCTGTGGTTTATTTTGAAGTACAGTGCTGTTTAAGTAAAAGGGATAGTATAATTTCATTATGGATGGATGGCGTCCTTTAATGCTGAGTAGCAGCAGCTGTTGCTAGCCTTCTTTATTTATGTTTTCCTCTAGTTGCTTACAGGCTGTACTAGACTCACTGGGCAAAGTGCATGGCTATTAGTGTTAGCTGAACTCCTTCACCCAAGGACAGAAGAAGCCAGACGTGAGGAATGCAAAAGACCTGAGGGCTGCATTGAATACCTGTCAATATGTAGGGAGCTGCTGGAGGTAGGGGTCCAGTCTTCTACCATGGTCTGCATATTCACTGATTCTGTGAAAATTGAAGGGTGCTTGTTATTCTGCAAGATGGAATCTGTTGCTCTGTAGTACTAATATCCATCTATTTCTGGAGACGGAGAGGGGTATACAATGCTAAGAGGTCTCTCCGTGTTGTACTGCTAGCCTTGCCTTGACTCTCAGTGTATTTCTCACATCTTCAGTGATGCATCATCAGAGGGAAAGATTTCAGGAAGCGGGAAGGAAGAAATTAAGGAAGGTGTGTGAAGTAAAACTGCACAATGGGAAAAGGTGGTGGAACTTGCTGAGTATTATGTATTATTATTATTATTATTTTTTTTTTTTTTTGGTCACTGCCAAATCTGAATTCAAGGAACTGCCTGACTGGTCCTGATAGAATAGAAACACTTCAAGTGCAAAGGTAACAAAAACACAATGAAAGCACTACCTTCTGAAGAGGAAAACTGTTCTGTAGCAAGTACCTGTGGGTAGCTGTGTCAAGCACCCTCTTTAAGTGCCCACAAGTGAGCACTGAGACACGTGGACATGTGGGTGACTACGGTTGAAACACAAGTGCAGTGTCTCAGAGACAGTAGTATTAAAACTGGGCTTGACATAACAGAACAGCCTCTGCAGTGTCTGTCTTAGGTGTGTCCCCTCCACTTGCTCACCTCTTAAGTCTTTGGGGTCCTGCAGTAGCTTTGGTATTCATGCAGATTTTTCTGACACAGCCTGGGTGGTGTGTACTGTAAGGGCTCTGTTTCCCTGGACATATATCCTTACAGGTCCTGGAAACTCTAAATTTAATTAATTGAGCTCTAAATACATTACACTTGACTTTTTTTTTTTTTTTTTTTTTTTTTTTT
>NW_017729013.1:2853236-2853729 GCF_001723915.1 Gavialis gangeticus | reverse complement strand
TTTTTTTTTTTTTTTTTTTTTTTTTTTTTTTTTTACAGGTGGGTCCATTACTCTCAATTACATGATAAAACAAACAGACTATTGGCCTTTACTACTGCTTCAGGTATTCACTTCAGTCGCACAGAGTTGTTTCTGTTCCCTGACTTAATTCACAGGGATTCCAAGGCAGACATGTGAATCACTTGGGAAAGTATTGTTATTTTTTCATGGGAAAGTATAATGAGGCAAATTGTGCATCCCTATAGAGGACCCTATATCCTCTTCTAAACTAGTTGGAGGGTGATGTGTCAGGACTGCAGCCTATCTAGACTGTGTGTGTTTTTTGGCATATCTAAGAGCCATTGCCTAGAAAAGCAGTAGCAACATGCACTGCATCTCATGTCCCCTGTCCCTAACCTCTCATGATGCCACCAACTCCAGCTGGTCACACTCATGTTCTGTTTTGCACCACTGCTTTGGGCAAGGTTTGATTTTTTTTTTTTTTTTTTTTTTT
>NW_017729013.1:2851375-2853032 GCF_001723915.1 Gavialis gangeticus | reverse complement strand
TTTTTTTTTTTTTTTTTTTTTTTTTTTCAATGTATCCATTTAATTCTTATGCTTCTGTTTTGGTTTTTTATTTTTGGTTTTTTGTTTTTTTAAATATGGTAGCTTTCAAGTCCCGGTTTACTACTTATTGGCACATGTCATTTAAGCAGGGTTGACTAGGGCTTAGGTGAATATGAAAAGAATTTTAGGTTTGCTTTGGTGGCAGACACACACTTTTTAATGTTTGTTTAGATAATCAGGTCTCTTTAATCTGTAACTTTGACCTGGATAGCTTGTGAGAAGAGGCTTTTAGAAGGTTAACAATTACCTGCTGCTGGTGGATGCAATGCCTTGTTTCCAAAGCTTTTAATGAACTAAGCTGAGCAACACCTTTCTGAATCTTGCTGGTATCTTGGGGGAGAGCAGGGTTTTACACTTGGGGAAACTGAGGCCAGAGAGTGATAGAGCCAGGAAAAGAAGGCAAGTCTCCTGACTCCCAGTCTTGCATTGACCACGTTTTCCCTGCTGTCAGAACAGCCTCTACCAAGACCAGAATCAAGAAGGGCATAGCAGAATAACACACAAAGAAACAGAACTTGCCTTACTCAGAAGCTCTTCAAACCACACCACACCACACCCCTGGGGGCTGTTTCAGTAACATTTCAAGGTTTTGGTGCTATAATTTGAATTATTTCTTCCCTTATTAAGGTCACGGAGCCTGATTCAGTATTGGAAGTAGAAATGCCAAGGAGTCCCTCCTCCCACCAAAAAAAGTAGAAAGGCGACAGCAGACCCTCCCATCGCTTTTCATACTAAGGGAGCTATAACTTATTTGCTATTCAGGAAAGATTCATTTCATACTTCACATTAGGCATTTAGCAGGATTCATTTCACATCCTGATTAATTTAAAATCATGCATGCTGTGGCACAAGTTTATAGATGTGCCCATAACAGAGTCTGTGAAGCACTCCGAAAGGAGCCTGATTATTGAATGTCAATTTACTTTCTGCATTTGTATTATTAATATGCACATCATGCAACCCAAGCTACATGCATGGTAATTTATCTTTCTGAGGAAGAAAAGGATCCACTTTCCCTTAATCTTTTCCCTGAAAATTGTGACTAGAGATTTGCAGTACTGTTGAATGCCTCATTTATTAGCACTGGCTGATGTAGGGACAGCTTTCCCCCTGTTGCTTTGAGCCACCTTCCTCATGTGCTCTGCAAGAGTTTTGAAACCAAGGAATTAAAACTTTCAGGAGGAAACAAGGGTCTCTCATTAGGAGCTATTCCCCTGCTTGCATTTCAACGCTCAGTGACTAAAGGCGACTAACGTGTCACCAGTGATGTTGCGACACATTAGCCTACAACACCCAGGTTTCATCTTTCTGTGTGTAAACTTGCTACGTTATGGAAAACCAGACAACAAAGTGTGTCAGTCCGCTAACTGGAACAACTGAAGTTTTTTATAAAAACTCATCAGAGAGAGGAGGGATAAAATCAAAGCCTGCAACTGGAAGCTGAAAATTCTTTGTTGTAAAGACAATGATACAGTCGGTGTAGTACAGGGGTGGGCAAAATATGGCCATTGGGCTGGATCCGTCCTGCCAGGCACGTTCATTCAGCCCGCAGCACCCACCAACAAATTGTAGCACACAGCCCTTCTGCCCGCGAGAG
>NW_017729013.1:2848970-2851279 GCF_001723915.1 Gavialis gangeticus | reverse complement strand
AAATGTGGCCCCACCCCCCTTCTCCCCCGGGAGGGGAAACCCAACCCCCGTGTTTTCCCCCCCCCCCCCCCCAAACATACCCTATTGCACCTCCCTCCCACCCTTGTGGGCAGAAGGGCCTGGCCCAGTGAGCAGACAGCTTCCAAGCAGGGCTGCTGCAGCCCCTGGGGACCTGCTCTGCTTCTCCTGCCTCGTGGTTGCTCCAAGCAGCAGGTAGGGAAGTGGTGGGGGCATGGGCGGGGAGCCAAGCTGCAGCTGGGCAGGAGTGTGGAGCATGGGGCTGGGCTAGTGGCAAAGCAGAGCCCTTGGCCAGGGGGGCGGTGGCAGTACAGAGCTTGGGTGGGCAACTGTGAGTGAGGGAGGGTGGTGGGGGTGGGGGGACTCCCCCCATGGCGCACAGCCCCAGCAGGTGATGGCAGCGGGAGCAGTAGCAGCATGCAGGGCACTTGGGGTGCTGGTGCCTGGCACTGGTGACTGGCAGGGGGTTCAGCTTCAGCTAGTGCTGCCCATCACAGTGAGGGCACAGTCTCCCCTGGGCACTCTATTGCCAGCAGTCCCTGTCATGCATGTGCAGCCCCCACACTCACACGGTGCAGGAGGGAAGCCCCACGCTCTGGAGCCGGCTGCTTTCCCCACCCCCCAGGTGAAGGCACCAGGGGCTTTCCTCCCATGCCATGTGAGTGCAGGGGATGCATGTGCATAGCAGGGAGCGCCGGTGATAGAGACTGCCTGGTGGAGGCTGAGCTCCTCACTGCAATATGCAGCACTGGCTAGAGCTGTGCCCTGCTGGGCACCAGCTTGTGCACTGGGCACGGGTGCCCTGAGCACCCCCACCTGCTGCGGTGCCATGGGGGAAGTGCAGGGGAGGGGGCCCCCCATGGCAGAGCCACAAACACCACACACCCACAGCCTGCCCCAAGAACCACCTAACATACCCTATGCTCCCCAAACACAACCACACCACCCATGCACTGCCCCATGCGCACACACACATGCATGTGCGCACCCCCAGCTATATGCCTCCCACAATATACAAGACTAAGAATTTATTTTTGAGTTCTTATGCAATCACTTCTATATACAGCAAGCAAACACAAATCAATGTTTTAATCATAACATTAAAATATGTTATAGTAGGTATTTGACTTTTAGTGTATGGTTGGGGGGGGTTTCTGGGTCTGAGATGGCAACCCCTCCTCCCAATAGGAGTAGTTCTGGGGGGCAATGGGAGGGACTTCCAGTGGCAAAGGCCAGGGGTTGGGGGTGGGGTTTCCAGTCCCAAGATGGTGATCAGGGGTGGGGCAATTGTCAAGGGGCAGGGCTACCCGTGCGGCCCTCAACAGCTCACCAAAGTGGCCCTCCATCTGAAATAATTGCCCCACCCCCCAGTGTAGCATGTAGTTAGAACACCTGCTTGGGAGGTGAAACACCTGAGTTCTACTCTTTGCTCTGATGAAGCGCAGGGTTCTGAGGGCCACAGTCGCCTCATTAAAATATTAGGCGACTGCGGTGTCGATGCCTATACAGTCAGAAGGGTCGCAAATTGGCTGGAGGGCCGCACTCGGAGAGTGGTGGTGGACAGGTCATTTTTGACCTGGAGGGACGTGGGCAGTGGAGTCCTCGGGCCCCCACTGTTCAATATCTTCATCGGCTACTTGGACGAGGGGCTGAAAAGCACCTTGTTCAAGTTTGCAGATGACATTAAGATGTGGGGAGAAGTGAGCACACTAGAAGAGAGGGACAGGCTACAACTAGATCTGGACAGGTTACAGAGGTCGGTGGATGAGAATAGGATGGGTTTCAGTACGGACAAGTGCAAGGTGTTGCACCTGGAGAGAAGGAACCAGCAGCATACGTACAGGCTGGGGAACTCCCTTCTTGTCAGCACAGAGTCAGAAAAATATCTTGGAGTCACTATTGATCCCAAGATGAACGTGGGCCGACAGTGTGGGGACGTGGTCAGTAAGGCTTACCATACCTTGTCATGCATCCATAGATGCATCATGAGCAGGTCCAAGGAGGTGATGCTCCCACTCTGTGCGACATTGGTCAGGCTGCAGCTGGACTACTGCGTCCAGTTCTGGACACCACACTTCAGGAAGGATGTGGATAGCATCGAGAGGGTCTAGAGGAGGGCCACTTGAATGATTAGGGGGCAGCAGGGTAGGCCCTATGAGGAGAGGCTGTGGGACCTGAGCCTGTTCAGCCTCCACAGAAGAAGGCGGAGAGGGGATCTGGTGGCCGCCTGTAAGCTTGCCAAGGGGGACTAGCAGGCAGTGGGAGAGTCCCTGTTCCCCCGAGCACTACTG
>NW_017729013.1:2835283-2848560 GCF_001723915.1 Gavialis gangeticus | reverse complement strand
AGCCAAAGCCCTCCTTGAAGCACCATTCCTGTAGCCGCCGGTTGGTCTAAATCCAGACCTTCGTTTCATTTACATTCTTTACATTTGTCCCAACATTAGCTGTTCCATTTCAGGTGAAACAGAACATGTTGTTTGATACAAATTTTTTTTTTGTTTCAGCAAGAAGCATTGCCATTTGCTTTGGTGGACAAATCAGTCGCGTGGGACAGAGGAAAACAATGTTTTGTTCCCAGCTTCACTGCTGGCTTGCCATATGATTTTGTATATGTCACTGTGGCAGGCCCTCGCCCTGCCTCCTGAGAGGGTGGACTTGCCCCTGAGCTTACTCTTCTGCCATGACTTTAGCATGTTATCTGTACCTCTGATGTTGCTCAGAGGTTCTTATCAGCTCAGGGATACCCCTTTGGTGCATCTTCTGTGGGACTCCTCCTCCCCTACACCCCACCCCTTTCCACTCGGGTGCTCTTGTAGATCACAGGCTGTGCCTTGGTGTTGCCACAGGTGATTTGATGTGCAGCTGGGATGACACTTCAGTATCACAGTCTCTTGTCATGACCTATTGCACTTAGAGGGAAAATGCTAACACAAAAAGAAAAGTTAACGTGGCTCAAGCTGAGTGGTGGGCAGGGCACCATTGCCCCCAGTGCTGAGCTGTGGCAACAGGGTGTTCCCAGCGGCGGGGAGCATGTCTGGCCTCATTTTCGGTGCCCAGTGCATCTTGCCGCATTTACGACCTCCGGGCCACCTTTCAGTGCATGGCCGCCATGCCGTGCTCCAATCAGATCCTGGCTCATCTGGCTGCAGAGCACGAGCTGTGCTGGTCACAGCTCAGCTACCTGGGCTGCGGGGTGAAAGTAAGCCGGGCAGGGGCCTTCCACAGTCACTTTTTACTTCTTGTTCCCTCTATTAAAATGGGCATGATGGTACCTACCTAGATTCTCTGCTTTGATGCCAGTATTATATAAGAAGGAAATACTACTCTTGGAGGACATGTCGCTCAAGTTGCTGCCCAGTTTGCCATGGATAGTAGTGGTACTGAGCTTGTCAGCTGGAAACTGTGTCAAGACAAACAGATCACTGAAGCACCATAGAATGGTAACACCTTTAGCCCCCAATGGCTTCTGGTGGGTTTGACCTACTGATCTAAGTTTGGTGTCATCCATTTTTCTCCTGAGCATTCAGTCATTTAGAAATGAACAGAAGTGCAGAAAATGGCTATCATTTGAAAAAGGTTTCTGTGCTTTCCATGTAAGAAAGGAACCCAGCAGTCCTGAAGACTAATAGATGCTAGAAATATACACTGAATCGTGATGAAGCAGTGATACCCCATTGATATGGTACTCTGTATTTACTTATTCTTGGTACCAGGCGAGTACAAAGTCAGATATGGAGATGAATAAAGTATTCTCCCTACAAATAATCCATTGTTGTTGGTATAGTTTTAATTTCTAATATGGGTCTCAATTTCACTGAGACAGCTGCCAAGGAAAACAAATTCATAAACCTTAGCTCAGTGTCGTTGGCTTCCTCTGGTGATGCCTCTGCATGCACTGCCCTTCCAGAATGCGTCATATCTTCTCAGCATTATGTGACACACTGAATCTGAGTGTCTGGAATATGTATGCATCCAGTTACCACATGTCACTTGATGACAACTGCAAAGAACCCCTGGAGTGAAATGTAACATTTAAAATTACAATCCTGAACCAAAATGGCATTTCATAGTGGCAAGAGGGTGACAGGCATGTTGTTTAACTTGCCGATTGTCTACATGATGACACACGTACCTTAAGGAATGTCTGACTTTGTTGTCTCCAGCTCAAACATTTGACTTTTATCCTGTCTATATTTCCCTAGCTAGCTTGTCAGGAACGGAAAGAAACTCCCCTTTTGACCAATGCAGATTATCCTGTGTATTAGTTTTTATTTTGTTTTTATTTTTTGTAAAGGAAGTGAATAACGATTACTATTTGGCTCACTTTAGAGTGAAACACCATAAAAGAACCTGTTGTCAGTTTAGTTTCTGATGTGCTCTTTACCTGAAAAGAGTATCTTGCATTGGCAGGAAGACTGACTGTGATGTATTTAGGTCGTTTATAATTCAATCCTTTGTAATTTAAAAGGTAGCCATATTGTTAAAACAAACAAACAAGGTTGCTTTGACATGTTTTTCTGTTTTACAGATCACCTTTCTCACATGCTCACTTTTTGTTGCGTTGGAAGATATTCTCTTATCTGATAGAGATGTAGTTTCATTTCATGGGATGGTATTTTGTATGTACCAAAAACGTACCTTGTGATCAGCGATGCTTATTTTCAAATCAGTCGGGTTTCAAGTCTGTCTACAGGATTTGGAACAGGGAAGTGAAGCTGACCTGATACTTGTTAATTTTACTCTGTGGTTACATGAGAAATTCTGCGCACAACTGCAGAGTTGTTGGAAATGCCTGAAGACTCAGGAAGTCAGTGCTACGTTGGTCCACAATTGGATACCTGTCTTTCTAGGTAAGGCCATAAAGGAGATTTTTTTCCTGAAACCATTTTAAAAGGCCCCAGGTACCTCCTACTTGGAGAAACAAATCCAACATTACCAGGATTTATATGGCTGCAGTGGGACCTACACCAAAAGTGAACTGTTAGCACTTCTTTTCATGTAGCAGAAGACCATTAAAGAAGCTCTACTGTTTAATCAAGAGGGAATAAAAAGCCATCAGGATAGTGTGTAGATGGAAAAGCATTTCTTTAGCAGAGAAACTTGTGATTTCATCTTTGGATTATTTAATTCTTTTTCTGTCTTCTAAACTTAATTAGAAAAGGTTTCTTTGCTTATGAGTATTTGTTAGATTGGTACACAGGAAATATCCATTTAGAAGGGATTCTTTCAGTCCGCTCTAATTTGATCTCTCTATATACTGACTTCCTCTAAAGAGGCATTATTCTTACTGATTGTATGCAGTTATCATTGATTGTGCTGCGAAGGCACAGGCAAAAGTGGGACAGCATTCCAGCAACCCCACCCCAGAGCAAATGCCGAGATGCAACGTACGGTGCAGTCCTAGGAGGCCGGAGAGGCACAGACACTGCTGCTCCTCGAAGAATGCATTGCTGTTTCTGGCCAGTGCAGTTCCTTACCTCCCACCCAGCTATGGTCTGTTTCTGTGTACATGTGGCCTAGCGCATTTTACATAATGTCTCCAGTATCGTCAACCCCGGATGTTCAAAAATCATGTCAGACCTCAAGAAAAAAGAAAATTGAACATTGGGTTTCTTTATTTGCTTTCCAGGTTTTTTGAGGTTTTATTATGTACTTGGATCACTTGTCAAGCTTTTTCTCTGCAACTGGGGAGGTTAGAAATGTATGTGTCGTTGATGTTAATGTTGTTGTTGGAATGGAAGCTGAGATTTTGGGGTTAATCTATTGACTCTGGGAACAGGGCTTTCAAAAACCCACCAGACTGAAAGCTACAATTACAAGGGTTGGCAACAGTGAAGCTCTCTGGTGTATTGGTATAATGTTTATGCATATACTACTGTACAGATATGCCATATGAGAGGTCGGTCTGTCTGTCCAGACAGACAGACAGTTTAGGATATAGATGTCTATAGAGATGTATGTATAGTTATCTATATATAGATATCTATATCCTAAACTGTCTCACTGTCTGTCTATCTATAGGGCATGTGAATATAATATGAAATGGTGTATCTGTGCAGTAGTGTATGCATAAACATTATACCGTCTGTGTGTGTGGTTTAGGGTAATGCCAGTCAAATTTGTAGCATCCTGTGTATATACATTTGTATATAAATAGATGCACTTTATTTGTCCAGTGTACCTTTACAGATGGATGGCTAGATAGATGATATGCCTGTACAGTGGATAGTGCGTACATAAAGCTATGCGGTGCACAGATGTATGCCATGTATACAGAGACAAAGAGGATGCACAGAACGTGTTTCCTGATTTGCTATGTTCCCACCTCCTCCCCCTCCCCCGAGTTGTATAAGTACTTTTGATGGCAGCTGCTGGATTAGACCCAGGAGCTTAAAAGATTAAAGAAACCACTAAAGGGAGCTTGGAGGAAGTGAAGGATCCGCTTGTCTGAAGGTTTGTGTTTTCATACTGGTGGCTGAGTAGAAAATTGCAAACAGGCTCTGCCCTGCAGCAGAGGTCTCACAAACATCTGGGCGTTGCAGCGGCCCAGCCTTCTGTTCCAACCACACTCTCAGAGGGCAGCTGGCCTGCAGCATAGTCTGTGGGCACAGGAATGAGTGCTCAGTGTGTGCATTAGTAATCAGAATTTCATGTCTGGGATGCTGCCTGGTAAAAGTATCATTCCACCACTTCTTCCCTCCTTGTTCCACTAACCCTCAGAGCAACTCAATTATTTAGTGCCCTAGACTCTACCAGTGGAAAGATTTGGCTACCCCTGTTTTCTAAATGAGCAAGATATAAACGCTGAAACCAAAGCACACATGCACAATGACTGGATTGGGTGAGCTACAGTTTTTATTTAATCATACTGTCTTCTGCTACTTTTGCTGTTGGTTAATTTGGAGGGAGTGGGGTGGCAGAGGGAGTGTTATTTAGCAGCAGTTTACTACTTGCCCGGGTGGTTTCAGTTGGTGCCATTAGAGAGAACCCTACAGACAGGCTCAGGTGAAGGATAGGATTATTCTTCACCCTTTCCTTCCCCTTCTTTCTAGCCCCATACCCAAAGTAGCTGTTTCAAGGAAGGACTCTTGACAGGTATTTTTGCAATATGAAACATCTGCTACCTTCTGATCCTCAAACATTACCCACCATGTGCATAATAAAAGCCCACGCTCTTGAGGGAGGTAAGCCAGCTTTTCCATGCCTCAACCTAAATAAGGCATTGTGTGGCACAAGATGGACTTTGTAAGTGCAGAACAAGATTCTTGGTACCTTTACTACCGAGGTAGGAGAAAAGGAATATGGCTGAGCATGTTAGGATTATTAACATTAACCTAATCTTTCCATTTGTCAAACAGATTTTGGAGTATATGGAGACAGCTTACCCGGTTCTTAAGACAGTGCTCCCAGATCAGCTTGTAGTTTGTTCTGTAATACCATGTGGATTTGCCTGGCTTTTCAAGTAAATACATTATGTATATGGCTTACAGATTGCTTAGGCTGTCTGCATCAATAATTAAAGTGTAGGAGGGGGCTCTGTGCTCTTCTTTAGTTTCTCCCCTCTTTCTTTTTCCTCTTCTCTCTCTTTTTTCCCCCCTCTCTCCTAATTCAAGGAAGATGAACCTGTAGCAAGGAGTCTGTCAGAGCCACATAGCTAAAGTACTAGCCATCACTTTTCCGACAGAGATGGGGGGCTTCCTATTGCGGCACATGGTACTAATGCCAGCTCACAGCAACGGTCTGACCTTTGCCTCCCTCCATACAGATGCTTTGATCTAGTTCTGTCAAGAGCTGCCAACCTGTTCTCTTAACGGTTTAAAAACAAGCAAACCTTTTCTATTTATTTTATCCATTGGGTTTATACTCTGCCCTTGCCAACAGAGGCTCAGGGAAGCTTGCAGCAAGAGGAAAAATAACGTACAAAAGCAGACAGCATATTAAAATTAGAGATAAAACAAAAACTCCCTAAGCAGTATCCCAGCTTAGCCTTACTCGCTAACTGTTTGAAGTTCTTCCTGTCTTATACGACATAGTGTCGTTCTGTATTGCCCAAACCAGTGACAAAACTGGCAGCTTTGGTCGAATACTGTGGCGGCGACTGTAATGTAACAATGTGAAAGAAACAGAAAAGATCAGAAGAGAGTATTTTTTATGTTACTCTAATTGCATCTTGTCAATTCAGTGCAAGTTTGGATGCAAGCCTGTGGTCTGCCGCAAGGATAACTAGCCATTACCCTATGTCTCTGTCCCTCACCTTTCACTGATAAGTCCACAGGGTAGTTCTCGGAGGGTTTTTTTTACAATATACAGATATGAGCCTGGTATGAATAGACCCATTTGACTTGATTGTCAGAGGTGGTATTTTCAGCATCCAAGATGACCAGAGTTCAGCTGAGAAATGACGCCAGGTTAGTTACAGGGTTTTCTTTTTTCTTGACTCCTTCCTTCTGAAACCTCTCTCCATACCTATAGGAACAGGTTTCTCCACTTTGAAGTGTCAAATGACAGTCAGAGTTCAGTAGGTGAGCCCAGTTGGAGGCGAGGGTCACAATTCAGTCCCTCTGCTTTTGCAAAGATTTTGCTGAGGCTACCATTCAGGTTCTGTTTTACAAGTGTGTTCAGCTCTTTTCCACTGGAGCCTGGTGACTAAAATTCTCTCTTTGCCTTAAAATAGCAGCATGGGCACCACCAATTGGCTTATTGATGCGCTAACATGCCACAGCCCTGATGTACAACTGCTACAACATGCCACAGCCCTGATACTTCGTGCTGTATCTAGAATTAACAAGGAGGCTGCAATAGAGAGACCGATCTCGTGAAACAGTTAGTTGTCTTGCATCCCTTTACCAGACGTGTGCAGCAACGCTGCTTTGGACTGAACTCATATGGCAGATCCGTGCACGCGGTAGGACGTAGAGTGGTTGCAGCAGTGCAATGTGGTACCGCTGAAGCACTTGCTGCAAAGAGCCTAGTACTGTGCCTTGAGTGGAAGCATTTGGGTGATTTCCAAAAGCAAGCAAAGCATGCTGAGATGGAATAAGGAGCACCGGCTGCAGTGCTTCTTTCTTCCTCACTGAACAGATGAGAAATCATGCTGTTTTTAACTTGATTGGGTCTAAAGGCCACATCTTAGAAGCACCGCTTTAAAAATACCTGGGGGATAGCCATAGCATTTCAGTGGAAAGTGTTGCAAGCTACAAGTGTGCCAAACATTTTTTTTCAGCGTTTTTTTTTCCATCTGGCCAAAAGGCAAGTTGGCAATTGAACCTCACTGGACTACTTAATCTTTGGCTTCTTTGCTGAGATGGCTCACTGGGATGATTTTTTGCCATGTCCAAGTGTATCTTGGAACTAGGCTGAGAGCCCTAACTCACATGTCACCAAAGTGTTATTGTATGAGAACTGTTTCATGCTATTACTGGCTTAGGCTGCAGTTGGACCAGTACCGTCGTCAGACCATTACCATTACAGGCTAAGTCTGGCATACTGTGCAGAATCCTTGAGTTACACAGTTGGATAGACGTGGAGCCATTGGCATTAACCTAGTGATGCCGGTTTGTTATCAGGTTCAAAGTCTTGGTGTTTGGAAGTTAGTAGAATTGGTAGTCCCTGTGTGACATGAATTTAACATTAGATCTCTACTGATATTAGACTTGACAGGTAGCTTTTATTTGTCCAAGTTCCAGTTTAGAAACCTAGAAAGTCAGAGCCTTTAATAACATTTCTGTACAACTTTGGCGTTCTTTGTTTGTAGAAGACGTATCTTGTGCATCACTTTTTCTCTAGTGACATTGGAAGGAGAATGAGTGTGAGGACACTAGTGTGGAAATACAGAAGGTTTGAGAGGGATTTGGGTATTGATCAGCTCCTGGGGGCAGGGCGGGGGGAGGATAAATTTCTTGTGGAAGCTCCAAAACCATCTGTTTACCAGTATCAGCATTTAGACTTTGTTTGCAGAATGTCCCATTCCGGATATAATAAATGCTGCAACCATAGCCAAGAGCAGTTCCTCCTGCACACACATTTCATGCTTCCATCTTCAAGTCCTTGAAGACTCGGCTCTTCGGTTGCTCAAAACTGTTAAATGTGAGACGCTATTAGGTAGATGTTTACAATCACAAGAGACAGAAGGGGAGATCCTTGTAATGCTGTGATAGACCAGTGTAGTTCCAGAATAATTTTGCTTGCAGGGGTGTTACCCTGGATAAAGCAATGATTGCCTTTTTACTACACCTGTGCAGTGATAGCACTATGACCAGGCCTGCTAAGTGCTGATGAAATGCAAATCTAATGATGATGATAATTATAAACTACAGACCCATATAGAATGTGGATCTCAAGGGTTCAATATAGGATATTAATTGAGTATCACTGTTGCTAAATCATCCTTGCTGAATTGAAATTTGCAGAGGTAGGAAATGCATTATCCCCTTAATCTAGGTATAAAATCAAGTTTGCATGTTATATTGTTGCTTATGGCTGTAGGAACAAAGGGAAA
Source organism: Gavialis gangeticus (assembly GCF_001723915.1). Classification (NCBI taxonomy): domain Eukaryota; kingdom Metazoa; phylum Chordata; order Crocodylia; family Gavialidae; genus Gavialis; species Gavialis gangeticus. Next base: position 2,840,407 of record NW_017729013.1, on the reverse strand, counting down.
AGGTTACTTTTGGCTAGCTTAGTCTGTTCTCAGAGAAGTTACTTTAAAATGCTGACTCTTTTTAATAAACTGGTGTAATTACTCATCTATTTAAGTGGAGACATATGATATGTATGTTTGTGACAATTTTCCAGAGGGATGGTTTGGCTAGTGCCAAGTAACCAGGCTCATTTTCCCATAATGCAAATGCTATTCACAAACGATTACCATAATTGATGCACCAAGCCACTGTAGAGTAAATAATGTTGTGTGTAGGGAAACAAGCTAGAAGTCGATGAATATTAAAGAACAAAACCTCATTTTTAAAAGGAAATTTCACAATGATTAGAATGGCTTTGAGTTCAAAAGGCAACATGAGTTAAAACTGGCAGGACTGCTTTTGAGGCTGGGGGGGAGTAGAAGACAATCAGAGAAGCACTGTATTTCCCCACTCTCAGTGGATGTGAATACACCCGTACACTTGCATGCATGAAGTGCAGCGTCTTTAGTTCTGGTTTTTGTTTGGGTTTTTTGCTGCTCTGTAAGTCCAAAGTCGTATTACACCTAGATTAAAGTGGCATTCATGCTTTGTTTGAAAGTCTGCATGTAGTACAGATGTGCTACCAAGACTCTAGTGTCCTGATTTCTCCCGCTCCCTGTTGCATGTCGTGTCAAGGGAGAACACTGGTTCTTTCGTTTTGGCTATCTTTACCATGGTCCGTTAGACCCATCAGCAGCCAAAGGTTATTGAGCTACTTTCAGGTCATTCCTCACGATGCTGGAGGAAGGCGGAAGATCTGGAATATGCTAACTTCATGACCCAGGGGGAGCAAGCTGCACCTCATGTATGAGGTCTTCACTTAGAGGCTGGGTTGTAATAATAGCTTTTAATAGTCCAGAAATGTAGTAAGACCAATTGAGTGTATGAAGATCTTTATCCTTGTGTCTTGCTTCACAGGGGTTACTGTAGAGGAGGTCTGTCAAACATTGTCAGCCCCTCTTATTATCTCTGTATCTTTGTAATACATGGTAATACTTCTCTCCAAAAGGTCATTTTATTTTTACCCAGTGATCTCAAACTGCTTTTCAAAGCGGATCTTACAAATGAGAATATTGAGGCATGCAGAGATAAAGTGAATGGCCCAACTTCACACTGCAAGCTGGCAGTAGACTGTTATTTAAATCGGATCTCCTAATACTCGCATGTTCTAGTCTAGTAGTTTTCATCCTTTTGGGACTCAAGGCACCCCTCCAAAAATTCTCAGAATTTAGCAGCACCCCACTTAGAAAACTGGTGGAAATACATGGTGAATATTACAGACATCATTATATTATTCATCAATATGCTGATGATTGATTGTGTAATTATAATAGATGCACCGCTTGATGTCGCTGGTGAGGACCGCTCGCCAGCTCTGCCTGGCCTAGTGCAGGTTTGCTTCCACTGCAGTAGGAGACTTCCCACATACAGTTGTAAGAACTGGGAATCAATGGACCAGTTTATTCCTTTAGTTACCCCGTGGCAATCCGGTCTGAGCTCTAGCTCCATGGCCCTAATGGGCAGAGTCTGGGGGTGACCGGCCGGCAGGAATGAGGTGGTGAGCTGCACATGCAACACGTTGACAGTGCCAAGGAGGTGGGAGGGGTTAGGGGTGGGCAAAAGGACACGAGACCTGGACTTTTGCAGGGAGAGGAGTGCAGTGCCAAGGGGGTGATGTGTCCAATGACTGCTGCCTCTGCCAGCATGGGGTGAAACTGCCATGAGTCTTGGTTTTCAGAAGGGGCCTTGGAGCCAAACTGAGAGACAGTTACAGAAGAAAGGTTTGTCTGGTGAAGGTCTTGCTAATTCTGCCTTCATGTGCCATCTGAAAACTGAGATGTGCAGTGCCCGCGGCAGAGGCAGTTCTGGTGTCAAGGCAGCTCTACCCTGGGGTGCTATAGGACCCCAGTTGAGAACCACTGCTCTAACCATCAGACCGCACTATGTCCTTGAAGGAGTGGTATTGCAAGCAACTTGCATGTTTGAAGCGCTGCAAATGATATTAACTTTTCACAACTCTCTGTGAGCTATGTCCTAGCCATTTTACAGAGGTAGAAGCAAACATGGGGTGGGGGGCTGGTGCCTGGTATAAGCAGATGTTGAGAACTGTAGGGGCTAGGGGTGCGGAGCACCTCTCAAAATTCAGACCCAGGTTCTCAGATGAGGCACTTGGAGCTGCCACAGGGTAATGGTCCTGTTCTGAACACTTGGGCCAAAAAAAAAAAAAAAAAAGTCAAATTAGCACAGAAATTCACAATGTGAATAGCTCTGCAATGTACGTGTGCAGCAGACGGCCTGAACACGTGATATAACTGTATAGTTTAAAAATCATTCTGTAGAAAGAAAAGCCCAATGAAGAACAACGTCAGGCAGCATTATGAGGGCAATGCTGGCCGCACAGAAGAGACTACTGGCTCACGGCCTCTGTTCAGCAAAACACTTAAGCACTCATATAACTTTATGCATGAGCTTAGGTTTCATTGGGGCAGCTCCTTAGGTGCTGCTAATTGTCATTATTCCACTTAAGTCAATGGAGCAATGATAATTGATACTACCTGAGAATCTATTGCATAGCCTCTAAAGACTCTTAAGCACATATTTAAAGCTAACCTGAAGAGGGGGTGGATTTAAACATGGGGTTTAGTACCTTACTGAATTAATGCCTACGTCCTTCATATCTCTATTTTCAGGGGTAAACGCTGCGATTTTCATAAAACATGCCGTTCCTTTAAATTACCGCTCCTTTTATTTAGTACTTAAGAGGAAACATTTTTAGGGTTGGCGTCACGGCACAGCTTTTAAAATCTTTCGTTTCTTAAAGATAGAGGCAAACCAAATAATTTAATCTGCTCCTAATTTTAAGCACTTTTGCTGAGGTCCACAGTTTGTTCCAGAGCAGCAAGTCAGTACCACCAGACAGATTCAAGTACCTTTTTACCTGCCTGTTGTACATCTACCAGTCTAGAGGTGCTGCGGTTTCTTAGGAGGTGGCAAACAAATTAGTAAGTGTTGCTTCCTGAGTGAAAGAAAATCTAGAATACAGAAAGGGATACTGTCTGGGAAAGGGTGGGGGTGTGTGGGCACAAGTGACATGGGACAACAAGGGGAGTACAGGTGATGTGACAAGGAGATGGGGGTGCCTGTGCCCCCCAACATTTCTGCACCCACAGTGGGGCACAGGGCTGCAGCTGGGCTGGACCAGCTCCAGGCAAGAGCCACCTCAGCAACCCAGGGGGTGGGATCCAGTGTGGACGGGGGGCCCACACTGCCGTGGCCACCAAGGTGAGGTGCCCCCTGCCCGCCCGGCAGCAGTGGGGGCACAACTCCACGCCTCCACTGCTGCTGCATTTCACTTTTCACTCCCTCCCATGCCACTTCCCTCTCACTGGGCCCCCAAGGTGGCTCCTTACCAGAACTTGTCCAGTCCAGTTGCATCCCTGCACCCTGCTGTGGGCACAGAAATCTTGGGGGTGCTCCCCCACCTGGTCACTTTGGCCCCCTGCCCCTCTCCATCACATCACTTGTGCCCCCTCCCCCCGTCACATTCCCTGTGCCCCTCCCCCTCTGCTCCCATAGCCTTAACTGGAGGTTGCTGCTCTTCACTGCTGCTTGGCTGCCTCATACATGCTCGCGCACACGTACACGTGGAGTCCCCTGCTTGATTGCCTTCCTCCTGCTCCCCCAGCCCCAAGCAGCCCCTCTTCGGCTGAAACTCTGCCAGCCTGCAAGGGGAAACCCGCTGTTCTCCACATTTTTTCTGCAGTGAGCAGAAAACCCATATCCCTGGCCTCCGTTATTATTCCTAAGAAATATTACATCGTTTTCCTTGGTTTTGGGCCCCAACAGTCCTCTTTCCGACAGGTGCCAGGGCCCTTGGGCCTCCATTTACTTGGCCCCTATGTTTTCTGCTCTACTGATATGGATATTAAGATGTTAGACCATGGATATCAACTAATTTTGATATGTCCAACTAAATGGCTGTCAAATCATAATGGCTGTTAGATGCTGCCAAGCTGGGTTGGATTGAAAACACCAACTTAGAGGGTTTTGTTTTAAAATATGCACATAAGTCTGAATTGACAGCAGCCTGTTTTTATGAAAAGATTTTCAGACAGCTCTGAAGATGGAGCAGATGGTGATGATGGGGGAGCAGGGTAACAAGGTGCAAGATAGGGTTGTTGTCATGTTAATAACAGACAGCTAATCCCACATTGTTTTATATTAGCTAGCATGGTTATGGCTTCCTAAAGGTCTTCATGTGACCCAAACTCCCCCGGTACTGCGAGTCCTTGGAGGCTGATGGATTCCTGGTTAGTTTAGCACATTGCATTTGAGACAAACTAGTTCTTTTTCCTTGTGCCCTCCTCATTCTGGCATCGCTTCCTGACTGCCCCCACACTGCGCTACGTGCTTAAAGGAGGTTTTCGGAAGACAGAGCTGGCATAGTTTTGCACTAGCTCTGGAAGCACTAATTGTTTTTGAAATATCCTTACCCTTTCCAAGGCTTAGAATAGTACTTCTACTGGAGGTAGCAACTGGGTGTGTGTGTGTATGTTTGTATGTGTGTGTGTGTGTGTGTGTGTGTGTGTATATATATATATATATATGTGTGTGTATATAGCTTATGCCTCAAAATTTTAATGGTCTCGTGCCCTGTTTTATTATGTGGAAGATATAAAAGCTCTTTTGAGTAACACGGGGTCTGCTCTGATGGTGCACCAGAATTGAAAAGCAGCCAGATCAAATCAGCTGTGTAGTTCTTTGGCATTGGGCGTGCACTCAGTTGGCTCAGAGCCAGAGTATTTGTCCTTGATATCTTCTCTAGCCAGAGTCAGTGTACCTGATTGAAGGGCAGTGCCCTTTTAGGACTTTAGGCTATTGCAGTATACTCTGTGACTGGCACAAATTGGCCGTGAGAACTGCAGAAGCATACTCCTGCGGTCACCCTTCGCCTGACTTTTTGGAGCCTCAAATGCCCTTGTTTTTCACTTGATACTGCAGCTTCTGAGATGAATCAGGGTTCCTAGAAGCAACCCAACAGCTCTGTCTACATGGGTGGTTCGGTGATGTGTGGGGTTTTTTTTTTTTTGGGGGGGGGGGGGGGG
>NW_017729013.1:2825442-2835224 GCF_001723915.1 Gavialis gangeticus | reverse complement strand
TTTTTTTTTGGGGGGGGGGGGGGGGGAGGGGTTAGTCATTGTTTTATTTCTTCCCACTTCCCTTTTGTCACCAGGACATAGGCAAAAAACTCAGCTTGATCCAGGGAGGCAACAAACAAGGAGTCACCAATCCATACTTATACATAATGCTTTTAAGAATATTAGTGGATATTAAATTTAAAATCAGTGGCTTATTAGAAAGGAATCTCGTTCCATGAACAATCGCCATTCCTTTCTATGTTGTTTCACACACAAACTGTGCTGGGATATGGCAAAACCAACCTAAATAAATCCTAAGGAAGCCGTTTATTGAAATATGTTTCAAGATGTTATTCTGAAAGAGAGTTACTTCTTGAAAAGTTCACTTACTGGTTCTAACAAGTAAAAAAAAAATAAAAATTAGGATCTGTGCTGCAAATGACTTTATCTTGTTGATGGATGTCTGGAGAGAAGGCACCAAATAGCACAGTTTTGGACATGGACGTCTTCATGTCTTTAAGGGCTGAATTCGTGACAAATGTATTGTTTGTGTGGCAACAATTCCCATAACAAGCAAAGATGAATTGCCTAACTGAAACTAAGCTATCATATGATGCCCTGCTTAGACAATAGCTGTATTAAATATGAAACACAAGCACACTGCAGACAAAATGCTGACGCAGGAAGTGCTGAAATAAATTATAGCGTTGTTCTTGAAGTCATGAAGATAAATGCTGCGGTTAAAATTAAGCTGTTGTATTCTGTGCATATGCACACCAACGCGTGCGTGTTTGAGTACATCTGTGCATGTAAGGAAACAGCCTCTTTCTGTTGACACTAATAAGTGACCTTATTGGCAGTCTCAGCTACAAGACAAAAGCTCCCAAGTGCATGGACTACGATCTACTCTCCTATGGCCTAGGTTGAGGTTTGAGCATTGCAGTGGGCAAAAATATGCAGCTCCACTGCCCAAGCTACATTTTTCTTGTGGTTATAACAGGATTTCAGTTCCCTAAGGATGCAAACCTGGATCTTTTGTGTCCTATGGATTCACCTAAAATAGCATGAGTAAAATTGTAACATTGCATGTATTACTCTTCCTGTATTGCTACTGCTTTTGGTTCTGGATCTGACCGTAAACTGCATCTGACTAGAGGGCTTGGTGGCAGTGCGGCAGGGCAGCTCCTATAAAATACCATGACGTTGCAACATCCAGAGTAAGGCAAATTTAGGGCAACACAAAACCCTAGCCCCTACTGCTGTGTGGCTATTCCTTGATAGGAGAAAGGCTAAGACGCATCACCCTGACAGACGAGCGCCCTCGTTGAGGTCCTAGGCAGTCAGCAACAGCTTTAATCTGGTGCTCTCCGGCAGAAGCTGCAACCATCGAGGCTGGACTCGGTCTGGGCTTTTGGTCTCTGTCTCAGTTGTCTCAAGGAGGGGTGGAAGGTCTAGGGCAGCCTCCACTCCTCCATACTCCTGCCTAGGCGTACGTGCTGGCAGTTTTGGTGCGATCTATACTGGCTGATCTGACTAGACCTCTTCTGTGTACACCGTGAGGACTGCCGGTTGCTGCCTACTGCTTTATGTACTGCCACTTCTATGTGAAGAAATCCGAAACTAATCAGAATAATGCAGCGTTTTCATCTACTACTGATTTATTCGGAGAGTCTGAGTCCCCGCAGCCCCCTTCCCCCTTGTGATGTTTTGTTTCAGGTTTCCCGTCGACCAGTCCCAACGCTCAGATTTTCAGAACGGCTGCAGGGGAGTTAAAGTCACAAAGCCTGCCCCAGCGCTTTGTTTGCATCCCCTGCATAACTCTGAAAACTGTCATTATGGCATCTGTTTGACACAGTGAGGGTTCGGACAAATGTGCGTTTTAGCTGCGTTAAAAGGAGAAGGGACCGTGCTGCTCAGGAGTGTGCAACAGCTGTTAGCACACGACCGGTATATGAGCGACGCTGTACAGTACCGTACCTAGACTTCTGGAGGCTTTTCGTATCGGGCCCCCCTTTGCCAGAGATAATGATAAATACTAATCGGACAATGGAAAAAAAATTACCATTTTTGGGCCCCCTTTCTGTTCAGGCCCCGAGCTGCCCGATTCACCCGGGCCTGTGTCCAGCGCTGATACTGTAGAAACAGAAGTGAGCTAAATCGCTCTAACTTTGACCCTGGCTGAGTTGGGGTCAGAGTTGGAGAGGTTTTGCTACACGTAGGTCGCTCTGGTATAGAAGCCCTTAGGTGAATGAACGAGAGAGAATTTCTTTGTGAAGTTTTTCTCGACCTGAGCCGCAGCACTTGCTTTCCTGGAATGCATTATACCACATGAACGCTTAGCTATGACTCTCAGGAAGCAGATACTTTGGGAATACAAAGGCTGATTTTATTTGTCCTGCTTTTGGAACTTGATGTGCCATGTAACGGAAAGGTTTCAGACTCAGGGGAGGAACTTAGTGGTGAGGTGCCACTAAATCAAAGTCTAACCTTAAAGTGAAGACTGGGATTTGGAAAACAGACCTGCATTGGCAGGCAAAGAAATGAATAGACTGCTAAGTCTCCTTCCAAGATTTCTTTGAGCATCTGCTTCTTGTTGAGGGTGAGGGGGAAACGTTTGTGCACATTGTTGAAAACTAGCGATCTGATTGTATCGGAGCTAAAGGATGCGTCTGTGTGTGTGTCTGTCCGGGGGGGCAAGGGCTGTTTGAGGCTGCGAGGGAAGAAGAATTAGACTCGGGATTGCTTGCTCTTGTTGCAGGGTAGCATTACGGCAGCAGCAAAATTGGAAAGGAGCTGTTTGCTTTATGCTTAAGAGGCTTTATTGTTTCTAGACTATATTTAGATCCATAATCTTGCTTTCGGGTGGGGGAGGCGCAATGAGGGAGCTGCCTCCCAGCGCTGCCGTCCTGATTTGTGGGAGAGGAAGGGGTTAAAGCCGTGGCGGAGGGCTCTCCGAATGGGCAAGCTTGTTGTCAGAATAATGTTTAGCCAGGTGTTAATCTGTGTCTGGAGGGAAGTGCTGGAATTCATTATTCATCCCACTGGGGGAGGTCATGGTCCTGAGAGGCTGCCAGGTCTGAAGCCAGCCTCCTGGCTTTACTGACATGTGCCATGTGTGATGAATGCAGCTGAAGTCCATTTGAGGAATTCTCTTGTCAGGCAGCCAAGCCGGCAGAGAAACGCAGAGCTAGGCATTCGGAGAGCACTCTTTTAGAAGGCAAGATCGCGTTCTGCATTCGGGGAGGGCAGAAGGGGGCAAATTTGGAGCTACACCCAGAGAGCGTCTGTCTCTTTTTTTTTTCCTCCCCTCCCACCTCCCCCATTTCTTTCTTTTCCCTGCCTCCTTCAACCTCTCACCTGATTGAAATCCCGGCCGTCCTCAGGAAACCGGTGACAGGAGGAAACGGAGCTGGCACGCTGCTTTCCCTCGGCAGAATACTTTTTTTGTTTCTTTCCAAGGGCAGGAGGTGAGACAATGATCAAGTCAAGTTGGTTCTATGTCAAGTTCAAGTATGCGGAGAAGGTAAGTCGATATGTTTTGTCCTCCGGTCTCTCCCAAGGGGAGACCTGCACGCTTATCCCTGCAGACCCCCCTTTCTTGACAGGCAGTTCTGGCCACCAGGAGAGCGAACGCTGCCGCGAAGTTTCGCATGGCATTCTCCCGTGGCTTAATAATTCTCTGATGAAACCCAGCGTGATGCAGAGTATTCCCGTGAAGTCTGGCTTGCAGCAGGGAACCAGAAGTGTAGCATAGTACAGCATGAAGGCAAAAGCAAATCTGGGCTCTAATTCCTGGAGCAGTGTCTTTAAACCAGGAGTGGTAATGATATGCTTATTTCCTCTTGTACGGGGATCAGGCTGAAGAGAGAGGTCTTCCTCCACAGAGCTAGTGATGAGAGAGGACCAGCTTCTGCACTGAAGGCTTTAAGTCTTAAATGATGAGTCAAATATGTAATTGTCCATAATTCTTCATGAGAAAAGAGACCTTTATTGATCAAGCAGGAGGAAAGTGCATTTCAAGACTCTTCAGTATTTTGGTGCTTTGCAATTTAATTTATTCCCTAATGATCATTACTTCATTGTGGTTTTCTTCACCTCTTGTCTCCCGTCAGTCTCCCTCGTGTTCTCACCTGTACCAGAGGTCCTTTAGCAGCCAGTTGATGAAGGGAGCTGGTAGGATCTGAAATCACATTGGGACTTGCCAGACAGCAGTGCAGTTGTACAGAATCTCTCTTGTGAGTTTTTCCGACTGTAGGCTAAAGACTGGTCTTATTGCCGGTGGGACTAAGGTTCATTCAGTGCTTTCAGCTGGAACCTTACTATCGCTTTCAATGAGCAACATAGTTGAGAGTCCGAAACAACTTTGAGATCCACAAAAAAAAAAAAAAAAAAATCCTCCCTCTTCTTTCTCTTTGCCCAGGCCATCTCCAGGCAGACTTCACATCCCTCTTTTTAAACAACAGAGACAAAATCTGGTTTGTGTAATTTGCCTAGCGTTTTCTATTCCTGATAGGAGTCCTGTGTTGATTTATTTTCTTGCCTCTGCTCCTTGGGTTATGCTGTACACCATGAAAGTGGACATGTCATTTAAGAAAATTGTCCTACCATTTATCTGTGCCTGCAAATACTGTTTATAACTGTTGCAGTTTTAACTTTTCTGTTTTCATGAATTGCTTTATTGTACACAAAGAAAAGCTGAGCATCAAATCCACCGTGTTCAAATATCTATGCGCAATCTCACCCGGCCTAACAGCCGCCTTACCTCATCAGAGTCTCGCCATATATTAAAAACACAAATTTATCTTAGCAGTAAATACCGTAGGACTCTGCATGTTTAGTTTATGAGCATCCTTCCTGAAATTAAAAATTGTAATTAAGTTGGCATGCATCCACTCATTCTGCTTTGAGTGTCAGTAGCCTTCTAATGCTCACAGCCATCCTTGATTTTATCCACCTTGAAATTCTGGGATGTATTTAACGCCTTTTCGTTCTCTTTTTGAATAAGAGAATGAAATAAATTCATTTAGTCAAAAAGACCTGTGTGACTGAACAAGGCAAATAATGTTGCTGCTTTTCCATCACTGGACACCAGCCTCTTTTTTTGTTTTTGTTACATAACCTGTCATTCCAGTTTTCAGAGATGGATTTTTTTTTTGACAGCTGCCACCTGGGAAACTTGAGTGCGTATATATAGAATTTGGGGAATCCATTTTGGTCTGTATTGCAGCTGCTCGAACCTTTACAACATTTTTATTCCCCTCTTAGTTATACAAATACCTTTTAAAAAACTGGTTGGAACAGTTTCTTCTACACCTGTCCTCTTATTTTATTGCATGGCCAGTACAGGAGCACTAGACCATTTCATTACATATTGCCTTTCACATTAGAAGGCACTTAGGGAATTTAAGGCCTAGTCTATCTGAGGTTGCAAACAGACATTGTTTTTGTAGTGGGATCAGCTGTGTGGGGACATGTCCTGGCACAGCTGATCCACTTAATTGGCAGGTACAGACATTGTCTGGGGCTGTTAACCCATAGGGTCAGGTTCCTGCTGCTCCTGGGGATTCAGGAGACAGATCCTGCAGGACAGCAGCACTGAGTGCAAGGTCCTGCCTCGGGGCATGCATCTGCAAGCTTGGGGAAATCCCCAAGGAAGTGTGTCCTGCTCTTGCAAACCCACGCTTGGGGTTGAGGCTGGGAAGAGTGAAATGTGTACTCCAGGAGTCCCCAGGCAGACACTCATTAGGCAGGCACTTGGCTGAGATGGTTTAGTTAGGTTATGTTCCTGCCTTGAATAGAGGATTGGACTAGATGACCTCATTAGGTCTCTTCTAGCCCTACTTTCCTATGATCCCTGCAGGAGAATTCCCAGGGCACGTGCCTCCAAGCAGAGCCTGAGGACCTGCGGTGGAGTGGGCTTGGTTGCAATCTTGCAGATGTCTGCCCTGGGTTAGGGCCAGATAGTGGGAAACATGCACCCCATGGGAAATCCCAGGGCACACGTCTGCCTGTGCAGACGGGGACGACATGGGATGTTGTGCCATAAGCATGTGGAGGTCTGCCAGGATAAAGCAGTGAAAAACTGTTAGGAGGAATTATCGTTCGGCCCTTTTGTGGTTACTATTGTTTCAGTTAAAATCCAACTTATTTTTGTTCAGCTTCAGTTGTTAAAGCCTTAACTACATGGGGAGAGTGTTACTGGAAAAACCTAAGGTGTGAAAGCCAGCTAGTGTAGATCTATGGATAGATTTGAGCCCTTTGAAGCTGAAATAAATGTGTACCAATTGCATCTCCTTGCGTTTAGAAACTGATCCAAGTGAAACTTTTATAACTTGCCCGTGTAAGAAAGGTCTCAGGAAGTGGCTTAAATGCAGGGGTGGGCAAAATACGGCCTGCCAGGTGACTGGATCTGGCCCGCGGCTGTCCCTGCGGCTTTCTGAATGGAACCAAGCCCTGCCTACTCGTGCCAGGGCAGCCAGCGTCCATACCCCTGGCCCCGGCCTTGGCCGCGGCCAGCGTACGCAGCTTCCCACAGGGCTATTCCCTGCACGGCTGCAGCTGGGTGCTCTTCTGCTCCCCACTCCTCCAGCAGCAGCTCCTGATCTTGTCCCTGCCCCACCACACCATGCCGCTCTGGGTGGGCAGGCAGGCAGGCAGCTTCAGCCAGTGTCTCCTGCTCCAGTGCACGGGGCGGCTGGGAGCTGGAGCAAGTGCCGGAGCCACGTGCGCTGGTGCAGGAGACACCCAGCTGAAGCTGCTCGCTCGGAGTGGCACAGTGCAGTGTGGCAGGGGCAAGACCAGGAGCAGGAGCTGCTGCTGGAGGCAGGGGGAGCAGAGCAGCACCCAGCTGCCTGCAGTCGCACTGGGAACAGCCCTGCCAGAAGCTGCTTGGTGCAGCACAGCAGGGGCAGGAGGAGGGGCTGCTGCTGGGGGTGGGGGGAGGCAGAACAGCACCCAGCCAAGCTGTGGGCACTGGCAGGAGTGCAGTGTGGGCTGCCCTAGCGTGAGCAGGTGGGGCTCAGCCCCGTGCAGTGCCATGGGGGCAGCGCAGACCTTGCCACCTGGGAGAACTCTGTTGCTTGTGCCCCCCTCCATCCCTTCATGCGCAGCAGCCTCCTGGGACCTAGTGCCCAGGCAGCCCCCCACCCTTTTCCACCAAGGGCAAGGGTGTATAGGGAGTGGGCCCTGGGTGCCGGCCTGGAGCTGTCACCCCCCCACCCCGCTCCTGAACACTGCTCCCTGCCCACCCATGGCTCCATAGGGAGTTTTGGTGAGTTGTTGCAGTGGGGTGGGGGGACTGGGGTGCTGACCTGGCCCACAACACCTCATCAAAACTCTCCATGTGACTTTGACCCAAATAATTGCCCACCGCACCACCCCGGCTTAAAGTAAACTGAAATCAACCTCTTGTAAAATAAAGCAAGTACCCTCCTCCTGCCCTTCACCCAGGTTTAACTAAATGGGTTTAAAATCACAGCTTTAAGCTACTACCATTAGTACAGAAGATGTCTAAGGTCGTGTTCATTTCATAGTGAGCTGTAAATTTAATTTCTCCCCTCAGTTTTTTAAAGGCAAAGAGATCATGCTAGAGAGAGTATGACTTTGCTTGTGGTTGACTGTGAGACCTCGGTCAAGTAAAGAACAGAAGTCGGTCCTGTGTTGGGATGTTGGATTATGCTTCTCTCTTATCTCTCTGTGTTAAGCTCCACTGACACTTTTATTGCTCTGTCTGTTTGACTGAAGGTGACATCCTTTACCCTGGTGAGTTCAGGTACCCCTGCAACCTTTTTCCTTTCTGTTCTCTACTGAAAACAGCATGTTTCAATGAGTGAACCCCCCCTCCAATTGTTTTGCTGGGTTACGGAAGTGACTTCTCAAGTAGCTTGTAAACTTTCATAAAATACTCCCTGTATCCTTGTTTTACTATCTTGGAGCAGCTGTGTTGGGGTTGGGATATCAGTTATCTGCACCCCAAATCTTGAATGTCTTTTCTTGATGGTCCATCTCCTGGCATCTGTTGTCTGTGGCTGTTTGTGCCAGATGGACCTGAAACAAAACTCCGGGTCAGTTAAACTTAGTTAAATTTTTAGAAAACTCAGATCTGGGTTGTATCTGTTATTTGGGACCCATGTCTACTTATTACCTTCCTATGCCAATTTTCAATAAATTTAGGGTTACCATACATCTGGGTTGTCCTGGACATTTCCTCCTTTTGGGTCCTCTGGTCTCCATCTGGGCACTTCTTTTAAGTATGAAGAAATGCCTGAGATTTTGCTCTGCTCAGCATCAGTGTTTTCCCTGGCACTTCCTGGTTTGTGGTAGCAAGGAGCTGTTGGGGCTGGAGGGAGGGCGACTGGAGGCAGGGGACATCACGTACGTGTGCGTGTGCACACGCAAGTGGCCAGCATACAACCAGGCATGGTGGTGGGTGGAGGAGCCCTGGCAGCTGGTTGCAGCTAAGTCTGTGGTGATCAGGAGCTGGAGGGCCAGGGCTTGGAGGGCTGGTGGGGGCAGGGGGAGAGAGGGATGCACCATGTGAGTCAGTGTGTGTGGTGTGGGGGGGCACGGTTGTATGGAGGGAATGGGTGTGTGAGTGGGAGCAGGTGCCTGCCAGTGCAGGGGGAAGCTGTCTGGGTGCTGGGCTGCAGCAGGGCAAGGCAGCTGGTGGGGAGGTGCCTGCCCCTCCAGTGAGGGAAGGGGGTGGGAGGGCCCTTTCGGGGCAGTGGGGAGCTGCATGGCTGGACCAGTGGCACCAGGGCCAGTACCCTTGCTCGCAGGTGCAGGGTGGCTGGGAGATGCTGCAGGGCTGGCGGGGGGCAGGGAGCTGTGGGTTGCGAGTGAGGAGCACTGGCGGGGCTGGGGGGACTGTGGCTTCAGAGTGAGCGGCACTTGGGGGGCGGGGGGAGTGCGGGGGACTGTGGGTCAGGAGAGCAGGACACTGGCAGTGCCAGTGGGCTGCAGGTCAGGACTGAGGGTTACCAGCAGAGAAGAGAGGGGGTTGGGAGTGAGGGGCACCATCGTGGCCCGGGGGGCAGGATACTGTGAGTTGGGAGTGAGAGGCACTAGCAGGGCCAGGGGTCTGCGGGTTGGGAGTGAAAGGCGAGGGCAGGGCACCAACATGTTGCTGTCCATTGTGTCCCCTTCCCACACGCATCCAACAGGTGTTCTCTTTTTTTGGAACTGGAAATATGGTAACCCTAAGTAAATAAGCTAGCACGTGCATTTGTTCTCTTCCTCTGTACTGACCAAGCCATCAAGTTTTAGGTTAGCAGCAAATTCCCTTCCCCTGCTCCATGCGCGTTCCTCTTCTCAGCTCAATTACTGATAGACCGAGTGAGTGAAAAGGGGCTCCACTGACCGTACAGTTAGCTGTGCCTCCCCAGAGCTCTGCCTCCTTCCCTTGCAGGAGCTCATAGACCTCTCCTCCGTACTCGTCATCATACATAGTGCAAAGAAGGAGAGTTGCAAGGAAGGGAGCCACACCGCTGTTACCCAGACCAGCCTGTTGGAAAAAAGATGCTGCATCCATGATGCTCAGAGTCCTGACACTTCCATTGTGGTTCTTTCGTAGACCCCTAACGGCACCTTAGCATCTGAGACAACCTGGAATAGAAATTAGGTAAAGCTAGAAAAATAAAAACTTTGTCATTTGTCATATTATTTTTCCCAAATCACCCACGCGGTTGTTCAGCATTGTTGGACAAGTACTGTATAACCATTTCATGGCAGCTTGAGATGATAATACCACGAAATAATGCAAGTAAATCTGTCCGTTGTCATTTTGATACCATGATCTGTAGCAT
>NW_017729013.1:2805955-2825082 GCF_001723915.1 Gavialis gangeticus | reverse complement strand
CCCCCCCCCCCCCCAAATTCAGAATGCATACACTTAACTTTTCAACCTGTATAATATAAAGTCATTTAAATGAGTGATGGTGTTATATTGTAGACGTATACAACTTGGGTGCATTTACAGTGGAATTTAAAATCCAGTGGCATGAAGCAAATAATATTTTTGACAATTGAAAATCATTTTGATGTGAAAAAAGGGAGCCAACTGGGAAAGGATGAAATTCTGGAAGGTGTGTGAGGTATTTAAAGAGGCAATAGACATTGGTAATCTGACCTAATTTGTTGCTGTCTGTGTCGTGAAGAGGCTTGCTCATGATGTTGGAGGAATTTAAGGGGTTTTGCTTTGGCCTTTAAAATCTCTATTCCTTTTATTAGGTTCATTGATCTTGCAGAGTCTGGCCTCCAACTGAGGCAAAGTTTCCTGTTTCCAGTTATGCTGCAGGGAGAGAAGTGACATATTCCTACCAAGAGAATTAGATTAAAATACCCAGTGCCTGGATGCAATGTGCATTTATCTCCCTTCCTAAAGTAAGACTCCTGCTTGTAGAAAGGCAGTGTACAGTTTTGACAGCTAAAATAAAAAGCCTTAAGGACAAGCAACCTCTTGAATGTTCCAAGGGCTTCATTTCCAACGGAAAGATTTCAATTACAGTCATTTTCCTCAAGTAAGTACAAAGAGGTAAATGGAACCCCTGTTTCAAATGTTAAACTCGCAGACTATATTATTACCAGTTGCACTTTGAAAGTAAAGGATGCAGCCAATCTAAATCAAAGCCCTGATTCCAAATTACTTTTTAAGAGTATGATGAGGTCTGCACCCAGTAATTCAGCCACTTGGTATTGAACAGTACATAGTACATCAAATGTGACTTTCATTAGACCGCAGCGCTCTTCCGGGGGTTCTGAAGGCAGAAGGCATCTTTCTCAACCAGCGGTAAGGACTGCCTTGAAAGGCAGCAGTGCAGCTGTAGATTAATGTCTTGGCTATATTTTTAGAGATTTTAGTGATTTCTTCCCTCCATGTGCTTGCTCTGTTATTTGTCTTACCCTGTTGAAGGAGGCTCGCGTCTTTGGCTAAAAAGAGACCATCTCTTTCCTTAGATAAACCCTTTTATTCTGGGATCCTGCAGAGGCGCAAGCCCATTGTCCCACCCTAGGTACCTGCGAAGAACTGATGTAACACTTTTTTCCCTGGGACTGTTGGAGCTAACTGGGACCAATTGCCACTCAAACTGCATGTGTAAATTAATATCTCCTGGCCTATTTTGTAGGGGTGTGCGAAACAGGCCATATTTGATTTGGATTCAGATTCAGCCCAAATCAGGGACAGTGATTCGGTTTGTTCATTCGGATCGCTGTCCCCGATTTGATTCGGCCAAATCTGAAGATTCGATGCTGATTCAGAGAATCAGCCGTTCGGCCATAGACACAGCTTTAAATATTTTTTCTACGTACCTCCAGGTATCAGGTGCAGCTCGTGAACACTGCAATGCTGGAGCAGATGGAGCATCCCACAGGAGGATGGGGGGGCCCCTGCTTGCTTGGAAGAGGACTTAGAAGTGCTTCCGATCTACTTCTGGCTCCACCACCAAGTGCACTCACCCACTAGCACTCCCTCAGCTCAGTGATGGGTCACAGGGGGACCCTGGGTGCCTCGTCAGACCCACGAGGTACCAGTGGCCAAGCCAGGGGGGCGCCGTGGGGCCCAGCACACTCCCTGGCAGTGGAGTGGAAGTGCTTCTGGTCCACTTCCAGGTTTGCTGCCGAGCGCTCTGGGGAGTCCCCCGCGCTCCTGTGGGGCACTGCATCTGCCCCACCATCACAGCACTCACAAGCCACCTGGTACCTTGAGGTATGCTGAATAATCATTTAAAGCTGTGTCTATGTCCGAATCGTTGAATGTTTCCAAATTGATTTGTAAGGTTCCAGTTTGATTCGGAGAGATTAAAGGGTCTCCTGATTTGATTTGGATTCGGAGTTTTGGCCGCCAAATCGGGCCAAATCTCCACCGAATTGAATCAGGGACCAAAGCGTCGCGCAGCCTTACTATTTTGATAGCAGCCAAAGCCCAGCTCCAGATGAAACGAATAATCTGGTCCTCTTTTTGAACCCAGTGTGAACGCCTCATTACACATTAATTTTTGGCAGCTTCTGGAGCTCTTAACCCCTGGATTGTCCACACAATACCTAAAACTAGCTTTAAGCATTCCTTAGGCAGCTTAAAGTTAACGCCACTCCAACCTAGGTTTATCTTTGTGTTACCTAGTTGTGTTACATGAACTCATAGCCACTCGCCACTTAAGGCTACACCTTAGTGTCAGCACCCCGCCTAGACCCTATCCCCTGTTGGCACAGTTTGGGCCCACTAGATAGACCACTGAATGCTGGTGTCCCCTCCCTGCCACACTTGCTTGTGGCTGCCCGTGCTGCCTGTCCCCGGGGAACAAGTGGGGAAGGGTTAACCTGCCTGTCTGGTCACTGCCCCTGCTGCTGCTGCTCTCCAGGCCAGGGAAGAGCAGCAGCATGAGCAGTAGGGGTTAGGCAGGCAGGTTGCCCCTTCTCTGCCTGCTCCCCTGGGACAGACAGTGTGGGCAGCCACAGGGAAGTGGGGTTGGGGGGAACCCCAAGGCACATGGGTGGGAGCCCTGGGGGCAGGAGGGCAAGGTGGGGTGGGGGCTTCTTACCTTTCACTGCTTCAGGCCTCTGATGGCTCGAGTGTGTGACTGCTTCAGACACAAGCTAACACTTACATCTATCAGCATTTGAGTGACCCACAGTGTAACATGCAACAAGGCCCTGACGTAATCTTTGTTCACCCAGCCTCTCATTTATTTTCTGTACCATTTCCTCCACACACCGGAGATTTTCAAAGGGCTCAGCCCCTCTCCCACAACTCATTTGGGATTGGACTAAAAAGTTCTCAGTGCTCTTATTTCTTTGTGTGTATGTACAGAAGCTCTGAAGTGCTGAACGCTCCCCTTTCCACTCATTTGAAAAATAAGGTGACTCATTTTGATGGCTAAGTAGGCCTGCCCAAGCCCAGCAAAATCAGCCTACCCTCTCCATGGGTTTTAGCAACCTTCCGGATCAAGACTTTTTTTTCCTCCTTGTTTCCTCCCAAGAAGGACAAGAGATTGGTTAGCTTCGCTACTAGGAAGACAGAATTTTTCGGGGAAAGCTCATCCCCACTAGGAAATGTTTGCTTCTGGACATCTGGAATTTGCACCCAAGGCACAAGGCAGCCTCTATCTTTTGCTGAAAAAAGCAAAAGGGTTTTGTTTTCTCCCCCCCCCCCCCATGTGGACATGATTCTTCTGCACGTATGAAACAAAACAGCCAACAAAACCAGATGTTATTTGCTTAAGTTTTCCCATTTGAGGAACAGATAGACTCTTGAGGTAAATATTGCTTCTAGTGAGCATTGGATCAGACTCGTAGTACTTAAAACTACTACATTGTACTGTAAAAATGTCTGCTTCAGTTCCTGTTTTACTGCTAAAGGTACTGACCAGGTATTCACATTCAATTTTTGCTTTTCCACTGAGCTTTTTCAAGTCGGTACGTATAGTTCAAAATAATAATTTTCAGGAGATATTTCCAATTCACCATTGAATGCTGCTAGTTCCTGAATTATTTACTCATAACGTTATTCATATGGCATTCCCTGGGTTGAAGAGAAGAATACAGTAGAAAACTTGCTTTCAAATTTATGTTGTGAAGAGCTAGTTTTAAGATGCCTACTGCATGCTCTAAATCTGGAGATTTTCCTCCCTCAGATGATATAGGAGACATACACTTGATTGATTTTTCTGTTTTTATAAATCATTTTCCAAACTGTGCACCTCCAGCTACCAGTATTTCAAATTGAACAGTGATCGCCTTGTTTCCTGCTTCTTATGTGCAGCTCATCAGCCGGTATAAATTGGCATAGCTCCATTGAAGTCAATAGAACTAAAAAACAAAACCAAACAAAAAACCCACGGGCTGTGAATATAATCTATTCCAAGATGCAATGAACACAACATTTTTAATTTCCTAACTTTCTGGGTGCCTTTGTGACATCATCCTTACAAAGAGTTTGGTTTATTTTGGTTTTTTGCCCTGTTGACATTGGGTTATGCACTTGTCTGGTGTATTGCTGAATGGAGCACTTACAAGATTGTACGGCTAGGGAGAGAAATTACACATACAGTGGTATAAGTGATCTGAAACGGGTTCGTATCTATAACACAACAGAAGTTCACCACCTCTGCAGGGTGGGTGGGCTACCCTTGGCCCATGCTGCCTGCTCCAGCTGAGCAGGAAGGCATGCTCTAGCACCTCTGGTTTCTGCTGTGGGCCACTGCAGGCATGTAGCTGCATTTCTGGAAACAAAAGTGAATGTCTGTTCACTTGTTTATCAGTTCAGGCTATGCAGTTGAGACTGACCTGTGGAGACTGAATGGAGTCAGCTTCAGGCTTTTTGACTGTCTGTACTTAACCTGTGTTTTTAACCCTGTGCTCCGGATGTTGCTCCTCAAACTTTTGGGGGAGTTGGTGATTAGATCTGTTACATGCTTGCCCTTGACTTGGTGTTAATTTCCTTTACTGAGATTGTGAAATTCAGCCCCAGATTTAGCTGAACATGTTTCAGGTAAGAAATTCAGTCCCGAATCATTGGAGTTTGCCATGTGTCGTAACTGGTGGCCCCTAATTCATAAGAAGGTTTTCAAATAAAGCCCTAAACCCTTTATTTGTCCAGCGGCTCTCCAGGGTACCGATGGAGAAGCTAAGGGAAATTTTAAGGTACTTTTTTTTTTTTTTTTTTTTTTCTGCGAACCTAGGGGCAGTCGCTTCCTAATGTAAACAGGAACAGAACAGCTTATGAGGTCTGCTCCAGCACGATCCAGATACCAAGAGTCCCAAAAGACCATTTGAGTAACTAAGCATAACAAGAGTTATAGGGAAGTTTTTCTACCCCCAGTCTTCTCTACCACATTTCTTGTGGGACAGGTTAATAAAGGAGAAGCTGTATGCCATCTGAGGAATCCTCCTAGTTGTGGACGTAGCTTGCAACTTTTCCTGTAAGTAGATAAATCAGCTCCTTAAGTAATTTTATTCTTAAAACAGGTCAATATATGCTGAATCACTTCTGGGTCTTTGGGTCCAATTTCTGCATGTTCCCATTTGCAAAAGAAAGGAGAATTGCAAGCTGATGGGAATAGCCACTTGCAGTTTTTCTTGCTGGTAAAACAGCAAGAGAAAAAAAAAAACCTTACAGTTTTCTCATGTAAATTTTTAATTGAATGTATTTTCTTCTGTCAAGCAACTTTTACAGTCCAGCGCACAAAACATGCAACCAGAGACAGAGAAACTTTGCACAATGAACTGCATGTAATAGGCTAGTTATGCATCCATTACACACTCTTTAAGAGTGTGCAACAAAGATAAATTTAAATGTGCGGGCCTAGTGCATAGTAACCTTCAAAAGGTAATTAGAACTTGCACAATAGTGCTTTCATAGTTACTTAGTCTTAGTACAGGTTGGAAGGCTCTGAAGAGCTTTATCAGAAATGGTTGCCTCTTGTAACAAGAGGAGAATACATTTTTAAACATACTGGTAGGTTTTAAAGTCCTGCATAAATGATGCTAACACTACTATACCAGTGCCTAGTGTTAATGGCCGTTGTTTCGCAACACTCTTACAGTGACAAATTGGTAAGGAATAAGACTGCGTTTATATCCGTTTGATTTATAGCAACATTTTGTGGCTTAAGTAGCACATTCTAATCCAATAATCAAAGTGTTTTATCTACATTGTAATCTTCCCAGCAACCAAGAAATGTGGGGTGGGTTACTAACGCCTACTGCGTGCATGCTTCAATTGAGGTTCGTGGTAGCAGAGGTTATGTGATGAGTCGCTGACAGAAGTGAAGAATCCTGCCTGCCAGTCCCCTAATTTGAAAAACTAGATGGTGTGCTTGTCTTCGTTGCAGAGAAACTGTCATTAACAGAGTCAGTAGCCTCAATGTTAGTTAAAGACTTGTGTAAGCTGCAGTTCTTCACAATTATTTTTGGTTTTGACTGAAGAATCAGTTTTTGGCATATAAGTGGCATATATTTTGAAAGAGGTGGCTGGGGAGCTAGCAGGCTCACTGCTTTGCGAGTGTTAAGGAAGAGTGGTGTAAATAAGTTTCTGCTGTACATCCCTCTAATGCACTGTGCCCTATAAAGGCTAACCTAAAGTGAACTGATGTTATAGGATGTTAGAGCACTGTATGCCGCTTATATCCTCCTGGGCACTGAACTGACATAAGACCTTCTGCAGTCTGGAAGGAATTATTTGGAGGCTAAGAGACAAATTCTTTAGAAAGGCTAGACACATGCAGACACAGAAGAAACCTTTTGAAAGTGCATTAGGGACAGGGCTTTAGATTTGTAACCCTGTGGTATATGTAGCCTTATAACCAATAATGTATAGGTAATAGATGGTTTCATATTCAGGACACAGTCGATAACAGTGGTTGATTGAGTGGATGTCACGCACAATCTGCTCATACAGAATGATTTGCCTTTCTAAAGCTATGCTCACCAGTTCTGTAGATAAGCTAGGGGCTTTTTTCTTTTCCTTCACCCCCCACCCCCACCCCCAACTCCCTTCCTGGACCTCATTTGCCTAAGGGCTAGTCCTTTTAATTATTTAAGAACTGGGTTTTGTTTACAGTTTGTAATAGAACTGATAAAAGATTAACAAGGAGCTTGGGTCTCATTCTCCAGGAAATTAAGGCTTTGAAACACTTACAAGCTACCAATACTTGAACACTGCAAAAGATGAGAAAAGGGCTAGACCAAAAGAAACAATTATGTTGTTGCAGTTCTTTAAAAAAAAAAAAAAATCTGGTTTGCAGTTGTATGGGAGCACAAAAAAATGCTTGCTTTATCGACCATTTATACTTTCTTTTAGTGAAGAGCTTGCAGAAGATGGTGGTTGTATGAAGCATAGTGCTGAGTATGCTAAAAGGCTGCGCCCTTGCTCCAAAGGGGCAGTTGCATCCATGATACTGCAAAAGTGGGAGTGGGATTATATGAATATTGGAGCAACATTCACAGTCTGAAGGGGGTTATGTTACATTCATTTCACCTCTACCATTGTAATTGTGTCTTTGCCAAAGCTAACCTAAGGAGTTCTACCGTGTCCATTATTATATTGTTCATTTAAATCTTGAAGATAAAGAGCATTTCAAAACGACCGTATTGGTCGCTTGTAAAGGCCCTCGCAATTTGGAGACAACTCTGGCAGACTGGCTGTTTCCTGCTGAGATCCTTCTACAGCTAGAGCCTTTTTGGTAAGACTGCTGGCAATGTGTTCCCCATGGGGGGGGGTCTTCAGTTCTGGATTTCACTCCTGTCCTTAGTGCATAGATAATGGATTTGTTATTATCCATCTTTACTGACAGACAAAGGGGTGTTTACAAGCATGTTAAGGGGGGTCAGAGGTTCCTAGGGAGAGGAGAACAGCATTGAGTGCTGATTTCAGTGAAGCTTTTTTCTTTTTTTTTTCTGGTCAGTTGTAGAAATTCTGCGAAAATTTCCAAGATAAATAATTTATATTGCAAATTGTAGACATTTAATTGGTCTGCCTCTTCCAAAAGGCTCTGATTGGGTTGGCTGGGTGTAAAGAGATTATGTTTATTAATGGTGAGCTGTGCTGCTTCTTACTTCTAAGACTGATTTACAGTATGTGTTGCAGCGCATGTCTTTCTATCAATCGTGAAGTGAAATCCTTTCCTCCTTGGCTGAACAAAGTGGGGAGACCTTGGTATGGACAGACATCTTTTACCGTGTAAGTTGTAGGACTAGATCTCTGCATGGTATTCAAGGTTGCTATGTAATAGTATATCCAGCTAGGCTGCTAGCCTATATTCCACCTTCCTGAGGCATTGTGACCTGCAAATTAATGTGCAAGTCCAGTCTCCATCAAGGTAGCATGTAAGCAATGGGCACTCGGGAGCTCTGTGGTGTGTGCTGCATTCCTTTTTTGCAAGGAACCGTATGCAGCACTCAGCAGTTCATGGCAGCCCATCCTGAAGCTTTCGGTTTTCAATCGTGCCCCTTGTTCCTAAATTATACTCTGCCAATACTCTACCAATCTTGGCTGCAATGGGTTTTTACCGTTGCTATAAAATTAAAAAGTAAGTTGTTGTTATACAGTGATTGTGGCAAATGACTGGAAGTGGCATTTTCTGTTGAAGTGCTCTGTGCCCTTGGGCAATAGTCTCATTTACCTTCTCTGTGCTTTCTTTTTGTGGCCAGTAAAATGGGTTATAATGCTCATGTGCTTTGTTCAGTATCTTCATAGTATTCTTCAAAAGAATAATCTCCATAAGCATAAAGTATTAATAATTATTAACTGTTGTATGCATGGACTATTTCTGCAAATTCTCAAACAATTCTACCGCTGCAAGAATGTAGAGAAAATTTGTGTCATTGGGGACTTACTGAATTATAGGTTTTCTTAGCACCTTGAATTAAGCACAGTGCACATATATAAACCTAGCTTATATTTGCAATTATATTAAGAGGGGAAACCCTTTATGGTCCAGAGGGGATGATAAGGGCACAGCCTTTAAAAATCCAGGGCAGATAATTAAGTAAAGTCATATTATTCCTTTGGGCAAGAGCTGTGAAAGCTAACACGGCCACACATCAGGTTCAAAGGTCTGCATGTAGATCCTAATCCTTTTAAGAGACAGGATAGAATATCATTGACTGTTCTGTAAACTCAGGTCCAATAACCAACTTGTTCCTGTATAGGACATGGAAACTGAGAGAGGTGAATCAGTATGTGCCACTGGTTCAGTGCCCATGGCTACTAGAGCTGTGGTGCAAGGGAGAATTGTATCACTAGACGACATGGGTAATGAGATGCTAAATGCCATGAAGCTCATCATTTTTCATTTGTACATTTACCCTTTGCTCCATGTTATCAGAATGCTAATTTTCTGGTAATATTCACATGACATGGCGAGACAAATACCTAATCAGTTCTTTCATGCTATGGGTGTATGAAAGTGGGGAGGTAAACCTAAGACTTGCTATATTCTCTAGATTGGATCCCCTTTCTCTTTTTTTTTTGTCTCCTGGTTCTGACTTACTTTTCATTTGTGCAGGTGACTGAATATGGGTTGAAACCTGGATGGTTGCACATGCTTGAACAGGTCTTACGTTCATTCCAATAGAGGGCAATATAATAGCTACTCTGTGGAAGCGTAGAGAGAAGAGAGCAAGAGAGATGGAAATGTGTTGCATTATTATATAGCGTTATAATGAGAGGCATTTGCAGCTTTCCCGTGTTTTGCACGTTACACATGAATGGAGTCTACTGCTATTTCCCTGTCTAGTCTCCTGCAATTTTTCAACCTTGGTATCAGTCTGTTTCCAGAGTTCCTAAAACTTCACTGGTATTTAACGTGTTGACTGCGATTGGCGCTGATCTCCTTTAAAAGTCTAGGATCTGTTCCATCTGGTCCCTGAGACTTGGCAGCTTGCATGGGTAGCTAGCAATAACTGATTTTTTCCATGAGCACCAGTACTGAGGAACCAATTCATGGATAAAAAGATTAAAATCCGTAAATCAGAAAAGCTGGGAAAATGTAACAGTTGCAAGTCTGCCAAGGAAACACTCCTTGTTGGCTTATAAATTTCATGACAAGTTAAAAAGGAGCGATTGGAATTGTCAGTCAGTTTTGTTGTCAGTCAAGGAGAGTTGAAACCGAAATCATGTTCGAATGCATTAGCCATGCCTGGACAGGGAAAATCAACTGTCTTTCAAAACAGTTTGTGCTACCATCCAACATGTCTCACTTGCCAAGTGGGTTACATTTGTAATTAAAAATTAATTTGCAATTTTTTTTTATCTTGAGTGTCTGGAAGTGGGTCAGAGTTGTCTGTGGATGGATCTCAGGAGATGGCTGTATTATATGGGAATGGCTGAATCTCTTGAATGTTGGGACTGGAAAGGCAAAGCAGAGGAGCTGTGCTAACGGGGAGATGAGGTGTCAGGGCGCAACGCTGACAGCAAAAGTGCATCTTCTGCCAGTATGATGACAGTGCTGTGGGGGACCCCCGACTCTCCCGTGTGTCTCGGATAGCAGCAGAGATCCTGGCCGGGTTTGGCAAAGAAAGTAAAATCCCTCAGTTTTGGGTCAGGGCATCACTGAGGTTATCTAGACTTCAGTGAACTTTTGTCTGGCTGAACGCAATGCCCTCTTGAAAGGTTTTACTAAGGCAGAATACGGCTCGCTGACAAAGGCGTGCTACCAGCCTGTGACTCACCAACTCCCATGCTCCGTGCCCTGCTTTCTCAGACTTGGCAGGTTCCCACCCACCCCTATTTCTCCTACACATGAGTTGAATGGAAATGAAAGTGGGAACAATATCCATCCCTCCCTGGTTGGAAGCAGGTGGTAGTGATGGAAACTCAGCTTGTTTAGTCTCAGAAGACAGTCTGTTTAGTGCCATAGTAATAGGCACATTAGAGTGATTGACAGAGCAGACTGATCAGCAGGGGTCCACGTTTTCCATGTGCTGCAGAAAAATGTGGATTTTCTCCTTTAAACGAGAAAACTGCGGGAAACCGTGCATTTCCCTTTGCAGGCCGGCTGTGTTCCAGCTCCGGCTTGGGTGGGAGGCGGGCTGGGGGCTGAGGGTCAGAAATGAGAGGCATCTGCAGGGCTGGCGGGGTTTTGGCTTGGGAGCGAGGGGAATGGCATGGGCAGGGACATGTCAGGGCTGCTCAGTGCCACAAAGCAATGTGTGTGTGTTTGTGGGGCAGCCGCATCCTGGTGAGCAAAGGCGGTATGGGAAGCTCTGACTTTTGCATGATAAAAAAACAAAACAAAAAAAATCAAGTGCCAAAATATATAGGTATTTAGAATTTATTTTATTATAATGATCGAGCCACTGGTAGGCTTCCAAATTGCTTTAAAATTGTAAGTGTATCAGTAAAACATTGTGTTAAATTGATATCTATATATATATAAAATGAAACACCATGTATATGTGTGTACATATGTGTATGTACATATGTGTGTGTATATGGTATTTCACTTTAATCACAGAAAAACATGGATTTGTGGTGGTTTTAATTGGAGAATTGGGGATTTTTATCAGATAATCTGCACTTTTTAGAGAGAGCAAACTAGGATCCTTGATTAGCTTAAGGAGTATACTGTGTAGTGGATGTGGACCTAGAGGTAGGAGCTAGGATAGGTAGGAGGTTTATACGTTTTGCTATTTTGGCGCATTGGTGTGTTGCAGTTGTTTGGATGTCCTCAGAAGTCTATTATTGGCACATCTTGAAAATCTAAATTTTTGTTCTGACAACTAATCAACATTATATAACAAAAATTGTTGCCAAATATTGACATAAAGGCTTAAAGAAAGGCATGGCCTCTGCACTTGGATATCTGTGTTTCTTTAGGCTATCATTGTGGATAGAAGATAAGCTAAATGCAATTGTTTTCCCAGGTCGAGGTTGCTTTTTTTTCTTTAATAGCCTTTGGCCATCTTGCTACAGATGATTGAATGATTCCACGATGCAACCTGGCAATGTTCAAACTCATTAGCAAACTTTAAAATGACTTATGCTTGTTTATGAATTGCAGTTCATTTCCTTGAGAGAGCACGTAATGGTTGGTTTAAGCCATAAAGTGGAATTGTGGAACAGTGATGTCATGTACTGTGGCATATGGGACTGGTATTCCCTTGATGACTGGAAAGGCTGCTCTGTTTAGCAGCAGTTGGGGAAACAGGATGGTGCAGTGGTACGGACACTAGCCTTGGACTCAAAGGACACGGGTTCATTTTTTTCCCTTTCTGCAAGCTTCCCCCTGTGACCTTGGGCAAGTTGCTTAGGATCAGGTTTTCAGAACTGATTTACTTCAAGTGAAATTCTCGCTCGGGTGTATTTTGAAATTCCCACTAGGCAGATATCTGGCTCTTCAGGTGCTAGGAGTTCTGATGCCTAGTACCTTGGTTGAATTATTAGACAATGAATGCTACATAACATAGAATCATAGAAAATCAGGGTTGGAAGGGACCTCATCTTCCTTTCCTTCCCCCGCTGCACAGCCTAGATCTTGCAGGCTGGATTAATTGCATGGGGGTCCCTCCCCTTCCTTTGCCTTCTGCATACCTGGTCTGGTGGCCGCTCCAGCCGGTCTGCTATCCACACTGATGCAGCATGAACACCACTGCTTCCAGCCAGAGCAGCAGCTGTGCTTGCACATGTCCACCCTGCCTGGGCTGCACCACATGTAATTCCTGCATTGGGATGGGGTGCCCTGCTGTACAGACTGGCTGGAGGGTGCACTATGTAGTGCAGTCCCAGAGCTGGCAGGTGCTACAGTCTGGCTGAGGTCAGGTCTGTAGGCCTGATCCGGCTTCTGGACCAGCCACAAGTACATGCCTTACCCTGTGTAGGTCTGATCACACCCAGAGGCAGCAACAGAGTCTAGATGGCAGGGCTCTGTTGACTGAATCTGGCCTGTAGACCATATTTTTGACACCCCTAGTCTAGCTAGACTGAAGTGTGAAGATGCTTGCCATCCCTACCCTCCCCTACACAAACTCCAACTAGTAGTCAACATTTACACCTTTAAAATCCATCTTCTTTCCACTTTTAAAATCAATAGCGGCTGAACAAAGAAGTGACCTTCCCAATCCCCCTAAATGTAGCATATACTTGCAGTTGCTTCATTTATATTTTTTCCCATCCCCGTTAGTTCAGAAGTCATATATAGAGCCTGTGTATTCACAGACGTCTCCAGTCAAATATGAATGTTGTGTGGAGTGTGTTCGGTGATCAGTAGCTAACTAGAAACGATCCCTACAGAGCTTCAAAATTATTTTTCTAGAGGCTGCGATGAAAATATCTGAGGGGTGTGTATGTGCTGCAATGCCTGTTCACTTAGACATTACTAAGGACACATGCAGTATTATCTTTATGATTTTAATATATGCTCTAATATGTTTTCACTTCATAAATAAGTCTATGAGAAATGTAGAAGAATATGGCAAAAGCACCCCGATTTGTTCCCATGGTTTTGATTCAGGTGGCCAGCCTCAATAAAAGTCAACATGTCTAACCACAAATGCTTTGACAGGTGCCTGCGTTGCTTTATGTAGCAAGAGCTGTTGAGACTCGCCGACAAGATGTCAACATGTACGTTTCCCGGAGACTTTTCCAAAATGTTTTTCTCTTCTCTGGCAATTGAGAAATTTTTGTAACATTCGCTCCATCTTCACTGAACCAGCCCAAGGCTTACTTGAAACAGAAATTTTGCTGTAGTGGCCAGATGTACAAGGGCACTGAGGCACCTGAAGATGCCAATAGGTGCCTATTGGGGTTGGTTAAAATGCCGTAGCAAACTAAACGTGCAACTTTTCAGTGGGAATTGGATTTCTAACTCACTTAGACTTTTCTACCTTCCTTGTGTTTCTAAATATCTTTATAAACTGGGCCCCATATCCTCATCTGGGATAAGTCACCGAATCATAGAAAATTAGGTCTGGAAGGGACCTCAGGAGATTATCTAGTCCAACCCCCGTCCTCAAAGTCTACATAGCTTAATTGATTTCAGTGAAACTATGCCAGTTACAAACCTGAGACTGTGCTTCTAGCATAATGAAAAGGGATAAGGTCCTAAATTGTCAAGTTTGTCTTGCTTATAATAAAGTTGTTTTATAGTGGCATAGAGGGTGGACAAGGCCTAGAGTTATACTGCAGTTTGCAGTCTACCGCAGGTATGCAAGGTTTCCAATATCAGACAGATGGCACGTAAGTAGTTAGATGTAGTTCCACTGTGTCCCAATAGTTGGGGTAACAAGTGTTACTTGGGTCCCCTGATCGCACAATGGTGTGTGTGGGTTGAAGGACAAACAGCTAGACAATTTTGTTCAAGTTAGACTCCTCTTGCTTCCTGCCTCAGGGCTCGATTAAACTTCCACCGGAGATGCTGAAGGCAACAGAAATCATTCTAAACACCTGCTTATCCCAAATCTCAGTGTGATCACTTTTTTGTAACCTCCCTGAATCATGGCATACAAGTTCAGCAAAAAAATAAACAGCAACAACTAGATACCCCAGATATTTTTTTCAGCTATCAGGCAGAATTTATTTTTTATTAGGGAGGAATAATGGTGTCTTACATTTGAGGATCTTGGAAAATTTTGCGTGGATTGATTAAGCTGTGTATCCATACTATAAGGTAAGCTTACAATAGCAGGCAATCAAAAGTAACAGGCCCAGAGAGATTAAGTGACTTGCCCAATGCAATGAGTCAAATACAGCAAGTTTTGTCCCCCTTTGGAGTCGATGTGCATTTCCCTTGGATGTCAGTGGTCTGCGTCCCACCCCTGAACCATTAATTCCTGGTCTCCTGTTCTCACTCGGTTTGCTTGTCCGTTGAATACGAACCGTCCGGTGGAAGGACACGATGGGCTAGATACTTCCTCCCATCCCTGCTCCTCGCTAGCTCGCCATTTTAGCAAAGTGGCTATTAAAGAGCCTAAAGTGCCAAGGACCTCTTCTGTTGCCTGAGTGGGAATATTGTGTGAAAACATTCCCACGGCTGAGATCAGTCATTAGGGACCTCAGCACGGGATCTGACCCTGCGAGGTGTGGTTAATCCCAGGTGGGGTGAATGTGACTTAAGTGAAGTTCAGGAGGGCTGAGGTTCCCTGGTGGGAGTTTGGTGATCCCATTTCAATGTTGGAAAATGGTATTACATAGAAATCAGCCTGATATTCTGAGATGGGAATGTCAGCACTAATAATCCAGAGGCTCTGTCTTTCCCAGAGGACCTTTACAATTCGATTGAAAGCTGCTTTTTTTTTTTCCCCCTCCCTGCTCCCAGAGGATAAATGTTACTCTTATTGCTCTGCTATTTTTTGTTCTCGGAGTACACTGAGACTACTAGCACAAAAAGCTGATTGACAGTCCCGCTTCCAGCTCTATGAAAAGAGGAAGTGACCTTCAACACTGAGGTTGTGGATATGTTTTGACTGTAAGGAAATCTTTTTTTTTTTCCTTTTTCTTCTTAAATATTGCTCTAACCCTTTTGTTGACCAAACTTTCTTTTCATGTACCTTTTTCAAAGGCTTAACCTCTTCCTGCCCTGAGGTAGGATTAAACTAGCTCATCAGTTTCTTAAGAAAAGGAGCGGGTAGGGACAAACCAGGAAAGGTGACCTTGCAAATTTGCCTGTAGAAAAGGGAGCTCTCTTCCCATGAGCCTAAAGTAATTAGCTTTTATTTTTGGAGTCCCCCTGGCATGAACAGTTCCCATGTCTCAGATGACTGCATAAATGCCTGATGATTGTGCCTTCCAAATCATTTAGCCATTGCATGCAAGTACCCGGTTCTCTGGAGGGGGGTTTGGTCAGTGCCACCACTCGCTCACTATGGCAGTAGTCATCCCAGAGGAACTGAATATTATCACTCTGTATGGTAAATCTGTCCGAGCAAGAGTGGAGCCTGCAGCAGTAATTGAAGAAGCTCAAAGCTACTCTGAAAGGAAGAGGAGAAAACTGAAAAGCTGCTGTCATGAACCAAACAAAGGCGTCTTTGGCCTTTCTCCCAGAGTGGTGGAGAAAACATGTCATCGTTCCTGCTGCACGTGGCAGATAGGCATAAATACTGTTTGCACTGGCCCCTCTCCCCAGACAGTTAAAACCCAGAGCTGAGTCAAGTGAGAGATCCAAGATTTAAAAAAAAAAAAAAAAAAAAAAAATGAATAAAGTGAGCTGAATTGCAAAGTAACGTAATGCCTGTGCGCCCAGGATGCCAATGGATGTTTCCTTTGTTCTGAATGAATGGATGTAAGGGAGTGGTGTGGACTGGGGTATACATAGAGATACGGGAATATTTTACCGTCAGCTCATATAGTCGTATGTTGAGAATAAAAAAATATTCTTTGCTTTAGAGGTCTGTTCTGTAGCACACTTGCGAGTGTGTCTACCGCATTTGTTATTGTGCATTGTGGCCATGGACTGGTTCCTAGCTGACCTGTCTTAAGCAGCCAAGGCTAATCTGAAAGTCTCAGTGGGCCAAAAAAGCAAGCTGCCTTCTCATCGTTGCCTCAGCCATGCCAAGGGACCCACAGTGACAGGGGCTACTTTAAATGGTATGCCCTTCGTGTGCACCTTTTCTCTGAATAACCCCAAAGAGGAATAACAGGCTTTTGCCCGAGCACCTGTTATGAGCACCCTGATTTAAACAGGACAATTAAAAGGTACAAAACAGGCCTGATATTTTGGATGTGAACCAGAGTGATTTGACTTCAGCGTGGCCAGGCATGGGGTAACTTATTTCAGTTTTTTAACTCCGACCGGTGGTGGCGTTTTAGAAGTTAGGATAAAGTGATATGTGGGTTTTGGTGCCGGACAGCGCATTAACAACTGTTGTGTCTGGTCAGGATGGAGTATTAACCAGCCTCAGGTTTATCTTAGTGGCAGTAACGTGGGCTATAAGGGAATGTCATTTGGTACAAACTAGCTGAGGCCAATCTATTTTTTTTTCCTCTTCTATTGCCCATCATTATATTTCAAGAATCTTAAGCAGTGCAATTGCAGTCAGTGATCAAAATGCACCCCCAGTTATAAATGCAACATAGACGCTGCCAGAACAAAAAAGATCCAAAGCCCACCTGGTTCAATATCCTGTCTTTCTCTGAGGTTTTTGGTTGTCGCCATGTTGGTCTAGACTCTAAGGACATAGGCAGGCAAGGTTCTTTGGGTAG
Organism: Gavialis gangeticus; assembly: GCF_001723915.1. Taxonomy (NCBI): domain Eukaryota; kingdom Metazoa; phylum Chordata; order Crocodylia; family Gavialidae; genus Gavialis; species Gavialis gangeticus. Next base: position 2,808,306 of record NW_017729013.1, on the reverse strand, counting down.
ATGCGATCTCTTTTATTAGACTGACTGAGTAGTTGGAACAAAGCTTTTTGCAAGCTTTCGGGCACAAGTACCCTTCTTCAGGCATAGGGAGACTGTGCTGTTGTTCTGAGACCACCCCCCAAGGAATGAAAGGAGCTAAAAGCACGATAGGAAGTCAGTGAGAATGTAAATAGGTGGAAATTAGGCGGTACCGCTCACTTTAGAGGCGAGTAAAAGAATCTTCTTACTAGGCAGATGCAGGAAAATTAGTGTCTCCCCCTGCTTCTGCCCTCCAACATGCATTCATGCACGTGTGCGCTCTCTCTCTCGGTCTCATCCTGCTTTCTAGTCATTGAGCACTGGGATGAAAGGTTAAAACCGTCATGAGATTAGAGTAAGACTTAATAGTTTGTGTGCTCAAAATAGAAAATATTAGAACCGTCTTTAATCCCAGCTGTTCGGCACATGTATTTTATATGCGACTGAAATACCACTTGCGTGCCTTAGTTAGGATAGCCAGCCATGGATGTCCTGTATAACCTCTCTTAAAAAGGATGTATTTTCTGACTGGCTCAACAGGATAAACTGCAGGCCTAAACGCGGATGTGAAAAGAGGCTGCCATCATACCCTTGCTCACGTTGCCTTGCAGAATCGTTTCTGCAACTTCAATGCACTTCAGATGCTTCGACTGTAATTTTTTGCAGACGACTTGTGTGGTCTCCTGCCTTTTAAAAATAAACAGGTGCTGTCACTGCCAATTCCTAATCTCTCCTCTACTGCAGTAATTAAATGCTGGTAGTTAGAGGTTTAGGAAAGTATGGGAATGGGTGGTTCCAAATATATCATATTTTTGGATGATATGTTTTGATTATTCGCTATGATTTGTTTACAGCACTCTCTGGAAAACTAGAGCGTTTTGGGTGGATCAGAGCAGGTAATGACTATATTCTCCTGGGGTCAGAGTAACATGTAATGTGAAACAGAGGACAGAGTGTCCCTCATTTACTTGTATACCAATATGTATATTTATCCTGTCTCTTTCTCTCTCAACCCCTGAAAAAAATGTCTGTTCTGAATCAGCTTAGGGGTTGTTTTTTCTCTTCCTTCTTTGTTCAGTGTTTAAGCCCTGTGAAAATCCATTAGAAAAGATGCATTGTTTGATAGTCCCTGATAGCATCAGCTGGCAGTTTATCTTTCATGTTGCACAGTGGCTTCCATTACACCCGAGTGGCTGACTGCTTGGATTGTTCCCATAGTTTTGGTGGCTTCTGACCCAAGTAGTCCCGAGCTAGCCCTGGTGCTTCAATAAGCTTTCTGTTATCGGCATTCCAGATATTGGTATACCTATCAGAAGCTGGCACCGTGTCAGGCCTGTGGGCGTCCTTTAGATTCATCGTTGATAGATCACATGCTTTTTACTCTTGAGAGAAAACAAGCACTTTTTGTTTAAGTTCACTAATGTTTGGCAAAGAAATATAGCAGTAATTATACACCCAGCCTTCCTTCCCCCCCTTCATCTCCACTCCCCAGCTTTATAAAAGCAACCGGCTCTGGAACTGAACTAAATGTCATGAATGAATAATAATTTCTTTCATTTACGCAGTAATTAAACTTGTTGAATGCAGACTTAGTGCTTTGCTGCACACTATTTTATTTGTGTGGCAGATGCAAGCTTTTGTTAAATTCATGGAGGAGGAGAAAGAAATTAAGTATCTATTATGACTATGGTGAAACTTTTGTTAAGCTCCCCCCCTCCCCCAAAAGTTAAGGAGTAACTTTCCAAACTCAGCTGCTTAGTGTTACACACACTGATCCTTACTGAGGCATTTAATGGCCTTGTTTTCACAGGTGCTATATACCTATAGCTCCCCCAGTTCATAGGTACTGTAGCTGTGCATTACGTTTGAATATCATACAGCTTATTGAGATGAATTTAAATGTATAACTCCAGGTACCCTTTTTTCCCCATTCGTTATTGCCTGTGGGTTTTCTGTCATAAACAGCATCTTGTGGTGCAAGTTATATTAGACTGTCGTGCTTTGCTCCTTCTCTGCATCTTTGATGTAGCGCATATGGTAAATGGGAAGGGCACCTTACTGGGTGAAGCATCAGATTTGAAGTAGTGAAACTGCTGTGAATTATGGATTCGGATCCTACCAATGCCAGCTCAGCTTCTCCTCCTTCCTGACTGCGTAATTGAGACAGACGCACTGAATCACCAAAAAAGCAACAGTCTCAGTTTTCCCCAGCTAGGGACAAACATTACACATAAACCGATTTCAGTGATCTGATCTAAACCTGTAACATAGGGGTTGTCAACCAGGGGTACTTGGGAAGGCTGTAGTGGGTACATGTGGGTGGGTGGGCTGGG
>NW_017729013.1:2802820-2805654 GCF_001723915.1 Gavialis gangeticus | reverse complement strand
CGAGGGCAGCAGAGCCCCTCTGCGGGCTGCACAAGCACTGGCAAAATGCAAAGGGGGGGGAGAGAAAGCTTGCATGTGGTGGCCACTGCCACCAGCATCCCAAGCTGCGGCTGCTCTGCATCCGACCGCATGCCACCCCCGTCTGGCTGCCAGGGCTACACTTATTAAAAAGTTTGAAAACCCCTGCTGTAACAGAACAGAAGTTCAGTGCGCAGAAACCAGTTTGAAAATGGCTGAAACTTGTTTGAGATAAACCTGATACTACAGTCAACCAGATTTAATTGATTTGGCTCAAACCAGCTTATGCAATGTCTGTCCCAGACCCCTTGCCCGGACACCCCCAGCATCCCAGCATGCTGTCTGGGCTGGGTGGGGCTCTCTGCTCCACAGCAGAGCTGGCCCCTCCCCTCCTCTCTGTTCCCTGGCTGGAGCTCCAGCAGAGACTCCCCACGGCTCCCTGCTAAGGAGGAATTCCCTCCTTCCCTCTGCCTTTCTGAGAGGTGTCTGTGTTTTAGCTAGCAGACCACGTGCTGGCTGCGGTCCATGCTGTGGCAGATGGGACAAAGGCAGAATCAACAGGTAACTGGTAATGTCGCTCTGTTGGTTTCTTAATGGGGTGATAAACACTGTTATCAGTTCCCAGAGTATCCTGCCGGGGTCTAGCCATGTCCCCCTCATCTCAGCAGTATGTAAGGGAAGGGAGGGCTGCTCTAGCACCCCCCCCCCCCAAGCTTCTAGCCTGAGCCACTGCAGGCATGTGCCTACACATCTGGGAAGTCGGTGCAGTTACAAACCGATTTAGCCTAGCCAGGTTGAATCATTTCAGCCTCAGGCTTTTTTAATTTCTGTCTCTACCCTTCAAGTTCCATACCTTTAATTTTGAATGCAAGTCTGGAGACTTTAGCTTGCAGAGTTCTTGTCAGTTCTCTATGGATATTTGAATACCTTGGTGTTCTGTGAAGTTTGTCTTAGGCTCCTTGTCCAAAGAGTTTCCTATTTCTATAAGATGGGAATTTTTGCTACTGATTTTAGTGGGGGCAAAATTTCACCCAGAGTATTTCTGCGAGATGAGTTCATTTCATTTGGGGAGAACTCAGAAGAATCATCTTTTTAACTATTCTTTACTATCCCTTAGGTCGGCCATGTGTATAGAGAGCTGATCACAGTGAAGTGGATTGGTTATGTCTGAAAGCTGTATGTAGGAGTGGGGATAGCTTAAAAATATTTGTCAGACCTGCCCATGTGGTCTAACAACGGTGACCATAGAGGTGCTCCAAGATCAGGAGGTGTCACATGAAGCAATGACCCTTTTAACCATTAGGCTCACCAGATTACTGTTTTTGCCAAATCACTGCTTCAGGCTTGCAAGCCTTCGGGATATAATTAGATGACAATGTGGCAGATTCCTTAGGTAACTGCACGCAGCTAACTGCAATTTCATTAACAGGAGCTCCCAGCTTAAAACATTTTATAGGAAAAATGGTAATTCAGTTAGGAAAATGGCTGGTAGGTTATGTCTGTGGATCTGAGTCATGAGGCAGCTTAACCAAAGAATTACAGTCACAGAAATCTCTTGGGAATCTTCCCAGAACACTCTTCGGAGAAGCTAGAAGTATTTTAATTGTCAGAAACCCGAGGATTTTTTTTTCCTTTTATATTCTCTTGGGACTGACATCTACAAATGTGTGTTAGTAACTTCATTTTCTGTCTTAGTAGAGGAATGAGAGACACTTGGGCTGTTTTGTTTATAGCTATGTTTTGTGCCAGCTGCATGTCTAGAGATGAAGGTGACAGCTTGAGATATGTGAGCCTAATTGGCATACAAAACAAAATCCACTGGGAAATGAGTTATTTGCAATTATCTGTAGATTTGGCTTTATTTCATGGAGACAAATATAGCTGCTTGGTGACTTAATTACAAGAATTTTTTTTTTTTTTTTAAGTCTAAGAGATTTTTTTTTTAAAAAGCATATCATTATTAAAATGATCTTGGATCTATATTTGGTGATTCCATAATTACAGCTATGGCTACATTTGATAGTTAAAAAAAACAAATGGAAGCTTTTAATTACAGTCGTGATATCTGTTCTGTGCAGATGTGATTTCACATGTTACCCTTGGATAATGACACCCTTTTATTGTTAGTTGGTGTGAACTAAAACAATCTGTACCATGCTAGGATTGTATCGCAATTAAGGCTTAGGCGGGCTTGATCAGCATTAAAGTATTCCTTAACAGCATGTTTAGGTAATGAAATGTGTGAAGCAACTAATCACCCACATCTGAACTGATCTGAGCTAGTCAAGGTGATTTTTCTCACGTTCCTAGTGATCGGATGGGAGAGAACAAATGAGCATAGAGTCAAATACTCCATGCACACACGGCTTATATTGATGTCAGAGGGCAGACATCGTTTTAAATTGTCTGAATTTCAGTTGGCAATTCCAGTCGCTAAACTAATGTGTACCAAAGTGAATGAAAATAGAGCCAAGTGCTAGCGCAACCCAGCCCAGCAGTGCCAGTCATTGGAATACATGGGCCTACATATAAGTATCTAGACAACTGCTGTCTGCTACGGGAGGGTCACCTGTGTGATGGTCACAGTGCGATGATTACCAAGTCATCTAAACTCAGTTTAAGTCTAGATTGCACCAGTGCTGCAGCCTAAACAGCCTTATTACTAGGGAATCTGTTTTTTCTCAGATTTATGGATGCATGTCATAAGGGAGAGATGCTGCATATGAACTTTGAAAAGGTTAGGAGTGTGGTGATCGTATGCTGTACACCTCAATGGATAGAAATTGAGCCCACTTGATGCACAGTCCCTTAATTGA
>NW_017729013.1:2791577-2797820 GCF_001723915.1 Gavialis gangeticus | reverse complement strand
CATCTAAACTCAGTTTAAGTCTAGATTGCACCAGTGCTGCAGCCTAAACAGCCTTATTACTAGGGAATCTGTTTTTTCTCAGATTTATGGATGCATGTCATAAGGGAGAGATGCTGCATATGAACTTTGAAAAGGTTAGGAGTGTGGTGATCGTATGCTGTACACCTCAATGGATAGAAATTGAGCCCACTTGATGCACAGTCCCTTAACTGAGTTTGACACCTATTACGAATCTGCACTGTACAAAAACAAACTGCTTAGAGAAAATGTGTATACGTCCATATCTTAATATAGTGTCACCGTTTATTGCAATAGTATTAGTTTCCTTCTTTTTTTCTGAATTTAATACATTTCACTGATTAAAAGGGTCTGGGCAGAATTCTCTCCTCTAATGAGAAGCAAGTGTTAATTAGAGCAAGAAATAAGCTCATGATTCAGTGTGGCAATTGGTGCTACATTCAGTTCTGTACTTTTAACTTTTGCTTCGTAGTGATTAGTGCACACCACTGACTGTGAACTTCAGAATTGCCTAAGATGCGGGGACTAGAACTATGTGCTCTAGCTACCTCTCTTTCCACATAGATATATCTCCTCGTGAGTGGAGTTCATCCCTGTGCTGAGGCCAAGCTCCAGGTCTGTGCAGTACAAGCCAGCGGCAGCAAACTACCTTAGCAAGCTACAGCAGCTGTTAATAGCAACCTATGTTAGCATCGTTCACATTTAACAAACAAGACTTCCTGAAGCTTTCTCTTGTGGCATGCAACGTGGTCACCAAACTCTTAACCTTTACATTAACCTTTGCTTTGCAGTAATTCTTGGGGTCTATTTTCTGGAGCATGCAATAGAGCTCTTCTGCATGTACCAAACTACGGTCTTCTGGCACATAATCTGCTTATGCACATGCTCACGGGTGGGAGGAAGCTTTTTAACTGGAGCAGTTCCTGGACAGCTGCTCTAATTAAAATGCTTCAGCCTCACTTGTATTAAGCTCCCAGGCATTTAAAAATGGCCACAGGATGCTCTATTTCAACCTCATTCAACACGGTTTAGATAAAGCACCCCACGGCTATTTTAAAACGTGCAGGGGCTTAATACACATGATGCTCCGGCGACACCAGAGTGTTGTAATTAGAATGAAGAGCAGACTCGATTAATTGAGTCCTCTCTGACGTGTTCTAATTAGAACGCCAATGTGCATGTGTACAGGCAGCCATCAAGTGTGCTGTGCTGTCTGTCCAAAAGCTGTATGTGACCTCAGAGGGTGTTGACCCAGTGCAGGGATTAATCTCCAGTGGCACAGAGCTAGAATACGGATGCTCAAACCATACCACCTTTGTGGGATAGCACTAGGGTAAAATTCACTCATCATCTCTCTTTGGATGGGTTCTTGCACCTCTAGTGTTGTGCAGTTCATTTCTCCTCTAGCCTAATAAGTGTTAATGCTTTTACTTCTGATTTACAGTGGTGTAAAATCCCAGTCCAGTACCCTCTGAAATCAGTGGGCAGTGGTTCAGACTGTAGGTGAGAGGAAAATTGGGTCTGCAGTATTGAAATAAGTGCTGTTGCTGCTAAGAAATTATTCAGGTAGTCTCCACAGTAAGACTTTTTTAAAGCGAAGCGTGTTCATTTCTTATTAGTGAAGTTGTTGATAGCAATAAAAATATTCTAATTGAATTACTCCCAATTAAAATAATTATGTTTTCTGTACACTCTGATCTGCAGAGACCCTGTGGAGAATCAAGGGTAGAAATAAACACTATCTAGTAAAATCTAAGATGCTTTGCTTCGTGGTGCTAAAAACATTTTTTCCGACTGCCTCATTCACTTGTGCTCTGTGAAAGGGCTCGTGCAAATGTAATAAGGACAGCTTCTGATGTCCTAATTGCTCGCACAATTTGTTGTTGCTATGCGGATAAAGTACCGGGCCGTGATTTGGAAGATAAGTGTTCAGTTCCCAACGCTGCCACAGATGTCCAGTATAATCCCGAGTAACGTACTACAGTCTCTCTGAGGCTCAATTCCTAATCATAAAACTAAGGTATTGTTTATTTTAAAGGGAGGAAAACTGTTACCCTGTAAATTATAACCCCTATGGGACCTGGAATAATGGAAGTCATTGCAGGAATAGAGGTCTCTGGATGTTATACCGATTAACAGTAAGAACAGTATTAGTAGTAGATAATAGTAACATTATCATAAGGTCAAAGAGACGAAAGGATGTCTCAGTAAATGCTTTATCTTTTTTTTCTGAATTCCTCTGTCAAACATCCCTGATGGATCCTCTTTCATCCCTTCGTCTTCTGCCCACATCGCTGTAGCTCACAGTAAATGATGACACTTGTGTTGAAGCCCTGTTCTCTAAAAGCCAGTTACAAGTTCTGGGCCATTTATACCTGCAAAATTTGCTCTAATTGCTGTTTTTATCATTTCCGTAATGCTCTGGTTTTGAGCTTTGCTTCTGTGATGTTTCCAGCTCCAGCCATTTCACCATTACCTTCTTTGTGTCATTCTCCAGTTCAAGGGACCATGGAGTCAAATATGGTAACCCTAAGCATTTATGCTCAGTAGAAATCTTTAGAAGATGAGAGAGTGCCTTACTCTAAAACTGCAGAAAACTAAGGACACTTATTCCGTTTTTTTCATTGCACCACACGTCTTTTCACTGATGATTTCCAGATGTATTCTTTCTTTGTGAGTACACACAAATTGAGGTGCCTAAAATTGAGGTGTCTTTTTTGGAAGGCATGGTCATCATGTTTGGGCGCCTGACTGCCAGTGACATCTGTCCTGTTGGCAAATATTCATGAGACACCCTGGTGTCATCTTGCCTCAGTCTTACTGCCTAACCAGTCCCAGCAAAACTAGTATTTACCATCCACCACACTGACAAAAGCTGAATGTCCTGCACGTTTTGGTAGAAGGAAAATGTGGAGAAAATTTCAAAGCTTTCTCATTTCAAATGTTGCTGATTTTTTTTTTCTTCTCCTTTTTTTTTTTTATAATCATGATTAAAATTCATTCAACTTCCCCTGACAAGGAAATAGTATGTATAAATATATATAATATATTATACATTTGATGGCTTTGTGCTTTTTTTTTTTTTCCTTCTGCAAAAAATAGAAAAGCTTTCAGATGCCACATGAACAAAGATATGGAAATGTGAGAAGAGGGCAGCATCTGGAGGTTTTCAAACACGAGAATACAGGCTGTACGTTTCTTTTGCTGTTAGAAGAGTGAAAAGCTGTTTCCTGTCATTTCCCATCTTGTCACTTCCAGGGCTGGCATCTTGCAGCTTCTTGCACCAGCTGTTGTTTTTTTCTCCACAGACAGATGGTGCAAGCTCTTTGATAATTTTTTTTCCATGTTCTGAAGATTTTGCATGTGTAGTACCTTTATGTAATGATCATATAACCCTGTCACTCACTTTATCCTGTTAGCAGTGTCATCCATATACCAGGGAGAGGAGGGAGGAAGAAGGGGAAGGATAAGGAACTTAATCCGCCTCTTTGTGTTCTGACATGCTTTGAAAATGCACTGTAGAGTTGATAAGTTACAAATGTCTCCAAAGGCCTTTTTGTATTCTTGTCCAAAGGTTGCTGCATATTAGCTCAGCGAATTTGTTCGATTCTTTTGTTTGAGTTAAATGCTTCTGTTCACATCAAGGTTTTGCTTTTAATATGGGACTCCAGGGCAGAGGTTAGGTTGCACCGGATACCTGGGCTTCAACTGAATTTTAAAATGAAGATTATGTGGTTCCCATCAGTGTCACCCAAATTGCAGATGTTGAGCAATTGTTCTTACGGTTATTGTACAGCATGCACGATTAAAAGCTGCTTGGGCATGTCGATGGTACCTGAAGACCTCAGTAGAACGGTCTTCGCATAAGCAGCAAGAAGTGAATTAAAGGTTTATTTAGTGTGATTTGTCACGTTCACCAAACTCTCTTCTCTGTGACGGCATCTTACAACTTTGCAGTGCAGCCCAGGGATTTTGCCCCATCTGGCAATAAGTAGCAGTGTGTTTAAAGTACTCCTGCAAGCTCAGCTGGTAAAATCAGCCTTTCTGGTCTGAATCTTAGGCCTATTTCTTGCAATCCAAACAACCTTACAGTTTTGGGGAGAAATGCAGTGTGTCTCCGAAAACAAGGTTATAGTGCTAAATGCCTTGGACCGCGGTGTGCCTTTGTATTTACCAGTGCGAGTGTGTTAAAATCAATTTCCGCCATTGAGAATGAGAGCAAAATCGGTCCCTATATTTCAAGAGGTTATGTTCGTTAGCTTCACCTGACAAAATAATCTCATAGGTACTGGCACATACTATTCAGGTTGTCAGGACAATATTAATTCCAAATAAGTCCCCATTTCAGTTGAGCGTGATATGTTGGACTGAGCCTGCTTCACCAGCAATTGTTGTGTAGGACTTCTTTGCTGGGGGAAGGGAGGAGGTTGTCACCCCTAGTGCTTTCAGGTATTGCTGTGCTGCTAATAGTAAATGCCACCGTGCAGAAAATGTAGCTTTTTTTTTTATTGGAGCCGCACTGTGCATTCAGCGTTGACATTATCACAGGAGTAATAGGTGTAATTGGCACTAAGACAGGTAGAAATGAGCTGTTCTTTTCTGTGCTCCCTGCATTTGCTTGTACAGCTTGTTCATCTGCATTGTAGCCTAGTGTGTGAAAAGAGCAGCCTTCTCCTATATTCAAAGTACCATTTGCTCTGAATTGTTTACTCAAAATGCCATGTATTAAAAGTGCGGCTGCTGTCAGAAAAATGACTATAAAAGTGACACCACAGGGTTCTGTGTTTATTTTCTCTTTTCCTCTTTCTCAAAGACCTTCCAGAGCACATTTTCTCAGCTTAACTGCCGATGCTGTAATCTCCAACTGTCGGCTAGAAAATTAGAGCTTCCCGAACCCTGCGGGGGTAGGTTTGTGATGGCATTAGTACGTTCGTGGCTGGAGTCTGGCTTGGCAGTGCTTGCACCTAAAGCAGCCCATTCAGTACATACCTCAAGACCCTCAGTGCTGCTGGTTTTTAGGAGACTCGAGAGGCGTCTTTTGTCATGTCTTTCGATTGCACCCACCCACGTCCTTCTTTTGCTGGACATGATGTCTAGCACGTAGGCCCTGATTCCAGCTGTTCGTTGGAACGGATTGAAAGCAGTGTAAGATAAGGGAAACTGCCCCCGAAGGCCAGAGGGAAGAAAGCTCCTTGGGTAACCAAATGAACTCTGCGCTAGCCAGTTCCCTTAAAGCCTTCTTCATTTGCTATTCAAGATGGACTAGGAGAATACTGAACTAATAAGATAGGCTCTTTTCTTGTTGTTTCTAAAAAGTGTCTCATGCTGCAAAGTTCAGATGCGTAGTACAGGACAGGAGTGTTTGGATCCAGGATTTTAGCATGGACCTTCATCCTGTTACTTGTTAGTTGGTCAAATCCTAGGTGTTTTTGGGACTCTCCTGCAGTCTTGGACTTTTACTATTTCCAGCCCAGTTTTTAAACTGGCTGCTTGTAAAAAAACAAAACAGAACCCCCCCGGGATTTTCAGTGTTTATCTGAACTGAAACAGCCAGAGCTTTCTATAACATGAAACCTGCTAGTTAGTTGTGATATGCGCTTTCCTGGATTTGGCGAAGTCATGCTTGCTTCTACAGAAGCACTTAAAAGGATTACTGAAATTTGTCTTGTAAAATCCCCAGAAGATTTTAGCTTCTTGTGTGGGATTCTGGTTTGCATTTGTAGAACCGCTGAGCCTGCCAGTTCCTGCAGAGCGTCCCATAATCCTACAAATAATGGTAAAATACGGTAAAGGAACGAATGCTGATAGGTGTTGCTCTGGATCAGGGACGGGCAATTATCTCAGGCGGAGGGCCGCTTACCGAGTTTTGGCAAGCTGCCGAGGGCCACATGGGTAGCCCCGCCCCCCGGTTGCCATCTTGTGGCCAGAAGTCCCGCCCCCTAACCCTCAACCTTTGCCACCAGAAGTCCCTCCCCTTGCCTCTGGAAGTACTCCTTTCAGCAAGGGGTTTTGCCATCTCGCAACCAGAAAAAATGCCAAATTATATCCTAAAAAGGAAGCCTCTACAGCATTCATTAATTTGATTTCAAACAATATTTTTGTCCTGATTTACATGCATTTGTGTAGTGTACGCAGAAGTGACTGCGCAGTTGCTTAAAATGAAGTCTTACGCCTGTGTATTGTGGGGGGGTGAGTATAGGTTTGTGGGGGGCTGTGGGTGTGTGT
>NW_017729013.1:2786841-2791474 GCF_001723915.1 Gavialis gangeticus | reverse complement strand
GGTGTGGGGCTCGCCCTATGAACACATGCATGCAGACTCTGCCCCGAGCCTGCACATGCACTTATCGGTGCAGTCCCGAGCTCTGCGGTTCAGCAATTCGGCCAGGAGCCACTTGGTGCTGGAGCAGGGCCAGGGAAGGAAAGCTGGGAACTGGCTGGCGGTGGTCAGGGCTGGGCTGTTCAAGCCTGCTGAGGCTCCCTCTGGGTCCTTCTGCCCCTGGCTCCTGTCTGCTTTCACTCAGAGCCAGGAGGTGTAATAAATATTCATTTCTTAAATTTTTAATGATTAAAAATAGAATGGCTTGGTAGGCCAGATGCGGCCCGTGGGCTGTATTTTGCCTGCCCCTGGTCTAGATGTATTTCAGAGTTTCTGTTTTCTCAATTCTTCCTGTGGTTTGGGCCAAGGAAGTTATTGTATTCCATTACCCTGAAATATAACCCAGTGATTCTTATTTCGTAAATCAGCGTTTCATTGGGAAATGACAGTTGGGCTTGTTCACTTTGCATGCATGAAAAACTGAAGACAAAACACTACTTTTGCTATACTTGATTTGTTTTTGCATCCATTGTTTTCAATGCTGACCTTGAATTATCTTTTTAGAGCCGATATCTATTTTCTGTGACGCTTGGCACAATTATGGAGAGCACCAACAGGAGTCATACTTGTTGGTTTTCAAGCCTCAGAAGAACAAACATCTCTTAAGAAAACAGCCTTTGGAGCAAAACCGAATTTCTCGAGACAAAACCAACTAGTTCAAATCATGACCGTAATATAAGAACAATTCCATAGTGGCTGTGGAAAAGGTTAGGTGACACTGATTTACAAAACTCTTCTAGCATGTTTTTTGTGACTCCTATTATGCTATGTTGGGTGGGTTTTGTAGTGTGATGGAGAGATGAGTGCAGCCAGAGTGTAGGTTATAACCTGACCCCCTCATCCAGCCTTTTAGTCCTCTCTAGTAGGTGTGGAGTACCAGGACTCTGTGATCTCTCCATGTGGCTTCTGTTGGTTCATTAGTACCCCCTATTCCTGAACTTGTGTTATCTCTAGGAAAGCTCTGAATAATTCACAATGCAGAATGAACTTGTTTTCGATATACAGATGTGAAGAAATCAGGGTTTTGTTTGATTGGGTGTTTGAACCGCATGTAGTAAAAACCTTCTCGGTTTGTTTTTATTCTGTGGATTGATCACGAGCATTACAATTTAAGCCATCGTTTATTATTTGTAAAATAGGAGCTCTGAGAGGCACCAGTCCATATTAGGACCTCATTGGGATAGATGCAATATAAACGTAATGAGGGGCAGTCCACGAGTGGTTTCAGCATTGTAGTTGTTTTTTAGGTGCAAGATGCTCACGTACTGCATTATGGGAGGCAGTATAACACCTTGTTTGAAGAACGGACACTTTGCTTAGTGTTGGCCAAGTCGGGAGAACCTCCAGATCCTTGACCAGTGCCAGGAATGCTGAGATGTGTGCTGTCTCTGGCCACCTGCTGGCAAAAGGGCAGCAGATGCCCCTTCAGCCCATTTTGAAGGGTAAGACGTGGATGCAACAATTCCACGACTTCTCTGTTCTGGGACAAGTTGCAGTACAACAAATGCGACGTTTGCTTATAGTGTAAAAAAGGCAAACAGTCCTTTTACCAAATCTAAAGCCGTGTTGCAACCAGCTGGATTGGGAGGCACTTTTTTATTTCCATTCCTGGATTGGATGGGTATTCAGGTGCTCCCAACTACTGTATTTCTGCATGACATTTTTCAGTTTTTTTTTTGCCTGTGTATTGTTTGCAACTTTAACATTTGCTTTCCATGAACATTAGTGTTAGTAAAACTGAGTTGTAAACACAAAGAGCAGGCTCATTTAAATTTTAAACCGAAAGCCTATATTACGGGTCTTCTGTTACACTTTTTGCCATTCTCTAATCCGCTACAGGGAAGGCAATTGCAATACTCACCTTTTTCCTAGTCACAATGAGCATGTTGAATGATGTGGTGAAGAAGGTAGCGTCACTTGAAAGTTGCTTAGAAAGTAATGTTTCCTTTTGTGCGTTTGCTCCTTCCTTCCCCTTCTCCCTTCAAAAAAAAAAATAACGAGGCCCGTGGAATTGCATATACAAAGCCTGTTCCTTATGCTCCTGCACTGTGCTCCCCATCAAATTAGACATGTGCTGATAGTTGAGTTTTATCTTTATGAACTAACTATCCTGAGGACTAAGCGGCTTCATCCAGAAGTGGAACTTGAGCATGTTTCGAGATAGAATCCAGACGTTCTTCATAATATGCATGCAAATCATACGCCTTTTGCTCATATCTTTGCCATTTGCAGGAGAATGCACCTCTGCCCCCAGTTGCAGTTAGCGCAAACGGCATAATGGCAATTGTAGTCGTTTAAAATTAGGGAAAGGGCAAGATTTACCCAAAGGGACTTATTTTCTGCCATGATGGAATAAAGAAGGAAGGCAGCTGCTAAGACTGGAAAAGGTCACCCAGTCACATCGGTTGATGAAAGAATCAGAGAAGCTGTCATCTCGGCAGTTGCTTAGCTTGCCAACTGACGGCCAGCCCTGACATGCACGTGGAACACAGCCTTGACAAAACAAAGCTGTCACTTCTGGCATCTGTCATGACTCTTTCCCTGTATGCTAGCTTGCAAACGTGAGTATGAGAGGGAGAGAGCAGAGCAGAGGGAGCAGGGCATTATCATCATCTTCTGGGACCAATTGTTTGCTCAGTGAATGGTGTTAGAGGACTCTGGCTTTTATCTTTTACAATTTGGAAGATCAAGTTAAGCTAAATATTTGAAAGCCTACTGTGCTGGTATTGACAAAACACTGGGCCAGGGCACTTTGGCTGAAAGGAAAAACTGCACGATAAGGATCAGGATGTTCTGAGGGCTTTGAAGATCAGATTTCTGTGATGTATTTATAATTTAAGATATTTCTAGTGTAAGGTGAAGGAGGTAACAAAAAAGATGGCTCAGCAGGTGCGTTTTATGCGGGTTTGGGTTACAATAACTGCAGGCATCCCAGCGCTAGGTGCATTGTAGCCCTGGGAGTCCATTTCAGGTTTAAGAAACAATCCTTTTTTTTTTTACCCCCCCCCATTATGGTCTCTCGTATAAAGAAGCTACGACGTGAATCCATATGATTGGCGTGGCTGTCCTGCGGTGACGGAAGAATGGTCTTTGTAAACTCTGATAAGGAAGAAGCAGAAAGAAAACTAGAAATTGAAGCAGCTTGCTTGTTGCACTGACTTGTACCCTTACATGCCATGTATGAAATGATCGTAGCCTTTCCTTCAGGTTGTCTGTCCAACATTGGATTTCCATCTGATTATGAGGTTGCTCCCGCAGAGCTGGAGAGCAGAAGTTCTCTTCTTGCAATGAGCGTCACCTGGGTAGGCACTGACCCAACATAGGTCAGTGATGAGCACTTTTGAACCTCCCAACCATTAACTCCAATTTTGCACTAGCTCTGTTCCTACTGAAACCAATGCTGAGTGCTTTTGCAGGCCCCTCTTCAACTGAGTCCCTTTGGAAGAATCTACTTAAAAAAGAAATACTACAGATTTTTCAAGGGGAATATTTTTTCGAAACTCTCTGCAAAAAAAATTGGGTCATTAAGTAGAACAGCCCCATTTCCTGGGCAGTCTCTCAATTTGCTTTTTTTTTTTTTCCTTCTTTTTTTAATTAGAAAGCAAGCTAATTATAGTGTGTGTTTTCAGAATTGCAAACTCAAGAAGTAAATCTGAGAGAAGACCCTAACTTGAGCTGATAAAACCCAGTAACATTTTGGAGCAGTGGTTTTCAACCTTTTTAGACGCAAGGCACCCCAGGATCGAGACCAGGCATATCTTGGAAAATGCCAGCTCTTAATTTTCACTCTTTTTTGTCATTATTATTACCACAAAAAAAAAGTAATTCTTCTGTTGCAGACTTCCACAGGGAAGAATCATTTTGACATTGTGGGACTCTGACCTCTAGGTTTAGCTTGGGAATCTTGTTTGCACGTAACATTGTGTGGCACCCCATAGCACCCTGCAAAGGATCTCAAGGCACCCAAGGGTGCCACAGCACCCTGGGTGAGAATCATTGGTCTGGAAGTTGATTTGGTTCTAAAGTCGCACTCCACTCGTTCCCTAGATCCATTAAAATATGTATCTTTATTCCATATGCCAAATAAAGATCCCATTTCTATACTTCCATGTAGGTGATTCATACGTGAACAAAATAAACTCCTCCTTTGTTGAAAGGATGTCTTGAAGGGTCCCTTTCTGCTGTTTTTACTGATACAGGCTCTTGGCTCCCAGTATTTTTAGTGCCTTAAGTTGCACCTTGCCTGCTTCTCAAATCTCAGAGGTTTTTATGAGGCCACCTAACTCTCGGGGAAACCCAGAGTTGCAAAATGGGTAGCATCATGACCCCTCATACCCTCACTAGCCAAAGCAAAGGAAGTTATTTCTCTCAGCTGTCTATCTACAGGTTAAAATGGTAAAGTGGCTGTTCAAATAAAAAGAGACCAAACATGAAGAGGGAGAGAGGGGCTGTCCCAGTGCCCCGTAAGGCTTATTAATGTTATCGATACGTATGTCCCAACACCACGTACTTAGGAAGGGATTTTTTTTTTTTTTTT
>NW_017729013.1:2778164-2786685 GCF_001723915.1 Gavialis gangeticus | reverse complement strand
ACTTTTGCACCAAGATATTTCCAGAATCCAATATTATTTTTAAAGTCAATTGCACTTTATCCAGTGCATATAAATAGATGCCATGCCTTAGGGGCTTGTCTTCATGGATAAATTTACTAGCATATCTATACCAAAGTTGTCATACCACTGTAGATATGCTGGTATTATTTCCCCACATGGGTATACTCTTTTGAGAGCTGGCATACTTTTTGTTGGTTTAGCTTACATTTATTTGGATGTGGATTAAGTTAAACTGGGGAAAAAAACGCTAAATTTAAGGACGTACATAGACAGGGAATGATATCGGCATATGCCATCATATTTCCCTGTGTAGACAAGCTTTAAATATCCCATTACATTCGGGTTTTAGAAGTTTCCCGTGGCAAATCTGGGCAGAAAGGATGGATTAAAATTATGTCAAATAAACGATCATACGAACCTAGTCTGTTTTATTGACTTCATCGAAACGTTTGTTAATTGTGCTGCAGTCCCTCAAAACATGCATCTTGGAGAAAAATGAGTCTGAATTCCAAGCTACGCAGATCAAGGAGCAGGCAGAGTCCTCTCCAGTATGTAAATTAGATTTGTAGTTGAGTGGAATTGATTCTGTTGAGACTAACTTAATCATGGTGCTTAATCACTGTAACCTTTAAACATAGCAGTCTTGACCACAGCTGCAGGGTAGCACACTGTTAGCACACGGTTTTTATCTTTCCAAAGGCACTGAGACTGTTACTTCCAAAGATACGCATAAAGGAGGCAGACTAAAACTCTTCTGGTCTAAGCTCCATTAAAGAGAAGCGTCTTTGTGGTTTTTATTTCATGCATCTAACTTCACGGTAGATGTGTTGGTGTGTTAGTTATCGGTGATCACGCAGTCAATACTGTCGTCTTTACATCTCTTCCAGGACTGAGTATTTCATTATTCTGTGTCCGCAGTGATAATGTTTGTTCGCTGAGGGCTTGATCCTGCTTCCCTCAAAGTCAGTGGGGAAAATCCCCGATGATTTTTAATGGTCCAGCATTGAGCCCCTGGGCTGAAAATTCAGCCTTTTTTCAGCTTTTCTATGTTCATGCATAACATTGAGATAAGTGGGTTTTGGAGGTCCCAGTTTGTACTCAGTCAGCAGAGGACATGAATGCAGGCACACAGAGAGACCTATAATATCTATCAATGCAGTACTAATATAATTATTTGTGTTTCCTCTTGGAAGAGATCATTGAAAGATCCAAAGTCCATAATTATAAATAAATGGAACATGTATAGTACTTAAAACCATTTAAAAACATCTTAAGAGCTAAAGCAATTGTGTAATAAGGAATTGCATAGTTAATGGACCATTATAAAAACAGCCTTCCGGCTGAAAATTTCAAAAGTAGCTAGTGATTTGGAGTGCCTGACCTTTGGGTTTCCTTTACTTGTTTCATTTCTAGAGGATGGACATTAAGGCACTTTCATAATATTTGTATGAGAAACACACACTTCCTGAATATAGGAAGTGTATGCACTTCCTGAACACTTCCTGAAAAGCCCTGTACGGGGATTTCAAAATCACTCAGAGGCTTTTCCAGAGCAAACTGCAGCAATCAGGAGAGTATGTTGCACATGTGCCAGTAAAAGATCCAAGGAATTTCATCATTAAATGGATGCATGTCTGAGATTGGGAATTAAATTAGGTTTAAGGAACTATGATTAGAATTGGTTGTACAAATGTGCTCTTCCACCCGTTCTCCATCGGTCTTTAAGAGGAGCTCAGTGTTCCTCAGCTTTGATATGGTAAATTATCACATGTGGTTGGCCTGGGGAATAACTAGGCATGGAGCTGAGTTAGTGATGTGTGGTTCCTATTACACCCCCCCCAACCCCTACCCCTTCTTCCACCCTGTATCCAGCCAAAAATAGAGATCTAGATTCAATTCCCTGCTGAAGCTCTGTGCTTTCCATCTATAAAATGAGGTTAAGAATATTTCCTTACCCTGTCCCTTGTCTGCCACATGTAAACTGTAAATTGTTTGTGATAATACGCATCTTTGATACGCATGTACAACACTTGGAAGCTCGGGGGCTCCAAGCACTTCTGGAATACTAATAATGGCTGGTAATAATGATAATGCTCTTCCAAAATTCCCGGGGAGGTTTGAGTTTATCTTCTCTTACATTCAGTAAAACAGGGGCAGTCAACCTACGGCCATTTTATCCAGCCTTTGGAGATGGGGAGCTTCTGTGGCATTTAACAGGTGGGGGCACTGCCCATGAGAGAGCTGCACAGCAGGGAGAAGCCATGGTGGTAGCATTGTGGAGTGCAACAGTGGCTGTGGCTGCGGTGGCAACATAGTCCAGGTTAGAAGTGGCCTCAGCCTGCTTTCGGATCTAAGCACAGGTAAAGCAGCCCCCTGCTCCATGACGCTGATCTGTAATGTAAGAAAATGGAATGTATTCCCACGCTTAGGACAGGTGGGGTGGGGAAAGAGATTTTCATTATTTTTAAAAACACGTGGTGGCTTTGTTGTTCTTGTTTTTTGGTTTTAATAAATGTATCAGAACACTTCACTGAGCTTCTAGCAGGCATAAATGGTTTTGCCTGCTGTGATACAAACCTGTTTCAGACGCATTCTTTTTCCATTAATCATGATACATTTTTCTGACAATAAGCTGGGCAGACTGTCCATTATCAAGACTCCTTATATCCATCTTACTTTACTGTAAAGTATTAAATCCAGACAGCATCAATGTGTGGTTAACTAGCTGTCGCCTGCTGTGTTGGAAACAGAGATAAAAGCTGAATAATGTTCTGTGCTATTGTTCTGCCATTTTAAGCAGATGTTTAGAGACGTAGGATGGGGTTAACTGATGTCAGAATGCAAAATTCAGCTGAAACATGAAGAGAGCAATTTGAAAATGCTTTAAAAATCTCTCTTCTCAGTGACTGTAAAATTCCATTTTATTGTTTTTGCTTTATCAAATCAGGTCACATCTCAGCTATGTCATCATGGAAGGCAGTTGAGCATGCCATAGGATTATATTCCTGGCTCTTCCGCTGACTGCCAGTTTGTGGAATTACCCATCACCTAAATTGCCAACAGGGGTTGAACCCAGTTAGCTTCTGTACCATGGCCCAGGCATCTACCATTTGATTTGAGAGAATAACTTCATATTTGGTATGATGCACGGTGGAATAGGATGCTAGTAGGTTCTTGATGTGTAGAGCACTAGTTATTGATTGGGCAGGTGGGGTGTGTGTGTCTGTGTGTGTGTCCAGGAGATTTTATCTGGTCCTATAGATTTTGGTTTGTACGTGTTGGAGCTCTACAGCAAAGACTATGTTAGCAAGGGAAGAAGAATACTCTGTCCATCCCAAACAGCTGTGGGGATTCAAATAATCACCCTTACAACCTTGTTTTACAATAAGGATTTAAAAACCTAATCAGTCTTGTGTAGAGATCAGTAGGAGTCTCTGCATTGACTTAAGCTTCTCCTCATCTAAACTTGTTCCGTCTGCCTCAAGGAAGAATCATGTCGAAGAAAAGCTGTTTCACATGAGATAGCAGAGTGAGTTAAATTTAAGGTGCTCCAGTAGACTAACCCAACTTCCTGACCCTTCTTAAAACTACTGACTTTTTTTGTCCTTACTCGGGGATTTTACCTGGAGTTACACGGTTCACTGAACAAGCTGA
Organism: Gavialis gangeticus; assembly: GCF_001723915.1. Classification (NCBI taxonomy): domain Eukaryota; kingdom Metazoa; phylum Chordata; order Crocodylia; family Gavialidae; genus Gavialis; species Gavialis gangeticus. Next base: position 2,783,010 of record NW_017729013.1, on the reverse strand, counting down.
GTCTTTGGGAACTGAACTGGCCCCTACAAATTACTGGCTGATTCCAGGTTCTTGGTTCCTTGTGTCCAACACAGACAATACTGTGCTAACCTATCTGACTGGTTTAGGCAAAACTAGCATGTTTTAGAGAATGACCAGCCTTCAAAGAATAATTGAGTTGGGTTCCTCCACTGGTTTATACAGAAGCAAGGGCATAGCCTCCACACAATTTCACTTTGACTTGGAACAGATATTTAGGAGAAGGACTGCTGCATTTTCACAAGGAAATGTACGTGTACAGAGCCTGATTGAACACCAGGTTTCTGGTGAGACATTTCTGGAGTTTGGTGGGTTTTTTGTGTGTTCATTTATACAAACCCGCCTGGATTCTGCCAACGCAAATGACCCTTTAGGAAAAAATCTGTAAGGACTATACCTGTGTTTCGTATCTGGTGGGTCATACCTGTGCCTTAGTTACTGGAAGTTTTGCTTAATCTCAGAAGACAACTTCTAGTACAAATACAGGGTGGATATAAAAATGAGGGAAGTCGAACCAGAGTAAAGGAAATGTCTTTGGTACTAATGTATGTCAGGGCAGTATGAATTGGAGTCGTTCACAGCTGCGGCAAGCAAGCATGTGTAGCTGCACTGCAGATTTGTCTCCTTCTTTTGGAGATTAAGAGGCGTTGAGTTTGTTCCTGGCTAAATTGTGCCAGTGTTAGTCCCAGAACAGGAATATCTTGAGATTGGCAGGTGCACACATTTCCCTTCTAATCACGGCTCACTGAGTGGCTGAATGCACTGCTACCTTTCTGCCATTGACTCAATAGTGAGATAATTGTTCAGATGCACTTTGGGATGTCCCAAGATAAACTGGTAGTACTTCTTATTCCATGAACCTTTTTTAGGATTTATCCTGGGACACCAGACATGGACATCTGAATGGTTGCGTTTTGTTTTGGGATGAAATGGATCACTTGCTCTTTGGCTTGAGGCTTGATACCACCAGGTATCAGTTTTGATGCGTAGTGGGATGTGACCAGTGTCCGCTGGCCCATTTCACAAGGGTCCCACGCAGGCCATTTGTTTCTTCCACGTTGCTTTAGTCCACGTGTAGGTCCACTGAAATCAGGTAGCCTGCTAATGCAGCGGGCTCCTCCTACACAGTACAAATAAAAGTAGCAGAATTTGGCCTGGTATTAATTTAGTTGATTAAAATAAACTAGCCTTTGTTTTGCTTGGTTTCATTATATAGCCAGTTTAATATAAAAATTGCATGCAGCTAATGGTTCTACTATATTTTCCCATTTTCTGCAGTTGAAATTTATTGGAGATTGAAATGCACAGGTTTATCTCTCTGACCTTTTGTTAATTATTAGATTGAGATAAGTGTGTATGTAAGTGACAAATTGCCTTTAATGACATTTAATCTGCACAATGACATTAATGGCAGGTTTAGCAGCCTGGTTGCAGTCTTTGTTGCTGAGAGACGAAAAGAGCAAGGATTTTTATCTTAATTTGACCTTATTCAAAAGGTGTTTGTAGTAGCAGTCAATTTCTGATTAACTTAATGACCTGTTTTGCATAGAAAGCAGTCAAACATTGATATATGAAAGGGCTGTGAGGTGATAGATTACAGTCAGTGATAGCTGCCGGATTCTGACTCTAATGTATTAATAACATTGAAAGGGGCAAAATACTGACCAGCAATCAAACTCGTCAGGTTGTCGTTTAGTATGGGAGGGATAGATTCCAGAACAGGAAGCCTTGCCGCCGAGTCTCCTGATAGAGAAGGTAAGAACATATTTCAAACGATGAGTGTGTAAGTATGTACTTAATGGTAAAAGAATCTACCCAAAGCAAACTCTTGTCACGCATGGATAGCCACCATGTGTATTCCTCTCCGAGGTGCCAGTTGTGTGAGATGCTCGGGCATTTGGCAATCCTTTTGACTTCCAGAGAGCTTAAGAGGACTCAAGCAGGTGTACCTCTTTAATCTTTCCTTCAGTGTATTCATATACCAGAGGGACTGTTTGAGGACGGGAAGTTTTCTGTCCTTTTCGTGGTCCGTGTGAAATAAAGAGCGTGACAAAAATGACTCGATTTAGGTTTACAGCTCTGGGCAGAATCCATCTGGGCATTGTGCATTAGTGCGCACCATATTGAGGTCAGTAAGTGCTATTTCCATGACAACAGGGAAATGCAGATCCTTAAAGGTGGGGGGGGAAAAGCCTACAGTGGCACACTGGAAGACTTCAGTCCTTCTTTCATTGCCCAGTGATAAATTTACAGGATAATTTAAGAGAAACTTCAGTGGCTTGAGCAGAGGTTATAAACTGCTTTTAGTAAAAGTAAACATCTAAGCAAATGATTTGAGAATCCATTAAATGGCTAGACAGTGTCTATAAATACAGATCATAATACGTTTAGGAAATGTTCTACTACCTCCCAACACAAGTGTCTGTTCCTTTTTGAGCTCTTGAAAGTTTCATTTTAATGATGAAAACTATTTCTTGTACATAGCTGCAAAAATGTAAAGATCTAATTCAAAAGGTAGCTGGAAGGATGATCACGTACCTTGGGCTTGTAAAACAACTAACTGATTTATGGTTTAATGCATTTTTTAATGTAATAGAAATGCCTTAAAACTAAACCAAACTGGGCGGCAAATTGACACAAATGCTTAGTGAATTGAGATCAACGCTTATTACATCAAATTACAATGAAACGGCAAACAGAATGCTGTAGCATGTTGCTCTAAAGCTTCCCAGCTGTCAACTGGCTTCATAGGGAGGTGCAATAAATGCATCAATCATGGAGCTATTATGGGGGGGTACATTACCAGCTCTTAAAGCAGCACATGAGTAGGGTGCAATTGTTTTGAACTGAAAAGATACAGTAGTGCTAGTTTTACGTATACGCTGGGCCTGAAATGAACATAATGCGTTCAGAGTAGATATCTAGTTACCATCCTAACACAGTCTGTACTGTCCTACCAATATGAAATATCCCTGAGCCTGGTTTCACTAAGCACTGTCAACCTAAAAATGTCATATGATCTGAAAATGACGTCACTGTTCTGTTTCAAGTAATACCTGAGAGTGGGGAGATCTCCCGCCCACCCATTACTTTTGTAATTCTCCTATTTGTGTGGATTTTTCATATACTAAAAGGGGAGAGAAAAAACTATGGCTGGGAAGACATGAAAACGTGCTGGAAAACTGAACAAAAAAGAGAAAGCAAACAGCTTCTGATGCCTTTTAGAAAACCTGAAATTACTCTCAACTTTAATCTTTTTTTTTTCAAATGACTGAATTTCAAGCTGGTATTGTCCATTCACTTTTTGATCCGTTCAGTGCTCCCACCAATGAGCTCTGAACAGCTTACAATTTGAATGTAATGAAGATACAGACTGTTATTGTTCTTGCTTTATTATTGATATCACTTTGACAATGAGATAGAGAAGTGATTTATCTTCTGGGACAGGTGATGGTGTTTATCAGCTAGGACAGGGAGCACTGGAATCATGACTGTTGGATAGCAGTCTGGACTTTTCTTTTGGCTTTACTGTATGATGTTAAAGACATTTTATATATTAAAGGACCAGAAGTGACCACAGTGACCAGCTTGTCTATCTCCTGTATAACAAAAGCCATATAGGACTTCCCCGAATTAATTCCTGTTTGGGAATGTATCCTTAAAATAAACCCAGTCTTCATTTTAAAATTGCCAATGATGGAGAATTTATTACAGTTCTTGTAAAGTTGCTCCAATGGTTAACTGTCTTCACAGTTTAAAAAAAAACCTTATATGTAGCCTGACCTTGTTTAGCTTCAGCTTGAACCCCTTGGATCTGGTTATACTTTTGTCTCCTAGACAAAAGAGCTTATTGTTAGAGGTGCACTGATATATCAGTTGCATATTGGATTGACACCGATAAAAGAAAATTTACATTATTGGCGGTTGGGTTCTTTTGGCCGGTGTAGCTGATAATGTCACTGATAAACGTTGCATGCATGCAGTCACAGCATGCACGCTGCCAGGAATGCCACCTGCCAGCTTAGAGAGCAGTGTCCAGCTGGAAAGTCTGTGGGGAAGGGGCATGGAGGAAAGATCAAGGCCCCCATGGTGAGGAAGGGAGTGGGGCGGGGCCAGAGACAGGTGCATGCGACCCTGCCAGGAGCAAGATAGAGCTACAGGTGGCTCATCTTGGGGGGAGAGGAGAGAGCAAGGGGGCATGGTGCCAGGAGGGGTGGCTACAGGGTGGGCTATGGCAACCCTAAAGTTCGCCATAGACTCCCCTGTAGCCACCCCTCCCAGCACCACCACTGCACATCCTGTTCCCGCCTGCCCTGAGCGCAGGCCCTGCCCATCCCTACCGCCGAGAGGAGGCCAGTACAGCCTCTGGCCCTGAACCCACAGTGGGCAGCCCACCCTCACCCTGTGCATAAATCGAGGGGGGCACGTGCCCCCGTGCCTCCCTTGGGGGTGCATGCAGCAGCAGGGAGCCCCTCCCTCTCCACCCCCCGCAGCCCTTGGACAAGCCTTCTGTGGCTCAGTCCTACTCCTGGCAGGGTCACATTCACCGCCCTGGTTAAACAGCCCCTGCCCTTTCCTCTGCCCGACTCCCTCCCTCACTGTGAGGGCTTCAATCCCCCTCCCCCATGCCATTCCTCCCCCTTCCCCTTCCCTCCCCCACAGACTTACCGGCAGGGAGCTGTTCTCCAAGCTTCTGGACTACGTGTCAGCTATCAAATTGGTATCGGCTGATATGGCTGGTTAATAGTTGGTCAGCGGTATCGGCCAGAAGAATCTTTATTGGTACACCCCTACTTGTTATGCAAGTTTTGTTCCCCCCCCCCCCCCC
>NW_017729013.1:2776612-2778136 GCF_001723915.1 Gavialis gangeticus | reverse complement strand
CCCCCCCCCCCGTTTCTTATTTTGTCTAATGCAATTCAAACACCTTTAAAATGGCTTTAATAATACTTAGCTATTTTCACAGGGGTAGAGCTACTTCTGTTCATAATGTGCTTTGAGATTCTCAGGTAAAAGTTGCTGCAGTAGAGAAGAGCAAAAAACTGCTCGTAAATTATAGTAACAGCACTGAACGTTACACCACTGTTAGCTTTTACACACCCAGCTGTATGCCAAACATTATTATAAACTGTTTCTTATTATTATTGTTGTGGGAGGGAAACTTCAGGACTCCACTGGGGAATTAAAAAGCTTACTGAGGATAGTTAATGGTTGTAGGTATCACTTAACAATAGCTAGACTTGAAAGCTACAGTTTTAGCCCACAATTTTTTTATTTGCATCTCCCCAGGTGGGTAGTACAGTTAGTTGCACCTTATCCAACATATACTCGCATACAAATCCAATAATGAAAAGAAAGAAACAAACTGACAGTCCATAGTGCTACTGATACCAAGAAAACAGAAAATCAGTAGATCATTGATGACTATATAATTAACATTTTGGGCTATATATTTATTTGCGAGATGGAGAGGAGCTAAACCTATGTAAATTTTGAATGTGAGAACCAAAGCATTTGGATTTCATGGCTCTGACTACTTAGAGTGCATTTTTACCAAAAATGGTTTTCATGTTAAAAAGGCCGGTCTCGATCTAGTCTCTGTTGCAACCTATCAGTAGGTATCCCGTGCCAGTTCCTTTTCTCTAATGACCTGAAGTTGTCTGGAAACATATTTGAAAGGCAGAGGTGAGGACACCGGCTGCTGGCTTTTCAGTTCTCATTAACTCTGCAGCAACCTATTAATTGGACATGCAGAAAGAGGAGGAGAGAAAAAAAAAAAAACCTGAACCAAACCAAACAGACCCTACACCCTTAGCATAATTTCTAGATTTAATTGCTTTGCAGAGTTTGGCAATCAATGATGTGTTGGCATTGATGCACTTCTTGTGCTTGAGTGTAATGTGCCAACATGGGTCCAGGCTCATTATTTTATTGCAAAGACAGCAAATAAGCTTGGATGGTTTTGCCATGATAAGCTGGAAGGGTTTCTGGACATCAGATGGTGTTGTTGATTTTAGAGGTATTTTGCCCACCAACAGGTGCAAATGTTCAAGAAAATGTACTTAACAGTACATTTCTCTTTCTGCCTGATGTTTAGGTTGGTGGGTATCTGTCTGTTAGAGTTGGACAAAGGCTGCAAACCATTTTCGACATGTATTCATTTGAATTTCTTAATAAATATGTCTTGACTCTGTTTGTCCCTCCTGTCTCCCTGAACTTTTCCCTTTTTATGATTTCTTTTTCCCTTTCATGAGTGTACTGCAGAAACAAGCATGTGTCAGAGAATATCTGCCAATCATAGATTCTGAAGTTGCAAAAATGTAACTTGGCATCCTGATTTTAAATGCTTTGCAAATCCGGGGCCAGAAACTAGGTAACTGTGTCCAGCCTGTCCTAACGCAACCAACT
>NW_017729013.1:2771356-2771612 GCF_001723915.1 Gavialis gangeticus | reverse complement strand
GGGGCCAGAAACTAGGTAACTGTGTCCAGCCTGTCCTAACGCAACCAGCTGTTCAAGTTTAACAATGAGTCGCCACAACGAACCGCTTAACACTCTACAGAACAGACTTCTGTGCAGCTTTGAACAAATTGTTCATTTTTAATGGGCCTCAGTTACCCTGCTTGTAGAATAGGAAGAACAACATTTCCTTTCTCCTAAATTGTCTGTCTTGCCTACTTAGATGCACAGTTCTTTAAAACAGGGACTCTTTCTTCCT
>NW_017729013.1:2765086-2766356 GCF_001723915.1 Gavialis gangeticus | reverse complement strand
TGCCTACTTAGATGCACAGTTCTTTAAAACAGGGACTCTTTCTCCCTTTGTGTACCTGAATAGTGGCAAGAAGAGTCGGGTACCGGTCTCAGTTGTGGGCCCCCTGTATCCTGCAGTAATATAAATAATTGATGCAACTATGGTCTGCTAATGCAGAAAGACAAATAAATAGTAAATACCCTTTGTATGGACTAAGTGAATACCAGCCAGGGCAAAGAATAACAGCTGAAAATCTCTTAAGGAGTCATACTTTCCTCACCACTAATTACAGATAAATCCATATGAGTATATTTATTTTTTTCTAAAGATCCAGTCCACTATCTGTCTATCTCCCAAGGAAGGAAATGATCTGGGTGTGCGGAGACTTTCCATTCCGTATGCACGTGGCATTTAGATTAAGATTTCTAAATGTTCATCTTTGCAGTAATGCAAGATTTGTTATTCCCCTACAGAGATTAAGCTGCAACGATTTTGAATGGCAGTTTATGTAGACTATTTATTAAGCAAAATATTAAAGAAGGTATTGATTCATTTATTTGTTGTCCTTTGATTTTAAAAAAGGCAAACTGATGCAGTCTTGCTAGTACTTACGCACCTAATAGTTTTGGATAACTATTTATCCACTTCTTACTCATTGGACCTTATTGGCCAGTGGTTTAAATATGGGCAAGATAAACCCACTGTATTAAGGTGAAACAATGTTTCATTTGTTCTGAAAATTACAGGAAAGTCTAAAGAGTTTCCTGTCAGCTCTGATTTTGGTCTTCCATCAGATTTACGACAGTAGTGCAATATTAACCATGATGGGCAAGTAAATTGTCAGAAGTTCAGTGAGATGTACATAGTCAGTTAGCTGTGCAATATGGTTTAAAGATTCAAATTGCTACCTCCTACACTCAGTAAATATGCTGCAGTGTTTATATGAATATTGTGCGTGAAATCATTCTTGTGTAGCTTCCTGGGCCTTGCCTATACCAGTGAAGTTTTATTGTATTTTCCTAGCGTTATTACCACCAGTTCAGCTCCAACAACAGGTGCTGGAAATGCTGTTCTGTTTGGGCATTGGGCAACTATATTTTAAGTGAGTTTGTGCTGTTTGTTTCAGTGTTAATACAGCTGCATCACAGTAACACTTGGGGATGTGGGGTCATGACCTGAGGACTTGAGTGCCCAAGTCCCAGGGCTTCTGTACAGAACACAGATGTGTGTCCTCCTGCTGCCTGCATGTGGCCAACAGATGGTTGGATGTAGCAGTCAGGGCTCAGGAGAA
>NW_017729013.1:2757052-2760086 GCF_001723915.1 Gavialis gangeticus | reverse complement strand
TTTGTTTCAGTGTTAATACAGCTGCATCACAGTAACACTTGGGGGGGGGGAGCTGTATTGTTGGCAAGCTGTTTGCTATATACGATGTTCAGAAGTTGAACTATGCCCGTTAGTTTTGATTGAGCGCATAGGGCTAATTATACAACACTGACTGCCTAGCCATTCTGAAGATTTGACCATAAATATGGAGTCTGGGCATCTTTACATGACTGGGTGTACTTCTTGTACCTTTAAAATTAATTTTACATAGAAAAATATAAGAAAAGTACCAACTAGCTTTGTACTGGATGGCCTGCATAACAGGTTGGGGCAATGCATTATGGTTGTATCAAGTAAGATAAAGGCATTGTTGTCTTTACTGCTTAGAGCAGGGAGTGGGAGTCAAGATGCCTAAATTTCTGTTCCCTGCTTGCCTGTTGTCTAGCTTTCATCAAAAGGTTTGGTTTTCCTGTCTTAAATTAGGGTAGCATTTTTCCTACCTGTGAATGTTAACCAAATGAAACCTTTTGAGGTTGCCAGGGTATACCAGAAAGACTGGGCACATCTGCGTGTTGCCCTACGGCGACACTGTTACTGCGCCGTGCTTTAGTACTTCCTTTTGGAGACTTGCACCTGACTTGCCTTGTGGAAGTACTAAAGCATGGTGCAGTAACCGCCCATATTACTCCATACACGTGATGCACGGTTATTTTAGCAGCTACTTCCCTGTAGCAGCGCACTCTAATAGGGAAGCACGCCTCTACGGTGAAGGTGGCCGGTGCCGGTCACGTGGAGACATCCGCAGATGCTGTGTTGCTGTAGCGCATCACTATGGCGACATAGCATCATGTGTAGATGCGCCCACTAAGTATTATATTGGTTTAAAAGTGTCCTGAGCTCATTTATAGCCTGACAGCTCTGCGGGTTGGATGTAGTGTTACAGGTTACACGCAAGTGATAACAAAAGCAATCTTTTCCTAGCTTTACGTCAAGTCAGCTAAAAAGGGGGGATTTACCCCCACACATCCCCACTATTATGTATATTTCAATTTAAACAACATCAAATTAGATTAGGCTCTGTTAATTCAATTAATGACTACATTGCAAGTTTGTCTTGGCTTATAGTGAAAACAGGAGGGCAGCTCCTAATAGCCTATGGATTTAATGACTGCAACTTTGAAGAGTGTTAAGCTAAAGTGAAGTTCAGAATGGCTTGTTAACTGGGTTTATTAGCTGTTGACCTTCCCTTTCAACATAACAGTGGCAACCAGACTGAAGAAAGCGCTATCGTCCTGATTAGCATTTATCTGAAGATAGTCTGCTGCCTGTTCCAGAGTAAATTTGTTCAATTAGCCATAAAGAGCCTGAGAAACATTTTCTTCCATATAAAAACGACTGTAGAAGTCAGGACAGTTCATCTTGCCCCAGCGTACTGTAGATGAAGCCTGAGGACAGTTGCATTTAAGGAAGGAGTCTTTGCAAGTTTCCACTAATTGAACAGATTCTCCTGTGAGATTTAGTTTCTGGATTTACAACATTTTGAGTGATGTCCCTAATTGACCCATTTAAAAAAGAGCCCCATTTTGCTGCCTGTTGTTTTTGTAAATTGCTCCCAAGTAAGACTATTAAAGTTCCTCTTCCAGATACTGTGGCTGCATCCTGGGTTGTTCCTTAACATTGCAGAACTGTTCTTTTCGCATGTAAAATCTCATCTGGGGTTTAATCCTTCCATTTTAAGTCACCATAATGTGTGGAATGGAAATGGTAACATACACACACTGATCTGTAGTTTCTCATTTTGGGAACTTGGTGTGATTGAATTATAGGTGGGCTTTTTATTATGTAAAGCTAAGGCTGACAGAATTGGAGACTGAAGTGTTCTTTCCTCTCTGCCATCACAGGCAGTTTATAACACCATCAGTGTCAGAGAAAGCACAATGCATTTACAAATATCTATTATTTGTTCAGCATTTTGGTAAGCAATATATTTTTATTGACCTGGCTGGGAGACCTGAGGAAGAGTACTGGGATACCTCAAAATTTGTCTAAATCTATCCCAACCATACAGTTGGTCCAATAAAGGAGCTCACCCATAAAAATTATCGCTGCTTGTGTATTACTGGATCATCGGGCCTACAATATCAGTTCAACACTTTGAAGTATGAAGCACTCTTTACCAATGAGGAAAAAAGCAGGTGTTTCTTGGGAAGGACTCTCAATATTTTCTTTTTAATTATGCCTCTTTGAATTTGTGATTCTTTTTCCTTTTTATTTTTAAATTATGGTTTCCTTTTGATTGCCACCCCATCCACTTCATTTTCTATTGATTTTTTCATTTCTTCCTTTCTGCTCATTGTGTTCTGGTAGCTTCTTCCCTCTGAAACTGGTTTTATTAACCTGACACAACTAGGTGATCAATCGTGTGATGTCCACAGCTGGCTGCATGACTCTGGTACTCTTTAACCAGTGGGCAGGTACACAGGAAGAACAAAAGCAATGTCTGGTCCCGTTTCTGCTGTCCTTGCTACTGTGTGCAACTAACCATGGCGCTCTTGTATGATCCCTTGCAGTCTTTGGCTCTCTAATCCAATGTACACCCCAGGGAATTATGCAATTATGCACCCATGTAATTTTGCGCATAAAACACGATTGCACGTAATCGCATAATATCATGTAATTCTCTGGGGTGTAGCTGGTGAGTGGGAATGGGAGCACCTGATTGCAGGAGGAGGGGTGGGTGTGTGTGGGGAGGGTTTGTTGGGGGATGTGGGCCCCCCGCCACATACCCCTGACCCCATGGTGTACAGCCTCTGCCGTCAGCGGCAGCAGCCAGTGGCCAGGGCAGGCAGAGCCCCCGGCACTTTCATCCTGGCCTGAAAGTGCCCGGCAGCGGGCCGAACCGGGCCGGTTGCATGTGGCAGCATTTGCCGGAGAATTCGCCCCAGGATTCGCTGGAGCCACGTGCCACTGGGGGCTTTGCCTGATGCAGCCAGGAGTGCCCCCGAGGGCCTGCTGGCAGCAGGGGCTGTATCAGGGAGGCAGGCGGTGGGGGGGG
>NW_017729013.1:2751719-2752052 GCF_001723915.1 Gavialis gangeticus | reverse complement strand
GGCAGGGGGGGGGCGGCGGGGGCTAGGCTGGGGGGACTGTGCACAGGGGGGTGTAGTAGGGGAATTCACACCCACCCACAAACCCCACACACCCCCATACCCACACACCCCTGACAGCCCCAACCACCCCCTCACACACACAAGTACCTGCATCTATTTTGAAACAAGGTTTAAATAGTGTAAGATTAAAATTGTAAAAAAAAAAAAAAAAAATGTAATTAATTTATCATCATTTTGAATTTTTCTGCAGATAATTCCCTGGGGTGTACCTATGGTTTTCTTAATGGGAGGCATCTTAGTTGTCTTTTGGCTTTGACCCTGAGCTGCTCTCTT
>NW_017729013.1:2746159-2746719 GCF_001723915.1 Gavialis gangeticus | reverse complement strand
CCCTGAGCTGCTCTCTTATCTTGCAAAGAGAGGGACTCCCCGATTAGACCAAGACTAAACTTGGAGTCCCAGCCTACCTCTTCCTCAAAAAATAGAGAGTATAGGGGACGCAAGAATTAGAACCTAGGTTTGTTTCAATTTGTTTTTTCAATTTGTTTTTCTCTGTGTATTATAATTAAAGTGAGATTATGCATTCATCGCCCCAAGGCTTCAGGATATCCTAAATCCAGGTACAATCAGGATTTCACATCTTGGACACTCGCAATAATATTTATCTTGTTAATAACAACGTGGGCAAATAGCCTATGAGTGCCTAGACTCAACTCCTAAGTTCATATGCAGATTCCTGAATAAAGGGCCTGATCTTTCAAAGTGCTGGGTGCTCTGGCCCTTATGTAGCAGTGCATTTAAGTGTGTGCTTAACAATAAATGTCTGAGCGGTCCCATTGACAGCAGTGGAATTTTTCCTACATTTAAAGTTAAGCGTGACCAGAAGCTCTATGCTGGACTTAGACCAGAATGCTTAGCACTTCATAGGATAATACTCTAGAAGTTGCTGG
>NW_017729013.1:2731280-2741159 GCF_001723915.1 Gavialis gangeticus | reverse complement strand
TAAATGTCTGAGCGGTCCCATTGACAGCAGTGGAATTTTTCCTACATTTAAAGTTAAGCATGACCAGAAGCTCTATGCTGGACTTAGACCAGAATGCTTAGCAGTTCATAGGATAATACTCTAGAAGTTGCCGGATTTTTTTGTCCTAAAATGTGGAACATCTGCAGCTGCCTTTGATTTTAGTGGCCTTCATGGGTGCACAGTTATTCTGTAAATAAGGGTACATCTATGTAAAAGGCAGGGTAGATTTGCATTTTATAGACTAATGCAGAGATGTATATAGCATGAGCATTCATTAACCTGTGCTCACTTTAAATGGGCATTATGGAGTCTGAATTTAGGCATACAGGTTGAAATGCTGGCAATGGATCTTTAGTTGAACTGCAGCATGTATGAAATGGGGGCGAATCTTATGATAGTGTAATGTCTGGGTTAGAGATTTGGGACATTAACTCTTCACTTACCACGGAAGCTGCTTTTTGGGGTATATCTGTGAACACTGGAGTTTCTGATTTGGTGGGTGTATTGCTTAGGCATTTGACAGAGATGCACATGTTTCCAAGTATGGGTTTATATACATAAGGCATCTCCGCTTACAGTCTATACAAGTATAGTGTCAGTGATGATATGGAAGGAAATCTGGGAATTATGTCATAACTCCGTGGTACAAAACTGAAGATTAAAAAAATGGGGTTGCCAGGGATAATGCCCTACTTTTATTCAAATTAGGAAGCATATAAAAAGCTTCTAATGCAACAGCATCTTTTGGTTTTTGACTATTTTAGGAAGTACAGTAGTTGTAAGGAGCTTGCAAGTTTGTTTGGAGCAAAATGAACCCCATGTCATACAAAAAGGCAATGCGCACTGTTAGACCTCTGCCAATGGTTCGTAGGCCTAATGCCTTACTACAGGGCTGAATTTTTACCCTGTATGTATGGAAGCAATGTTATTACTTGGCTCACAGCTCCACCCAGGCAACTGTCATGTGTAGCCTTGTAGCATTGCTTTTATGGAGCAAATGTGCTGGAAACAGTTCACATTAGTACAGCCGTGCACCAAACAATAGGATGGAGCAAAATTACCAATAAGAAAAGTGCTGAAGGCCTTAATAAATTAGAAATGGAGTTGAGTGTTTCCTTCTGAATTGTTCAGTGCTGAGGATAATGTAGAGCGGATGTGTGGCTTTGTCTCTGCTGATGGTACTGAAACAATTTTCCAACTACAGAAAAGCTGGTCAGTAGCACCATCTGCAGGCTGCTAAAGAGGACACTCGCATATATTGTAGTAATCCAGCTGAACTAGTGCACATGCAAAAAAGTAAAGAACAACGAGTATGGAAAGAAACAGGAATTGGGAACTTGTGTCCAGCTACAAGAATTGGTGCATGTGCAAGCGGTATTGAGTTACTGCCTTTCTGCCCCAAGCCATAACCTCATGCATGCCCATGAGAGAGGGAGTGAGAGGAGAAAATAGACGCAGCCTCTAATCCCCCCTGCAGCCTCAGGGGTCTGGGACACAAGTCCCATAACCGGGTTTGACCCAAATCAGTTAAGTCGGATACTGCATTCAACCAGGTTTATCTTAAACCAGTTTTGGCCATTTTGAAACTGGTTTATCTGCATTGAGCTTCTCTTCTGTTACAGGTTTAAACCAGTGTCTGATCATTTAAACCAGTTTATGTGCAACTTCTGTCCCTAGCCAGAAGGAGGAGAATCTAGAAACGATTGCCCTTATTTCCTATTGTGAGGCTCTCCCCTGCAAACACCCTGAGGCTTTTTATGGCCAAGTGACTGAGCCGACAAAGGGGACTGAGGCAGAACTTCCCTGTGTATCATAACGCAATTCACTTAGTGACTAGTGGGAAATTTCCCAGGGGAGTAAATGTCTGTCCTATGTGTCGGTGCTGTTCTGGGGGGACATGCTGCTAAGGGCAGGAGACCTAGGGAGACCCTTGGAGTCTTCCCCTAGCTCCGAGGGGGTTGGAGTGCCATGCTCCTTCATTGGGCCTGCAGATCCCCACATTGCCTCTTTGTTTCCCGAATTGGAGTCGGGTAGGTGTCAGCAGCTTTCTTCTCGTTCTCTTTGGGATAACAAAGCACTGTGAGGTTAACTTTTGTTCCTTAAGCTCTCTCAAGCAAATGCCTTGTGAAACGCCGCCTCCTATTTTGGAGTACAAGAGAATTTGAGAGTCACGGGACTAAAGTCCGCTCTCCCCTCGCATGTAAATCATTCTGCCGAAGGCAGCGGGGGCTCCTATCTCAGGATTTAGCCTGAAGTAAGCCATCTGCACTAAACACATTGGGCGAACAGGGCACCTGATAGTACTGTTTCTGAACCCGTGCAGCTCTGGATTGATATCCTCGAAAAGTCTAGGACTGAGCTTGTTCGATTCCAGCATCGGAGGGGGGAAAAAAAAAAATAAAAATCCCTGTGCATAAACTGTAATCTGTTTTTCTACAGGAGGCCTTGCGTGATTTGTGCTTCTCTGATGGCTTAATGCCACGTACCGAGCTCAGTGCTGTCCTGCCTTTTTCTGTTCCAGTGCTTGAGGTTTTTCTTTTTTTTGCAGCAGATGGCACTCTTTAGTTCCATTTCAAGCTCTGTCCTTCTGGAAGTTTCTCCGGGAGAATCTGTTTTAAACAAGTCTCGCCAATTACACGTCTGTATTCTCCATGCAGCTTCACGCGAGCTCGTGAAAGGCCGCCGGCTCAGAAATGAAGTCGGCAGTGCACGTGGGCTCCGTGGCACTTGCCCGTGAATTGAGACAGGCCTGGGTGAGCCCTGGTGACTGGAGCTGATTGATGCATTTGCAAAACGTGCAACAGATATTTTCCTTCTGCGCATAGATCAGCAGCACAGATCCCCCCAGCAAGGCCGCAGGAGAGTCTAATTAATCCAGTGCATTTGTGGATTCGTTATAACGCGCATCAGCGAACACAATTCCTTGTTGGTTCTTAAAGGCACCTTGATTTTTTTTTTTTAAACATTTGTTCCGTTTTGCTTATTTCGAGCTCCACGGCAGGGTTTTGATCAGTCATATGGTGTAATTGGAGAAAGGACGCCAAGAAAAAAAAAAATGAAGGGCGTGCTGGGTCTGATTATTTTTTGTCCCTACTTTTGCAGGCATTTTACCAACAGGAGTGAAAAATCAGGACGACAAAGTAAACATGCTGTGCCAGAGAGGCTAGATGATGATGGTATATCTGCATATGGCGGGCTTATATTTAAATATAGCTCTTTACCCCACTGGTAGCAAACGCATTCCCTAGTAATTTGGAAGTAACCATAACAGGCATGGACTCTACATGCATCTTGTCACTCTTCCCTCCTCTCCCTCTGCGTTACGGTGGTGCTGTTGACCATAACTGCCGGGCAGATTGCACAAAGGTTTCACTTCTGTAGCCATCACGGTACTGGAGCTGGGGCAAGATGAGGAAAACAGGAATAAGTGAGAGCTGATAAGCCACTTGGCTGAAGTGGCTGCTGGCGAAAGAGCAACATAAAAAGGTAGCATGGGTTTTGTGCTGTCTAGCAGTTGCAGAGCAAGACTTTGGCTTTTCTCTCGTTCTTTTTTTCAAGACCGAGCCACTCTCTCATGACTTTGTGCCTTAGCCAGTCCTGCTGTACAACCTATTTAAAAAGCAAATGTTGTCTGTGGAATAAACTGGAAAAAAAAAAATCGAACTCTGAACATGAAGGAGGGACAGAGTTACTCGTCCTTTCATATGTTATTTATCATTAATTCTTCTCTGTCCTTTTTTCCTGTGGACATTTTGCTTTCAGGGGTTTCGAGCATCACAAAAAAGGTTTAGATAAATGGCTCTGCCTTTGTATTCATTTTCAGACGGGGGTGTTGCGGTGTAGCTCAGTCCTCGCTGTAGTTTCTGGAGCTGTTAACCTTGGGAAATTTGGATGTGCTCAATGCTGTTGGTTATTTTTCTTTTTTTCTGCTGGGCTTTTCTTGTTTTCTCCCCTCCTGCACAGGGATGTTCATCTGGGCCCTACTAATTACAACATGGAAGCTCTTCTAAGCCAAAACTGCTATCCGTGGAAGTACAGCACAAGACGGCTCCCCTCCATAAATCAGTCCCAGCATTTTATTAGAGTGTTTATGTAACCTCAGTTTATGCGCTATAATTCTTTGCTGTGTTGCCTACAGTAATTCCCAAAGAGGATGTTTGTTCTTTTTCCTTGTAAATTCTTTAGTACAGGCTTTTGTTATGACATCTTTGCCTTTATTCCTCCTTTTCTTCTCTTTTGGTAACACTTGATTGCATTTTACTGACTTGAGTTTATAAATCAGGCTTATCTGTATTACTCGCACCTCCCGACGTATAATTAATGCCTTTAAGCTGGAAGAATATCTTTCCCTTTTTTACTGACTCTTTTTTTCTTTTCCATTGCATGCAAAACTTGCAATGGTCTAACTAAGCACGGCCCACGTTGGGTGGTGTTTCTACATAAACAACTTTCCCGTTAGATGTCAAGGCACCTACTGGTAAAATAACCGTAAGAGCCAGAAGTTTAAAAAAAACCCAAAACTGTTAATTTTAGGAAGACACAAAGCACAAGGTAAGATCTTTTGAAGGAAGGAGGATGGTCCAGTCTGTATATAACCTCAGCCATTGTCAAAAGTGATTGCAGGGTTCAGCCCTGGAACAGCTGTTACAAATCAGTTTGTTTATCCGCTGATAACATCACATAGCCATATTCACTGTTGTTCTCAACCATATCTGTTGGACTATAGTAAAAACGTCTAAATGTAAAGATGTCCCAGGCGGACCTTGTTTTGAAGAAGTGGCAGCATTTCAGAGAACCGTTATTGCTTACAGGAATCTGTAACACATTTCTGGACAGTGTTTTCTCTCTTCCCTTCCCTCCCTCCCTCCCATAAACATATGAAAGAAGCATGAGAGAGCATCAAACCACAGAAGACAAATCATGGTCAGAATAAATATACTGTTTGCTAGCAAACTTAAAAATCCGCTTGTGGATTGTAATAGCTGTAGGCAAGAGTTGGATATTTATTGCAACCAAGGCTTACTGTGGTTTATTGTGTTTATAAAACAGTTTAATACTACTTTTCTTTTAAAATGAGTTTTTAATTTAGAATATTTTTTAGCATTTGTTTCCAGAGTACAGATGGCTGAACGCTGCGGGGGTGCAGGGTGAGGGGGAGAGAGGCGCTTTGTGGGCGTGTTTTAAAAGCACTCCCAGATGGAGTGTATTGAGTGAAATTTAAACCATTGCCCTGTGAACTACAAGTGTGATAAATACAATCAGTCAATCCACAAAGCCATGGTGGAAGGGGGAAAAAACAGACTGATAGATGTACATTATGGAGTGAAGTGGGTCATACAGTGTGCCCGCAAAAGACTGAGACACAGTAATATATCAGTCTCAGAGGTCTGTTACAGAGGGCACATGTAATACCTGTTCTGCACCAATAGCCTAACAGTATTCTCCAACCAATCTGTAACCCTTTCCTATCATATGAAACCCTCAAAATACAGCATTCGCAGGCATGGAATGAAAGAAAAATAGTAATCATATAGGGGGAAAAAAAAAATCAGTAGTCCAGCTGCAGAAAACATGGAGCTCTTGGACTTGTTTTTAATTACTCCGTCCTAATTAGCTTCTCTGCTTAAGAGTTGGAAACATCATTGGTCCTTTTCAGGACTTGTTGCAGTTCAGTGTTCAAGACCCGTACATTTCCTTAGAAGGACTTGTTTGTACAGCTCTTCTGTGTTTAAGAAACGTAAGGCACTAAAGCAAGCCGTGTTTTGCGGAAGATGCAGCCAAACAGGTGAAGGAGGCGAATACATTTTAATTGCTCCAACGGTCTGAGATGTCTCAGGCACTGGAAAACCACTTTCAACGAAAAGTGATCTATGAGCATTGAATTGTACTGTGGGAAAGCATATATTTGTGTTCCGACTCAAAATCAAACACTATGACAGCTCCCCCCAGATCAAGTCCCAAAGCTATTTGAACAGGAATACTTGGCTTACTAGGGCTTGTGTTTTCATTGACACAACCTATGCATAGCAAGTTTGCTTTGCTGGCTTTTTTCTTGCCTCCATTTCCCTCCACTTCTGCCCTTATCAGGCCAGTCCGTTTACAGAAGTGCTTTCAGTATTGTTCAGCAGAAAGGTGCTGGCTTGGTTTTCTTAGCCAATTTAGTTGGAGTTTAAAGCCATGTCTGTGCTTGCAAATACTGGTATGGTAGCGACCATTAAATCCCCTGTCATGCTGCTAATTTGCCTTATGTCTACATACACAGTTGCTGAGGATGCTTATGGGCATTCACATCACCACTTAAATTAGGCATGCTGCAAGCAATACTAACTAGGGTTATGTTTCTTTCTTGTGTTAGTATCTGCCAGGGTGTTTCAAGTTGTGCAAATAGTTCTCCCACCATTGTCAAACTGTTGGTCAATTAATTCATTAGTGGCACGTCTGGTCTGTGCCTCTGTCTACTGCATAGGAGTCAAGTTGGTTGGAAACCACATCCCTGTAGAAACCGCCGTGAGCGCGCGCACAGCGGAGCTGAGTTGCATGCCTCCTTCCCAGTAATCAGTTTTGTTTTGTTTTCATCACTAGCATATCTCAAAAGAGGCCTTCCTATGAGCCAGCTCGTGTGCCAGCTGGCCTGAGGCAGGCGTGTGGGCACTGGTGGCACTCTGGAGAGACAATATCCAGAGCCAGCTGAACTCAATCATTCGAAACACTTGTGTGATTAGGTGTCCAAGTGACTAGCTGAGATACGGGCCTCTCTCAGCAGCCAGCAGTGCCAAAAAAAAGAAAAAAACACTGAAAGGGGACGCAAGGTTCAGTGTAACAAGGGTCCAGGACAACAATAGTGGGTCTGCATCAAGGTAGAAAACATATGCGGGACGTGACGAGCTGAATCAAGCTCTTGGAAGTCATCCGTTCACCTAACACAGCATGCTTGTGGGTAGCACCGAGATGCCGCGCAGTGAACCGGGTAGGGCGGCGAGCGTGACCTTTGAGAATTTAGCTGATCAGAGACAGGGAGCCAAGTGCAGCGATAGTCAGGATGTCAGGATCTCAGGATCTGTTTGCTGGGATCCCCAGAATCTCGAGAGAGAGAGAGAGAGAGTGGAGGATAAAGCTAGTTGGCACAAGAGCAGTTAACAAACGACGCCTTCTGCTCCACATAAGCATCATTGATAGGGGCTCAGTCTGCAGACTCAAGGGCCGAAGAAGGGCTTTTCATGCACTCTGCCATTAGTCTTTGTAAAATGAAACCTATCCAGGAGGGCAAAATGATCTCAAAAACATCGTTACAGTTGGCATCCTCATGGGCAGTATCAATAGTGAAGATAATTACTCTGTGGGACTTCACTTTCCTGTGGTGCCAACTGGTATTTTTTCACTAGCACTAGCAATTACTTTTAGATTTTAACACCTGTGCATCCGATGTCTGGTGCAGCTATATTAGGCAGCAATGAAGCGGGTAGTTTTTCTAATTAAATCCAATTCTGTCATGGTGGAAGAGAATGCAGTTCCTGCCCTCCAGGTGAGTGTAATCCATGCAACATTAAAGAATTTCGACCTGTAAAAGCCTTTAAAGCAAACTTGTAAAGAATTTTTTGTGTGCGCATAACCTGAACTAAAGTTAATATCAGTAATTAGAAGAAGGTATTGTTAAAACATAGTAAGAGATATTGGGTCATACCTAAATTAAATGTTGAGTTTAGCATGAGACTATTAAAATATAAAAGCATGTAATGAGTCATTCCCAGACATAAAGCCTGTTTTAATTTAACCACTTCACAATGCCGCTGGTTGGTCAGCGTTTTTAAACTGCCTTCTGTGCAACAGCCTGCGCTCATGATGATTTGGGTGATGTATTATTTCTGCTGCAGTGTTCCTGGGTGAAGCTGCTGTTTGGATGATGCAGGCACAGCAACCGTAACAAGGCGTCTACACTCCCTTTCCCCCTGCTAAGTCACTGAAATACTCAGATTGGCACTGCCCCTCTCTGTAAAACCTGGGAAATGATATGTATTATTTTGTGTTGGAACCGCAAACCGACCAAATATTACCTTTACAGGTAAGCTAACTAAGCCTCTGAAAACTTATGGGAGCTGTCCAGGAGGCATTAGGCCCTGACCTGGGAGTTAGGAGAACTAATGTCTAATCCTGACACTAGCTTGCTGCGTGGCCTGAAGGAAACTGTGCAATGTTTCTGAGTTTTAGTTTTCCTACGTGTATGTAAAAATAAAATATTTACCTTTTTTTTTAAACAAGCCTGTGAGCATGCAAACATTTAAGGGAAGGCCTTGCCTTCCCATCAAGCAAAGGTAGTGTGTTGAGAAGGAAAATAACAATGCATGCTACTCTTCTCCCATTGGCTTCTTCTCTCTGTTCTTTTATAGGTCTTGCTTCTTGATGCACAGGCCTCTGCACTTCCTGCCATCTAAAAAGACCTTTCTGTACCTGTATTTTTAAAACTGTCCTAAGTCGTGTTTTTCCTTTTTTTCCTCTTGATTTGTCCTCATTTTGAAGGCGGTATTATCCGTGGAACTCACTTAATACAATTGCAATGCCAAAGAAACACTGTACAGTGCTTTCAGTTGCTTCCTCAAGGAAAAATAAGGCAGCGTGCATGTGCGAACAACTGAATGTGTGTTTACCACGTGCTAGAGAAAACGATCAGAACGCTTATTATTTTACTTTCCATTTTGTTAAACCTATCACCTATTTAAGTGTACACTGTGCAGTACATAAAATATCAACTTTACTAAAGACCTAATTTGGGGGGCAAAAATCAGCCCGCTGAGCACATGTTTACAGTCAGCTCTGTCACTTTATGTTCTGGCTTCTCAGGGGATCCTTAGGAGAGGCCTCAAACAACTCTTAACTGGGTATTTAGATACAGGCATGTACAGAAATAGCATCCTTGTTACTTCTGTAGCCAGCTAAATGGCTTTATTGAGCGTCTCATTATAGATGGTTGTCTTCTTTACCCCATATTCCAATTTATCTACAGCTGTTTCCCTCACGTGACATTCGTCTTTCTGTTTGTCTATCCATTTTTAGACCGTAAGCTTAAGTGATGGGGAGTGCCTCTCTTGGAGTGTCTAGAAATGGCCTATCACATTTTCAGTGCGGTCTTAGTTAATTATGAGAGAAACAGTAGCAAAAACTTAGGTTAATAATTCCCCCTAGGTCAAGAGTTTTGAAGAAGTTATAAAAAAAAAAAAAAAGAGGAGAACAGGGTCCTTGTTGGGGTCTATAAGGAGGTGCTTAGCCTCTCAAAGGCTCACAGCCCATCTGCAGAGAATTAGCAGATAGTCCTCTGCCTGCCTGGGAGACTTGGTTCAGCTGGAAGTGGTGACCAGCGAATTTGACTGGAGCTACCGTGATGGTTAAAAGCTCCAGGAAGTGTGTGGTGAGAGAGGGAAGAAGGTACATTGTTGTGCTGGGGAGAACCCCAGAATTAAAATCACCCTTCTTCTGAAGCCTTGGAAAGGTCAAAGAGTTTTGGTTTGTGTTCTTATGCCCTGTTCTGGACTCAAGGGCATATTCATGATGAATAAATCTGGTCTGATAAGCTGAAAATAAAGCTGATTCACCTTCCTAAGGCAGGAGGGTAAATGACCCACTTATAGGGTCCTATACAAATGAGGAAAATGTGCCTAATTTTTTATTTGGATATATTTTTTTTTGAAGTTTTGTCAAAAGCTTTTATTTTTTAGGCCGTCTGATTTATTTTCCATGCAGCTCAAGACAGAAATTAATCCTGCTAAGTCAGTGGTCTCCAACCTTTTTATGGTGAAGATGAGTTTTTGGAACTAAAGGTCACCCCAGGATCTACCACGCCCCCCACCCACTGCCCCACCCACTGCC
>NW_017729013.1:2714636-2726280 GCF_001723915.1 Gavialis gangeticus | reverse complement strand
CCCCTCCCCGCCCCTTGCCCCACATGCCCCTGGGCTGCAGAGTGTCCCAGACCCGGCCCGGCCCTGCCAGGGCCCGATCCCACTACTGTGCTGTGCCTGCCCAGCAGCCAGAGGAACGTGGCATCGGGCCCCGGCCTGGCCAGGTCTGAAAGTCTCCACGGTCCGGGGGCACATGGTGGGATGGGGGGGGTGCTCCCACCATTGGGTGCAACCAGGTGGAGGCCCTGAGGGCTCGTGCCCCCCCACCTCTGTTTGGGATGAAGCTGCTGCGGGCTGCCTGCCTGTCTCACCCCGAGCACAGGTCAGGGGGTGGGGAGGGGGCATGGGCCCCCAGGGCTTCCACTGGGCTGCGCTCAGCAGTGAGAACCCCCCCACCACGCACCCCTGGATGACCAGATCTTCCCAGACCCGGCTGGGCAGGGGCAACCCCACATGAGTCCCTGCTGCTGAGTGGAGATGCACCCACACCTGGCCAGTTGCAGCGAGACTCAGGGCACAGTAGCAGCAGCCTCTGCCACCTCCGCCCTCACAGAGATGGGGAAGGAACCCCCCACGCCCCAGAGGAGCCCCCCCCCAGGCTCCAATCCTCCCACCACCTGGCTAGGCTGGGGTCCCACTTACCCGCCCCTGCTCCTGGCTGGGCCGCACAGTCAGCCACTTACCGTGGCAGCCTTGATCTGGCCCCTGGCCCTGCCCTCCCCCACAGATTGACCTGCTGGGGCTAGGGGTGATGGCTGCGTGCACGTGTGCATGCCCACCTGTCCTCCCAGCCCAGGATCTACGAAAAGAGGCTCCAGGATTTACCTGTAGTTTGGGATCCCTGGGTTGGCGACCCCACTGTGTTAGGTGTTCTCCAGATTTCAGGATATGGTGAATTTTTTGGGTGGGATTTTTTAATACACTTGGACTTAGAAGCAGAAGTTTCCAATGGAAGTTAAGAGGTCTTGTGCTTTAAAGTCACCTGTGTGCCTCTGAAAATCCCACTGTTTATTTTCTTGGGATGCAAAAGTTCTGTATTTCTGTACATTGCAGCAACAACAGGAATTAGGAACAACTGATGTGACCTTGAAGTCGGAAATTTGTTTTTCAGATAAAGATACTGGGTTCTGCCAGTTCTCTATTTCAGGAATTCCAGTAAGTCGCACATCCTTACACTTATCCTGTTTTCTGTGATAGCAACCATTATGTTCAAACTCCCTTCATCCTGCTTTCTTAGTTTTGGAAACACTATAAGAAATGCATCAACAATGTAGAGGTCTGATTTCTGTGTTACGAACCTCTCATCTGTTAATCTTGTGGTCCAGTACTTGATTTTTTGTCAATAATGGCAAGCCTCTTGCATGTTAGCTAAGAACTTACAGATGCAGATAGTGAGGCTGTTATCTGTAACTGCTTTTCTCTCTTGCAGTTGTCACTTGCATAGAGCTAGCAACCAAGGCCAAGGCACAATAGAAGTAGAGCTATGCTTTTCCTCTCCACCAATTTTACCTTGAATAAAAAATAGTCCTTGAAGCTACTGAGCCCAGATCCTTAGCTGGTATAAATCAATGGGGCTCTATTGAAGTCAAACACAAGTGACTGTTCATAATGTGACATTCTTAACAAAATCAGTTTCTTAGAGTAGGCCCCATTATTAATTACAAAGGTAAGAAAAATCATCTCAGGTAAAACGATAAGTATGGTTATCAGCTTTTGTTATTCCATATGACTTATTTCTCTTGTATCCATGTTCACCCTTGCATCTTTCTTGATCTCTCTCTTAGAAGCATCTGTATTGCCCATCACTGTGGTATTCCTATACCTTTCCCAACAATGCCACACTGCAAATAGCAATGATTTTCTTGTAGCAGTGATGACAGATCTGTGGTGTTCAGAGACTTGGATACTTGCTCGCACTTTGAGATTTTCCTTCCCCAAGAGGTCATCCATACCAAAGAATAAGCTCTTTGCCTAAGGCAGTCATCGCTGAACCTTACTGTAACCAGTTAGGAAGTCTCCGTAGTAATCACAGTCTAATATGCTATATCTTTAGCTTAAATTTTCTGAAAGACCCAAAGGGAGCTGTATACAAAAATCTCATCAACTTTCAGTGGGAGTTGGTTGGGCAGCTATCTTTCTTAGCGTCCTTGGATATCTCAGCTGTACTCAGATTTAAGCACCAGAATGTTATCCTGGCAGCAGTCCCATGTTTATGCTGCTCATTTTTCCAAATGTAGAGTTTTGTTTTATTTATATAACATATAACTCATTAGATAGATTTTTCCCCTTTGAATTGCTAGGTTAAATAAACGTGGCATCACTAAATACAGCTACTTCCAATATGGGTGCTTTTGTTCAAATATGAAACTATTTAAAAAGCACATAAAAGAGGTTCTGTCCAAACTGGTTTTGATAATATGTTTGCTAAGGGTATGTTGAATAGAATTGCTCAAATAATGGGATTAGGTATTTTAAGAATATTTTAGACAGTTTTAAGAACAAGGGCATTTATACACGTGCTCTGGGAGGCAATGGGGGGGCACTTTAATTAGAGTGATTCTGAGAGCTGCTCTAATTAAAGTGGCTGGCGTGTCATGTGTATCAGGACCCCCGCACTGAAAAATGGCAGTGGGGTGCTTTAAGGCTCGTTGAATGAGCTTTAGTTAAAGCACCCTGGCCACCATTTTTCAGGGCAGGGATGATGATGCACGTGATGCTGGAGTCATCTGGAGCATGGTAATTACCATGCTCCAAATCAAGTCTGCTCCGACACATTGTAATTATAGCGTATCAAAGCAACCTCGCTGCTCATGTATAGGCACCCACAGTTTGTTTTTTTATGTTTTTAAATATTTTTTAATGTTTCAAAACCAAGTTATTTTTATTTTTCCTTTCTATCCTCTTTTTCACCCTTGCCCAAGCCTTCTTTTTCTTCCATGATATTTGCTACTACACATGAGGAAAAGGAAATTAAAGAGTTTGGGGCAGAAGGTTTGGTGAAAGGAGTGGGGGGGGCGGGGGACATGATCAGGAACAGTTGAGGCGAGGAGTTGAATTTTGAGGGCAGGGAATTCAGTCCAGTTTATCAGTCTGTGAACTCTACCTGGTGGCTCTTTTTCCCATGCTGCCATGAAATACAGACATTCCCCAATGTAGGTACTAGTTGTAGGGCAGTATGCAGACATGCCCTCCAAGAAAATAACAAGTCCGAGTAAGTGTGTTTAGCTACCCCTCTCTTCAGGGCCTGCCTTGTTTGAAAACCTGAACAAAACTGGTAAGAGGCTACCTTATGTCCTGTTCATTTCAACCAGCTGGCTGAGAAAGATGTACCCACACAAGAGGTTCCCTGATCCCATGTCTCTCCTTGCTGCTGTCCCCATAGTCTACATGGCTTCACATGGGTCTTGCATTATCTCCTAGTTAATATGCCTTTCAGTGATAGCTCCTGGTTTTAAAAAGCTGCAGCTAGTATCGTGGGGCATACATGTGCACTCTAGGAACTATTGTCCTCTTCTGCTAATGAATGTGTGTGTGTGTGCGCGCATCACAAGTGGTTGACAGTCATATTTCAGAAGTCAAGGATCAAATTGTCTTCTCACCCATGCAGGTCAGGAATGAAGCATATTTTGTTTAGTACAGGAAATCAAGGCTTGAAGATAGGAAGTTAATATCTTCTTCCATGGATGCAGGTGTTTAATTCTCATAATTGCTAATCCATATGGGAATTAAAATTGCACGCCCACATTTAGAGGAGAATAAATTAAAGTTAGAACATACTTAAAAGGCCTCAGTGGTGTTTGGCTTTATTCTATAAGGGAAAAAAATACAGACATGTTCATTTTGATGGTCCCTTTCATGAACTTTTTCTTGGGCTGCTTTCCTGATGGAAAATTATTATCTTCCTTGAACTTTTTCAGCAATCTCTTTATGTCCATGTCCCCTTTATGGACTTGCAGTATTTTTCTCCATTGTTTTAATCTTTGTTCTACAGTCTTTCAGGTTTCTGACCAAACCCAGATGTTCTTTACTCCATAAGCTGTTAGAAGGGTCATTAGGGAACAGTAGGAGGCACTCCTTCCCCTCTCCTCCCGGGGCAAGGTTACTTCTATGATTCTCTCTCTCTGCCGATTTCAAAACCACTGAAGTCCCAGTCTCAGATTTCCCCGCCTGGCATAACTTTGTGTTACCACAGGATTATTTAGCCCACTCATGTGACTAACATTGCTTCTTTGCGGGGTTTATCTTAGACCTTTTTAGCAGTTGAGGTCTGCAGTTCAATTATGGACTGTCTGGGTAAGACTTTAGCTTAGGAGTCATAATGGTAAATACATCTGCACTTCTGTAGCTTTGGCCAAAAGGGGTTAATGTGGCAGACCCAGACTTGAGAGAGTGGAGCAGAAAAAACTATTTCCATCACGGTAAATAAAAGTGCATTAAAAAGACATTTAGTCATGGGAATAAAATCGAAAGAAACACATGCTACATTGGAATGGTTTATATTAGTGTCATTAACTCCTATGTTTTGGAATAATTCCCAGATGAAGGATTATGCTGAAAGTAGGAATTAATGGCACTAATGTAAGCCATTCCGTGCAGCATGCATTTTTACCTTTGATTTTAGAGGCATGCAGTGAACAGTCAGTAATGCAGCGAAGCCGTGTATTATACAGATTATGATTAAAACTTAGTATGAACAAGCCTTGCTTTGGCCTGAGGTGGCTTTATCTTGCAGGTTTGAGGCAGCTGGGAGAAGCTTTGAAAATCCTTAAATAACCCTACCATTAAGGTCCTGATCTGAGCATCTCAGAAAGCGGTCACCCTAATGCGTAAGATAATTTCTCTTCGGTGTACTTAAAGGTGAACAGGCTTGTATTAGCTTGAAAACCACAGCACTGACTCAACAGGCCTCCCAAAATGCTTATGTAGTTAGTAACGTATCATTTTAAAACCACTGTGCAAGAGCCTTTGCAGTTTCCAACGAGACCTTCAAGCAGAGGAAAATTAATATCAGCAGTGTTATGTGGTTGAACTCATCCGTTATTGAGAAGGGAGCAGGAACAGTTGGCTGTTTTCACTGAGGGTCTGATCCTTGTGGGAGTTTTGTGCCAGTAATCTTTTCTGAGTAAATTTAAATCCCAAGCTGTTCTGTTTTCCAGTCCACTAATTCCAGCATGAAAGTCATATAAATTGTGTCAAGAGATGATTCATTGGTGGATGTTCATTTTTTT
Source organism: Gavialis gangeticus (assembly GCF_001723915.1). Taxonomy (NCBI): domain Eukaryota; kingdom Metazoa; phylum Chordata; order Crocodylia; family Gavialidae; genus Gavialis; species Gavialis gangeticus. The sequence goes on along the minus strand of NW_017729013.1, from coordinate 2,721,073 downwards.
TCACTTACAAAATGCATTGCTTTTTCATTCATGTTGACAGTTACTCATCCTTGTCATCTTCATTATTTAGGGTGGGAATTATCAAAAATGACCTAAGCAACTGAAAAGTTTGAGTCCTACTTAAGGTCTTGTCCTTTTAAAAACCTCATTTTCAATGTTTATGTTGCTGTAGTGTCCACTGGCTCCAACCAGAATTGAGGCTTCATTGTAGTACAGCAGTACTAACCTTCCAGGCCCAAGGGCCAGATGAGTGGTGTGGGAACTGGGCTGCAGGCTGGAGGTCAGCAAGTGGGGTCAGGCTGCACCAGTCTAGCCCCTCATGCCAGCACAATCCAAAGTGGTCTGGAAGCTGTGGCCATTAATGCTGCCACTGCTCTCCCACTGCCTAATTTGTGGACCTGTGGGAAGCCCTGTGGTCCATATGACAGCACCTCGTGGGCCAGAGATTGTGCACCACAATACTAGAGAACAAGCAACTGTATGAGACGCATACCTCTAGCAAAGAGGTTATAGTCCAGTGCTGACAATCCTGCTACATGCTTCCATTGTACTGTTTGTGTAGGGAAAGTTATATTCTTACATCGGTGTTTTAAGGATTGGTCTAATGTTTTATTTTTCATCATTGTCTAAAGCATCACTCGAATACAATTTAACACCTCCTACTCCCCCACACACGCATTATGCCAGAAAAAGCCCTTCCATCTTACACCATGGCTAGGAACAGAAGTTTACACATGCACCGGTATAAGTGATCAGAAGCCGGTTCAAATCTGTAACACAACAGAAGTTCAAAATGGCTGAAACCAGTTTAAGATAAACCTGGATGGATGTAGTATCAGACTTAACTGATTCAGGTTAGATCGGTTTATGAAACTCCTGTCGCAGATCCCCTCCAGATTCAAGTTAACTCACAGTCCCAGCCTCTGGGCATGCTTTGCGCTTCCCCTGCAAACCACCCCTCACAGGGAGGGCAGGCTAGCCTTGGCCCAAGCTGTTTGCTCCAGCCGAGCACGGAAGCGTGCTCTAGCACCCTTGCTTCTGGCCTGGGCCACTGCAGGCACATGGCTGCGTTTCCAGAATTGGAAGTGAATGTCTGTTCACTTGCTGATCGGTTTAATCTCTGCAGTGTAGACTAACTTAGATTCAGCCTTGGGCTTTTTGACTGTCTGTACTTAGTCCGTATATGAAATTGTCATTCCAGTATCTGGAACCGCTTTTGGTTAAAGCGGTGAATCTAAACTGGGTTAATGCAGTGGTGTGAGATCCCTTCAAAAGTGCAGTGCTGCCTAGCTCTGTGTGAGGAGGTAAATACTCTTGCTTCTGTGTGGCATCTTGCACCTACCTAGCAATACCCAAGGCTGTATAGGTAGAGGGCCAGAACCATGCTTTGCAGCCTGGCTCATCCTCTCTGTTCCTCACATGGGGACAGTTTAAGTTGTCACTGGTTTCTGAGATCCCACAGGAGCAGCCTCACCAGTGGGGCCACCATTGCTACCTCAGATACAGGCCAGGATGGGGAGGGGGAAGACAGTGAAAAGGCCATGGCACAGCAGAGTTGGATCCCGCCCCTGCCCCCCTTATGGGCCACCAGCTAGTACAGTGATTCCCAAAATGTGTAATCTCAAGGCTCCCTTCGGTACGTCTCTTGAAGTTAGATTCTAGCTCAGCAGGGGTGCCACAAAATTCAGAAAGTTGAGGAGGGAGTGCCTTGAGGCCAAAAAGATTAAGAAGCCCTGGTTTAAAGTCATACTAGGGCATAAAACAATGTCGTGTAGCCATTGCTAGAGCAGCATGCCCTAAGCTGCTGTCATGAGCAGTCTGGACAGGGGGCTGGACTCTGATCCTCTGGGGTCCCTTCCAGCCCAAATGTCTATGATTGTGGGATTTGAGCAGCACTAAGTGCATGTTGGCCACATGTCAAAAAAAAAGTTGAAGACCAAGTTATGGGAATTTAAAACAGTCTTGCTTGTACTTTGTTTAGCAACAAATGCCTAAGGGTAGTCACTTAAAAGGGCTGTGGTGTTGATCAGTATGTGACCTGTACTGAACAAGGTGGGGCTATATAGGTGCCCTGCCTCATTCTCTTCTTAGCTTATAAAGCCTATACAAAGTGAGGTAGGACTCCTTATGTTTGCAAGTCATCTGACTGCCATATGTGCTGAACTAGCAAAATCTCTCCTGTAGGAATTGAGACGTTAGAGATGATGGTGGTGCCAAATTCACTTGTCTTATTGCACCTCTCCCCTAGCCTCAACACCTGACCCCCAAATTCTTCATCCTTCTCTTCTATCATATGTACGACTTGAAGGAAATATTCTAGAGCTGACAGAGGATTACTTTGCATTTTATTTATTTTGTTTCACATGATTTGGTTTGTCGCTCTGCCTAAATATAATAAATGGTCCGACGTGCAAAAGTATATGTTTTGATTAGTCTGAGTTGTATTAACTAAACTTTGAAATGGAAACTAACTTTGCTGAAAGCAAAAAGCTGCTTAGTTTCCGGACTAATCCAGGAATTACACACTGGATTTGCTTCACGGAAATAAGTATGCTTAAAAAATTACCTTTGGTAAGTGGGTTTGTATTGTTTGAAGGTGTCTGGGAACGGTGACCACTTTTAACCCTTACAGCTGTTATTATCTCTGTCCTAGAAAATGCAAAAGGATCACGTTATACAGGTCAGGTGTGAATGCACACACCAAAGTAGTTCATCATCCTTTAGCTCCCTCCCTGTTGTAACCATCCTTTTTTACATTAAGTGGCCAGAAATAATTATGGGTGCCAATTAATTTTAGGAGTAATAAGTGTGCGTGCACGCGCCTTCATATGCTACTGGCTGCCTGCTTAACGCGTAACATAGTGGCCTATATAAATTGTATTCAGGCGTTTCCCAACTTTGCTTATTTATAATGTAATACCCTAAACCAGCATTCCTCTGCCAGTACAAGTAGATTGTCTAGATTAGTGGTTCTCAATTTTTTTTTCATGGACCACTTGAAAATTGCTGAGGATCTTGGCGGACCACTTAATAAACTTGTTTTTGTTCTACAAATCAAAGCACACAACTCATATTTTAATATCAGTAGTCTTACCTTACAGGCACAGATATTCTTGATTGTTCCTCAGCCTTTCTGTGGACCACCTGAATGGAGCTTGTGGAGCATCAGTGGTCCGTGGACCACAGTTTGAGAACCTCTGGTCTAGATTGTCCTCTGTTCCTCTGCAGGCCTGGGCCATGCCACCTCCCTCTGGAGCTGTATTGGGTTCAGGCTATATCCCCTGCCCTTGCATGGAGCCAGGCCACTCTCCTCCCTGCAATGCCTCCACCCCCCTTGCTGTGCAGGCCTAAGTTGTGGCTGAGTCGCACCCCATTTCCACCCACAGGGCAGGGCCACACAACCTCCCATCTCTTGTAGGACCAGGTCAAGCCCCCTTCCCCTGTGGGGCCAGGTTGCCCCCTGAGAATCCACTACGCCCACCCTGGGCTTTGCATCAGGACTGCCAGCTGGATCTGGCAGATGGACCGACTGGGCACCACCCATCTGGCCTTCCATGGAAGAAGTCTGAGCATCACTGCTCTAGAACAGGCAACTTGTAGTAAAAGGTACTTCACCTTGGGGGCTGGGTTGAGTTTCTAGCTCTGCCATAGAATCAGTGTGACCTTAGAAAGAAATCCCGTGTCTTTCTCTGTATCTCATTACCCTGTCTGAAGTGTGTGTGTGTGTGTGTGTGTGTGTGTCCTCTCCTCACAGGGGATAGGCTCATTAATGGTTTTGAGGACCTTAGATAAAACAGTTATTTAAATATGTACACTATATTACCATATGCATCTGACTCTCAAAGTCGTTTCTAGCATTCACTGGGCCCAGTATAAATTTTTTGGATGGAATCTCCTAGGGAAACTGTCTCTTTGATTGTTCCAAAGAACTGGCCTGTCATCCCTGGGGGATTTCCCCAGAATATTTCAGGGTAGACGTCTCTCATGCCTGTATCTCTTTAATTACTTACCCTGTATATATCTCTTCTAGCCTTCATCTTCTGAGATGTGGTCATCCTTTATTTGTCTTATTTAGACGTTTACCGTCATTATAATGAGTCTAGATATGTCTCAAGTTTCTCTCCAAATCTTCCCCCCTGCTTTTGTTGCTGAATGAGCCATAAAAGCAAGCAAGTGTCCCTTAATTTAGGGTGATCTCTAGTGTCCCTTAATTTAGGGTGATCTCTAGTGTCCCTTAATTTAGGGTGATCTCTTGCAGTATATCTAATACACCCTTCTCCTCAAACATCTGGTTCCACAATTTTCCCGATTTCGAACCCTTCAGCACTAATCGAGGAGCGCCTTAATACCCCACTGATTTACTTCATGACAACATCCTCCCCACTCCCCTTGCCCCCATTCTCAGCCACCTGATGCAGGGAAGGAGAAAATTATGATTGTCGGTATAAAACTACCTGATCTATTTGCCATTTTGTTACCAAAAGTGCACAGGGCCCCTTGTATGTGTACAGGCCCAGCTATGCATCCTTCTGAAAAATGGAAGACTCTGGGCATCTTCAATATTTATGCTTCACAAGGCAGTTATCCTCAGTTATCCTTTCAGCAAGTCCCATTTCTCCGTATCCTGTCATGGGCTCATTTATATTGGCTGATTTAGTGCTAACTGGGGAGATAAGAAATGCCTTGCTTGACGCTGTCAGCTAAAACTGAGTCAGTCTCTCTATACTGTGGCCCAATTGCTCAAAGAACTTTACCCTTTTTCTGTATTGCTCATTCTATTAGATACAAAAGCCTTTCTCACCCGGCTTTTGTGCTGGGGTCAATTAGCTCCTGAAATAGCTCATATAACACAAATAATAATGACAGTGCTAATCCTTTGGGCAAGCTCTATACAATGGTTGCTTCTGGCCCTGAGGACAAAGAGGGCTGTTTATCTTCACTGCACACAGTCTCTAGGACTTTGCCCAGTCATTTGCAGAAGAATTTATTATCACAGAGGTCATGGGTGGTTTGCATTGGAGGAGTGTTTTATACCTTGCTGCCATATGGGATGTCCTTGTCTTACTCCTATAAGACTAAGCAGTGCTTCAGGTGAGTTAGATCACAAACATATATGTTCAAATAGTGGCAGCTTATGTAAACACGGATATGAAAGGAGCTTAGAGTGAAGGCTAACGGCACATTTAACTGGGCTTCTAGCGTATAACACAGGAATTATAGCAGAAATATATAAACTGTCATACAAGCTGGTAACACCTGCAGAAGCAAGCACATCTACTCCTTAACAAAGGAATATTTGCCTTGAGCTGAATTTCCTTCTAACTGCATGGTTTATTGTATCCAAGCTCCTACACTTGAGAGAGTTTTAGTTTGTTTGTCTTTTTTCCTTCTCTGAATGGTACCCTTTAAAGAAGGAAATTGAACTGCAAATTAATACGGATTTGCTATAAATCCATAAAAGGAAAAACACAAAAATTAAAAAGTTGCTCCTAGGCTAAGATCTGGCAAATTAATTCTCAGAATTGCATTTTTATGTCGGACGACTACAGCTCTTTGAAGTGGATTGATACTGGAAATAAAGCAGCTTACCAGTTACATTTTCGTAAGAGTGAAAAGATGTCACCTTCATTTTCCGTTAGTATTTGATGGCTGGTTACTACCATAATTAACACACAGAGGCGAGTACCATGTCCAGACAGTCCATACTTTATGGAAACTTTTGAATTCAGGTCCTCCAGAATTTTGAGCTTCCACCTGCGTGATGGATTTACATGGCTGATACATAGCTTGTTTCTAAGTTAAGGAGGATTTATTTTCTTAAGCAGTTTCTCAAGCTATTATGTTTTAAAATGACTGATTTACAACTATTACTGACTTAATTTTCCTTGTAGTTGCCTCTCAGTCAAACCCAGTGCCCATCTTTCAGCTTAATGCATACTGTAGCATCCTTGCCACACTTCAGTTTAAATGTATTTGTGTTATTTTCTGTGCTCCTTCCCAACTTCATACCTACAAAGTAGGGCAGTGCGAAGCTTCAGGTGGTGATTTGATGTGGAGGAGATTCGGCCTGATTTGGTGGCCGAATCTCCGAATCCGAGGACCAGTAAAAAGGTCTGCGTTGATTTGAAGCTCTCTAAATCTTCGGAAAGATTTGGAGAGCTTTGATGATTCGGGCAGTCCCCGGTGGCTGCGGCAGGGAGCTGGAGCTGGACTAGGAGCTGGTAAATACGGGGGGAAGTGGGGACTGGAAGAGGGCGGAGGGGACCATGGAGGGGGGACCCCTGCTAGGCCTCATCCCCTGCCTGCTCCCCCAGCCTCCCCATGGCAGCCCCACTTACTGGGTGCTGCCAGGTAGGGAGGCGATCCCCACTGCACCACACTGCATGGAGGGCTCTCCCATGAGCCCCCCAACCCCTGCCCTGCTCCCCTAGCCCCCC
>NW_017729013.1:2705430-2714044 GCF_001723915.1 Gavialis gangeticus | reverse complement strand
CCCATGGCTGCCCCGCCCACCCCAGCTCCAGCCCTTTAAGAAAAAATAAATACGAGAAAAACCCTGCAGCAGCCTCGGGGCTGTGCAAGAGTCCCCCCACATGGCATGGGGCAGTGGGGATTGCCCCCTGCTGACATGAAGTGGGGAGTGTGGGGTTTTTCTCTTAAAGGGCCAGAGCTGGGGCAGGCAGGGCAGCCATGGGGGGACTGGGAGAGTGGGGGGGGGTGTCAGGGGCTCATGGCAGGGCCCCCCCCATGCAGCATGGAGCAGTGGTGGGTAGGGGGGATTGCCCCCCCCCCAACCTGGCAGCACCTGCTGAGTCGGGGCTTTTTTTCCCCAAGTGCTGGGAGCTGGGGTGGGAGGGGCAGCCATTGCTGGGCTGGGAGAGCAGGAAGGGGTTGGGCCTGGCCTGCGTGATTTGGAGATGCGGCAGCAGCTGAATCTCCGAATCAGATTCGGCCAACTCGATTTGGGACAGTGATTCCCATCACCGAATCGAATCACTGTCCCCCGACTCGGCCGAATCCGAAGCGAATACTAGCTACTTCGCACAGGCCTACTAGAAAGCTCCATGCTACCAGTTAGTTTTTCTTCGGTAACTCCAGGAGGCTGCATCTCATGCATTGTTGTAGCTGAGTTGGTCAGAGCAGAATCAGGTCAATTTAATCCAGCATGGTTACTATCTAAGAACGCAGAATCCATACATACTGGTAGCTTCTGCAGCCCAGTGCATCAGGGGTCACTTCAGTTGCAGGGAGGGAAGGGGAGCAGTTCTCAAAAAGTTGCCGGCAGATTTCCCTCTAGTCATGGCAACATCCCACATAAGGATTTGGATAGATTCAAAGTCATTTCTTTTCGCCACCATTCTTCTTTCTTCCTTGGATATTCCCTGGACTGGTCCCAGTGGCATGGAAACTTGCTGTATCCTTTGCAGTCCTCCTTCTCCCTCTTGCCATCCTGTAATATGCCAGGAACATAACACATCTCATGATGAAGGAAATAATAGATGAGGATAGTAAATTCATAGTCATATAAACATTTGAGAAGAAAGCGGATGAAAACAGAACATGGCAAGTGAGTTGTACTGTAACAGCTCTTATAGCAATTACTTTGGTGTAGTTAATTCTCAGTAACAAGATAGGCTTCAGTTTCAAGTCTCAGCATCAAGGGAACTATCTTTTAAAAGAATAGCAAGAAGATATGTTTTAAAAGATCTCCCCCAGCCTTGGATAAGTCTAAGAGAAGATGACACTTGAGTCTCTTGGGGGACAACTTTCTGAGGCTAGTGAGAAGAGCCTCCCTAGTTATTTTCATTAAAAAGAAGTGTAGAAAGCGTGTTCAGAGTGCATGAATGACTACATCATCAGTAATAAATTAGGTTGTTAAGAACTATGTGAGATGGTATCAGATCACCGTAGCCATACTGCTTTAATTTTCTATTTTTAAATGGAGCTGAAGCGGTGTCTTAGTAAAGGAAAAAGCCTTCCTCAGAGCCCAGAGAGTAGGAAAAGTTAGATGGTGACTGGTTTAGAGAATGGAAAGCTAACCTGGCCTGAACTTCAGATCAGTGGAATATCCTTTGGAAATGTCATGATTTAAGGCAGTCGGTCAAATGGGAGCTGATTAAGGCATGCTGTCCTCCCAGGGCATTATACTAAGTTGTGTCAGTTCACGATGCCACTAATTCCACTCAATAGAGTTGAGGAGTCTTTGGGAAGGGTGAGGGGCAAAGTCAACAGCAGACAGAATTGTGTTGAAAAGTCTTCATAACCTTTTCTCTCATTGTCATGTGTACCAGCACTTAACATGATTGCCGAAACTTACAGCCACAGCAGAGAATTATTACAGCACAGCGTTCGGTAAAAGAATATACGGTACAGAAATACTAGGTGAAAGGTAAGATCACAAGGTAAGACACATGGCTTTGTAGAACCTGATGGTAGTATTCCACGTCCAGGTCTGGGTCAGCCATTGACACGTGTCAGAAAATTGTCTTTTAGCCCAAATCCCTGTGATTTGCTGAATGTCCTGAATTGGTTATCCACATTGCCGTATTGTCCATGAAATTCCTATCATGGAGCGAAATGTTTTTTCCAACAGAGTGGTTTTTATGCGTGTCTGTTGATTTGCATCTGAACGTTGCCCGTACAGTATAGCCTGGCTTCAGCATCGGTCTGTGGGATTGACCAAACAGGAGAGTTGTCTCTTTAATTGCTTAGAAAAGCAGCTGGAAGTGACGACTCACTGGAAGGGTGGTTGTGATCTGAGATGTATCCTACCCACATGCTGTTCTCCATTGCTTGTCCATCTGGTTTCGCTGGCCAACGGTCAAGTTTGTTGGTGAACCAGATCCCAAATTAACATACCATCTTGTTTGTTATACAGCACCTGACTTCGGCCTTGATGTTAGGGATAGTTTCCTTGATGAAACACATTGTCACATCTATTTTTTTTTTTCCTTGTGTACTCCAAATTGCAGTCTGACTATTCAGTCATTTATTGCTGCAGACTTGCTGTCTCCACACGTTAACCTCTACCATTAAAATACCTTCAATTCCCGTGGACAGACGGTTGTTTGTTTGGCAACCTCAAAAGGATTTCCACCCAATCAGATGGGCTGTAGTGTGCTGCTGCTTTAACACATTTCAAACTTTGCTTTCAAAGCTAAATGCCCGCGTATAAATAATAAATCTACTAATTCAGCTTATCAGCTCTGCAAGCATCACAGGGGACCACACTGGTTTAATAGAGCATTGGGTTCCTCTTTTGGTATGTAAATCAGTTTTGTAATTATTCTAAGAATAAAACTGCAGAATGAAGAACACTTTAAGTATCACTAGCTCTTTTTTTAATTTTCTTTAAATGAGAAGTGTTCACCGTTGTGACCCCAAGTCATGGGCATTTCAATGCCTTGGTCTCTCTCCAAGCTGACTTAGTTCTTGGGAGCAGTGAGTAAACACAGGACATACTAAACCACAATGTCATGGTACCACCCATTCAAAATGAATTTTATAGCCAGCACTCTTGCTCTAGAAAAGGCCCTAGGACACATTCAATGTTTATTGTATAGAGCATGGATTGGCAACATGGGGCTCAGGGACCGAATCTTGTCCACAGAGCTGGGGGCTTTGCTTGGGTCTACACCAGGGCAGGCAATGAGGACCGTGCCAAGAACAAACAGCTGGCAGCTGTGCTTATGCCACAGCTGGTGGGGACAGGACATCCATGGCTGAAAAAAGCAGGGAAGTCAGATGGGATTGCCAGGTGCCACAGACCTGAACTGGGTTGGTTGTTCTGGCCCATGAGTTGAAACTGTTGCCGACTACTGTTTTGGGGCAAGGAACTGGAATCGGTTAGGCTTTGTTTCCAGTTTTCCTATTGGCTGCGTTTTTTTACCTTCGTGTCCTTGTCAGTGAAATGGTGCGTAATGCCGTCCTGTGCCTCCCAAGGGTGTAGTGAAGCTGAAGCCTGTTGGGCAAAAAGGTGGGTGAAAATCTGCATCTTAAACTCTGGACAAGGTTCAGCTGTTAGTCCAGACGTTGGTGTCATGGGTATATTGTGGTTATTAACATTAAGAATTAGTGTGCCGTGTACATGAGTTAAAGGCCCGTTTCTGTGACGTTGTAAAACCTGCGTAAGCTCGTTTTATATTTAAAAAGCAGGTGCTTGACCTAAGTTTAGATGAGGGACCCTGTAGCCAGTGCTCGTGGTAATCTTCCCAACCCCATACAGTATTTTGCTCAAATGTATGATGATATAAAACTGTGCTCCTTACTTTTCTATTAACGTGGTGGCACAGTTTTATGTAGTCGCTCCCAGTAACGCTTAGAACAGTTTACAAAGGGGAAAGGCTCTTTCTTTGTGACAATCTTCAGAAGGATATAAAAATGGGAAGCTGATTCTCAGCCGGCAGGTGGCTTGGTGTTGTTCCATTGTCAGCATGCTTTTTTCATATTGGCTTGTTGCTACAGGGCCTGATGCTGGCAGATTACAACTCTGTAGCTAGTCATTTTCGATTTATTTGAACCTATTTCTCCAGTCTACTGAGCTTTCACTGGCTAGCATCAATTCAGACACATTGCAATTCCTCAGAACCTCTACCCCATCAGATGGTTCGATCTATGAGAAATTTAGCTAGAGGCGCTTAGACAAAAAAGAAATATTGTGGCTGGGGAAGCATTTAAGTTAGAGGAGGCAGCCAGGGCTGTTTTATTACTTAGGCCTCTGTCACCTGTGATGACCCATGAGAGTGGAGAATATTGATCGCTTGTCACTCACGGCATTCAGCAGATTGCATTGACAAAGCTTGTCAGGCCTCTAATAGCAGGGTTAGTGGCCTTGGCTGCAACCCAAGGGAAAACTCTGCAGTGCCTATTACTTGGCAGCCTTTAACTCTCACAGAATCGGGAGTGAGCATTGACAAAATGGAGGGAATAATTTTACAGTAACAAATACCCTCTCCTGCTCTGTTCTGGGGTTTGGGTTGTATTTATTTATTTATTTGCCCTCATCAGCATTGCTGCTTTGCAGATTGAAGCCAGCGGTGATGAGAACTGGGTGCAGGACCTTTAGCTGTTGGCTAAAATGCTCCACTCTCTCCATTGGCAAGAAGTTTCTAAAAGGGCCAGGGTAGCCTGTTAATTTTGTAGACCTTAAACATTGTCCCACGTTATTTTTAAACGGGGGCGGGGAGCAGAGGAATGTAGGCACACACGAGTCCAGATGTGAGCCTGCCACCCACAGCCATTTTAAAAATACAGTTATCAGCTACAGCAGAGTGAAGGTTACTGAACCACAACAGATTTGTATTTATCCTCAGATCTTTCTCACTGCCACTGGTTCTTGTTACAAAGATAGAAACATGCTGCGGTGGATTTATCTTGCCTTATCTTTATCTCTCTTGTCATCTAAGTTCACGACTAGAACCAAGATTATTTTAAAAAAAGACGGAGAGCGAGAAAGATGGATAGATATCTATATGATCTGTTTAGTTGTACAAGTTCCAGTGTGCATGCACATGCACACAAGTCCAGTTACCTAGGCGGTGTTGGCTGCACACAGTGCAAGACCATGGAAAATCAAGCCTTTTACTTAATGTACTCCCTTAAGAAGGCAGAGGGATGTGGTAAATAAAATTAATAAGAAATGCTTTCAATGTTTTTAAGAGATTCTGGATCAAACTAGCGCTTGGGTCTGAACTCGGAGAAAGTTTGGAGAAGTTTGTATCCCAGATGGTGAATGGTAATTTAATTCTTATCTGCTCGTGGAGACCCTGCCTGGGTTTTTTGGTTTGTTTGGTTTTTTCCTTTTTGTGTGCATGCACGCATGTGTTTGCATTGTTAATATTTTCATTACAAGCCGATTTTAAAAAAAAAAAAAAAAGTAGATTTTTTTTTGGTAAATAACAGAATAACTCAGTCTGTGGAGACAACGTTTTCAAGGAAATGAAATCGATAACGTGTGAGAATTCATTCGGCATAGAAATCAAAGGGGGAAGGCAGGCAGCTTTGAACATTGTTTTTAGTGAAGTTTAGATATGTGATTAACTGACAAGGGCCCAAACCAAAGATCTTAAGAGTAAGTTTTGGGATTTCCCAGGGAAAAGGGTAGAGCGGTTGTACCTGGGGGTTGGGCTCATCTCATCTCTAGGGATTACTTATACATGTACGTGTTTCTTGTAAATAATTGCTTTCAGAGTTTTGCTCTGCAGAGAGAGAGAGATGATGTGGGGAATGGTAGATAATCTTGTCACCTGAGAGCTTTTGCTCTCAGAGGTCATAAGAATTATGCAACACTTAGCAGTTCCAGTTCACATAAGGTTTTAAAGTTCATATGGAGTTTTGGGGAGGGGAAAAAAGGCGAAAAATAAATTTAGGCAGAGAAAAATAAAGGTAGGGCTGCCATCAAGAGCTAACGTGCATTGTTGAACCTCCTGGGTGGGGACAGAATCTGTTATCCACAGTGGTAAACATTAAAAATAAATGGGCAGACGTTCTTACATTTGCACCAGTTTAAAGAGTCTGTGGCATGCCAGATAGACTCAATAGCAACACAGTTACAGCCACTCTCAGACAGCATCCAAACAATATTTCATAGCGTGATTTATTATGAACTTTTTAACGGGGTATTTTAGGGCACTAATTAACCAGCTGCTAGAAATGTTCCATCTTAAAAGCAACAAGGAAGCTCAGATATCATTTGCTATAACACCTGCGTCGCCAGGCCGAGCTCTTCTACAGTAGGGCTGCGCGAAGCTTCGGTCCCTGATTCGATTCAGTGGAGATTCGGCCCAAATCGGTGGCTGAATCTCCAAATCCAAAGCGCATCAGAGGACCCTTTAATCTCTCTGAATCGAATCGGAACCCTCTGAATCGTTTTGGTGAGATTCGGAAAGATTCGGACATAGACGCGGCTTTATATGTTTTTTCTACGTACCTCTAGGTACCAGGCAGCTTGTGAATGCTGTGATGCCGGGGTGCATGGAGCATCCCACAGAAGCATGGGGGCTCCCCAGTTTGCTCGGCAGCAGACCTGGAAGTGGAACAGAAGCACTTCTGGGTCTGCCAGGGAGCGCACGGGGGGTCCCCCCGCCCCACCCTTGGCTCAATGACTGGTGCCTTGTGGGTCTTGGGAGTCACCCGGGGTCCCCCCACAGCCGACTGCTAGCCAGGGGGTGCAGGGGGGCCTCCTGCATGCTTCCTGGCAGACCCAGAAGTGGACTGGAAGTACTTCCGGTCCACTTACGGGGTTGCCACGGAGCACGTGGAGGGCCCCCCATCTCTCCTATGCACGGGCTATGCATGGATTTGAAGTTAGGCATGGGTCTGAGTGCTTCCTTGGAGTAGTGCTCAGCAGCTTGCAGGACTGAGCCATTAAACCAGTACTATCACATATGCCTTAAGATACCACTTCTCAAGCTTTCCAGCACATACCAGGCTCAGCTTGGTGTCATATCTCTGGTCATATCAGCAATGCGGTGCCTCAGTTCTATCTGAAGAACTGGTATAAGAGACAACTTCCAGCATTTGGTGACCAACCTTTAGTCTTTTTGTTTTTTTCCTATCAATAGAGAGCCTTTCAACCATGGTAAAATATACACTGTAAATGAGATGCGTGGCTGTGAGTACATGAATACAGTCTAGGGCAGAGAGAGAGAAAATTAATTACCCTTGCGACTTTGTCCCAGATTGAAACCTAGCTCTGAAAAACAGGTGCCCAGCATATTAATTCACCATAGCACACTGAGCCCTGAGTTTGAGTTCAAATACTTATCTGTGAAAGGTTTTATAATTCATATAACCTGAAATAATTTACACCTAATTAGATTTTGTCAACTGAATAATTCTGTCTCATGTTGCTTCCACGGAATAATTTAAGCAACTTCATTTTATCCTCAAAATAGTTGTAAATGTCACATTAATTTTGTTGACATGAGCAACTTGTAGGAGAGCCACTTGGCAGAATTGTTTGTCAACTGAATATGTTATGGGTTTTTACAAAATGAATAAGATTGCATGGAAGAGTGATTTCTCCACTGGAGTTCTGCGTAGGCTGCTGCCACAGTGTTGCTTTCTGTGATGTGGCGTTCAGCCTGTCATTGAACAGTGAAGAGCCACACATCGATGAAAGCTGGGCTGATGCAGCCCAGTCATTTCTCCATAGCCACTGGAGACTTAGCAGCCGATGAAGAAAACATTTAAAGTGACTCGTCAGCCAGAGACAGCAAGCTCATCTTCTTAATGGCAAGAAAAAGAAATCATAACAAGGTAGCATTAAAAAAAACACCTAAAAAAAAATATTTTTGTCATGAAGTGTAGCCTAGTTCTATGACCCTACAGATGTCAAATCTGACGGCTTTCTGTCCCCTTACACTTTTGCAGCTCTCCCTGAAGTCCTGCTCCAAAGGATTCAAGTTCCCTCTCCAATTTAGCCTACTGCACTTTTTGGAAGCATAATCCTCACGGTGCATGGGAGTTGTGCATTCTTCCGCGGGCCCCTTCTACATGTTACAGGTATTTCACAGTTATCTTCAGACCAGCTACATGTGCAAAGTAGCTATCACATGAAAAAAGCTCCAACCAGCTATTAAGTTAGACCTTGAAAAGGTGTACCAACTTTATAGCTGGTTGCTGTCAAGCTTTAATTGCACTTGTAGCAGGGTCTCCTCTGCAGCTGGGAGCCCCGTCAGCTGACAAGGCTCCAAGCCCCAGGGCTGCACCATGCCCAGCATGAAAACTGTGAGCCCTAGGGATTGCAGCTGCCTCTGTCCTCAGGGCCTAGGGCTTTCACCCCCCCCACCCCATCCTTGAGCCATTGGCATGGGCAACTGGTGCCTTGTGGCTCTTTGGGAGGCACCAACAGCAAATCACCGATGAGAAGGGGTCCCCAGTGGCTGATCGCTGAACCTCAGCTAAACCACAAGGGATGGCACCGGCCAGTGCTCCCCACACCCCAGCCAGCAAGGGCCAATTTCAGTTGCTTATGGCCCTTGGGACTGTGGCTGCCACAATACCCCAGCCCCAGGGGCATGGGAGGTGACCCTGCTGCTGGGTGCCCCTCCACTAATGTAACTAAAGCAGTTGAAAAATGTTTATTTTGCGGGGGGGGGGGGGGG
>NW_017729013.1:2692694-2705272 GCF_001723915.1 Gavialis gangeticus | reverse complement strand
TTTTTTTTGGGGGGGGGGGGGGGGGGAACTGTTCCAGTAATGAAACCTGCCCAAGGAAATCAAGACTCGGCCAAAGAATTGGACTAACGTAGCAATATATGTATGTGGCAGGGCTGTGCGAAGCTTTGGTCCCTGATCCGATTTGGCCCGATTCGGTGGCCAAACTTCTGAATCCAAATTGAATCAGGAGACCCTTTAATCTCTCTGAATTAAAATGGAACCCTCCAAATTGATTAAGAAAGATTTGGCGATTCGGACATAGAGACAGCTTTATATGTTTTTTCTACGTACGTCGAGGTAGCATGCGGCTCATGAATGCTGCGATGGCGGGGTGCATGGAGTGTCCCACAGGAGTGTGGGAGGGTCCCGGCATGCTTGGCAGCAGACCCGGAAGTGGACCAGAAGCACTACCGGGGAGCCCCCCTGTGCCCCCTTGCCTTGGCAGCTGGTGCCTCCTGGGTCTGGGTCGGGCACCCGGGGTCAATCACTGAGCACGCAGGGGGCGCCCCCCGTGCTCCTGTGGGATGCTGCATTCGCCCCACCATTGCAGCTTCCATGAGCCGCACCTGGTACCTCAAGGTATGTAGAAAAAACTTTTAAAGCTGCGTCTATGGCTGAACTGCTGATTCTCCAAATCAGCATCAAATCTTCGGATTTGGATTCGGCTGAATCGAATCGGGGCCAGTGATCTGAATCAATTAGTTGAATCACTGTCCCTGATTTGGGCTGAATCCAAATCCAAACTGAATATGGCCCGTTTTGCACACCCCTAGTATGTGGTACCAAATCCTGATCCTGCTGGAATGAATGGCAGAATTTCTGTGGTCTTCACCAAGACCTGATTTTAATAGTGATTGAGTGCCCTGTATTGCCAGTTCTAATTATAGTTCTACATGGTGTAGGAGGTGTTTGTTAGATTAGAGTCTGACAGTTGATTGAAAAGACTGAAAATCCTTAAAGTGAGTTCAGAGAGAGGAAAAGAAAATGGCCCACCGTCCTTATAACCAAGTCCCATGTCTTCAGTGCCTTTCTATTGAAAATGTAAAATTCAGAGTGGGACTCAAAGGAGCTGAGCACCTAAGAAAAGATGCCTTCATTTAGGTGATGAAATAGAAATTGAAATCATCGGAAAATCTGACGTCAGATGCATGGGTACTGAGTACTTGAAAGTCTGGCCTTGAGCTCTACTGTATGCCTTGCCCACTGTGCCATTAAGGACCCTATCTTGCAACTTCTCATCCAAGCTCTTGTGATATTCCCCTGGCACCGGACACAGAGTGAGGGACAGGGCTTTTCCCAGTGAAAAGGCGCTTGGCAATTGACATCAGAACTACTCCTGAACTGTAATAATCTATGAGAGGTAATTTTGCAATCACAGAGGGTTTGCACTCCTGTGGAAAACCAGTGGGAAACGGGTGCCAAACTTCACTTCATATCTTGTAAAGTATCTTCTTTTTGCTTAATTTGTGGTGAAGGTCCAGACTTCATTTACAATCTAAAGACTCTCTCTTCCCTCTGGTAGTTTGTTTGCATTGTACTGTGTCCAATTTTTTTTTTTTTCCACATATGAGGAACAGACTCCCATGAATGACTGATGTTTTTAATGGCCGAGTTTCTGAAGTGGCTTATGCGTTTTGTAATTGTGAGCTCTGTTATGCCACCCGAGTGAAGGCAGAGTGCATGTTCCAAACCTGGGAATGCTTTTGGGAAGTGGATCTGCCACCACTTCAGCAGTAAGTGCAGGACACCACATTTGTTTTCCTTTTTTGATAAAGACCAAGTTGGTATCCAGGTTTTTTGAGATGGAGAGATGTACAGGTTTAATTGGCATGAGAGGAGCCATTATGGTCTTCATTTGGTCCGACTCCGTGTCCCTGTACAATGCAAGCCATAGGCGTTCACTTCATTGTATTGAGTAACTTGTGGTTCAGCTATAAAGCACCTTGGCAGGAAATCTATCTAGTCTTGCTTTAAAAACTCCTGAGTAATGGAGAAATTACTGTCCTGTTATAAGCTATTCTATTGTTTAATTATCCTCTCTTCAAAAAAACCCCAACCACAACGAACCTAATTTCCTGTTGGAAAATTGTCTTCCATTGCTACACTCTGGATCCATTGAAGATGGTTGGGGCATGAGTTCCACGCAACTCCACCGTTGTCCTTTTGAGAGATCGTAACGTTGTTGACAATTGTTCCGACTGCTGCTTAGAGACGTGCAGACGTGAGAGTCAGGTGCCACCATGTGATTTACTCCGACAGTGAGCTACAGTCGGAGGGTGGGGTGGAACATACAAAATAATCAAAGTTTGGCACGAGTTCCAAGAAAACCTAAGGATTATTTCACGCTGCGTCATTTTCATTTTGCGGTTGGTAAATCCGTTCGGGATTCAACAGATAGGTATCAGGTCACCCAGATCTTGGTACATTGAGTCCGTGGCATGCGATCAAGACTGTTGTTAAAACAAACAAGCAAACTTTGTCACTTTTCCCCACCTCCAGTAGAAGCCTATCCTGACAGATGAGAAGGAACCTTTGTCATAGCTCATATTTCTTGTGTTAAGCACATTTCAGGCATAAGCTATAAATTATCGCAAGGTTTTTTAAAGGACTCCCAGCTAGTTCTGCACTTGGTACCAAAGGATACCACGTTCTATTTTTGAGCTGACAAAATTCGCCTCCTGGAAGCATTTGTTTATCATATTACAGCTTCACATGAGCCGAGCTCAAGCCTGACCTGATGTTAAGTGTCTGTGGTAGATTTCATTACATCCATATACTGGAAGTCCTGCCAATATACTGGCAGCGAAATCCTAGTGGAAAATAAATGGCAATAAAAAAGAGAAATGATAGCTTGTGTGAGTGGTGAGGAGCACAGCTTTATTGAGACCGGACAACCCTAGAGATGTCACTTGGCATACAGACATGAGCTTAAGAGAGTGCGAGTGAAAGCTGATATTGGAAGAACGACTCTGTGGCACAGACAGGGGAATAATTTAATTAATTGCACAGAAATTTCTTTGATGAATAGTTATGTGGTGATAAGCATGAGGTCGAACAGTAGAATGAGTTTCAGCTTTTTAATGGGCCAGCACAGCTGCAGTTTTGGAAATGTTCCCATTTTTTTTTCCCCCTTCAGTTTTCCACAGTATGCTGTCTTTCACATACACATATGTAAGTGTGTGCACACATGCACGCACACATACATGTGTGCACATGCGCACACAGGCAGATGCAATCCTCATTCCACCTCCAGCCCTACCACTCCAAGTCTGTGTGGAGAAGGGAGCTGGCTAAGGATAGCAGGGTTGGTAACCACTTTGAAATGAATGCCAGATCGAAAGGAAATTATAGGATGGTTTCTTTATGAATCCTGCATTTTTTTCTCATGATGCTTTTACAGGCCTTCTGCTACAAAAGTTGTATGAAGATTTTAATAAAACTTTTTCTGGCCTCCAGAGGAGGAGAAACGGCTTTTTTGTTAGAGAGCTGGAGGGAAATGAACAATGCAGCACAGCTGGAATTGGAGCATTAATCCTATGATTCGTAGCCCATTTTTCAGACAGATCAATTCCTTATGGCTGTAACCAATCTAGCCATTTACTTGCTGTGCAGGGCTCCATTTACAGTCACTTGGATGCTGTAGCTTGACATAACCTACTAACTTTATAGAACTTAAGCTGTAAATATCGTGCTTTAGACCTAGGGTCCCCATCAACGGTGGTTTATCATGAGTCATTAACTCAAAAATTGGGAGTAAGAATTGTGGGTGGTACTGACTGCCTAGCTGGAAGTAATATTTAATACCACTGAGTCAAGGGACTTTTGCATTATGGCTTCAGTGCAATATTTCTGAATTACTGGGTGGCTTGTGCAGTCGTCTGAGCTCTCTCTGATTTGTTAAAGCGTTGGCTAAATGTAAGGGGGAAAGTCCACAGTGCGTTGAGACAGAAATTCCAAAAAAGCCAAAGAGAAAATAAATGCATGTCTTACCAAGTGATAGGTCCCTAATGACTTAATCAGCAAATGTCGAGACCCTAGTTTTGTTTGCCCAGGCTTGGGGCCAGTGGATATGCTGCCAAAAAGGATATGAACTCTTCTAACAAAGGGGAGAAAAAGGCATGTTGTAAATAGCTGATAAAACCTGTCAACATAAAAACAATTTTTCAAATGCAACAAAGCTGCACAGACACCCTTGTTTTTGAAGTACATTCTCCTTTTAGTCTACTTGTCTGAGTCCCATTTACTTGAGTTGAAGCAATAATACGTTACACTTCAATAGAGCCTTCCATCCAAGGATCTCAGCTTGCTTTGCAAACATTAATAAATTAAGGCTTACAATGCTTCTAGACCCAGTTATGGGCCCATAAACAAACCATGGTTCACTTGGCCTATTATACACGCCTGTTTCTCTGTGCATTCTCATTCTCTCTCTTCTCTCGTCTCTTCTTGCTGTCTCTCTCCGTTTTCCAGAATTAAAAAGGCCCACAAGTGGTTTCCATTTAAGTGGAACAGCATGTACCCTTTTCTAAATGAAGATTTTCCTCCAACTCTCCCACTTCTTTTAACGCCTCAAGGGTAGAACATGAAGTAAGACGCATCTTTTACCAGCAGCAGCAGACATTTCGCCTTTCTCTCCCTTTCCAGACTAATTGACATGAATCTGTGTTTTATTTGCTGATTTATTAAGTAGTATGGAAAAGGACCGCTGGTAAAATTGCATGACAATCCCGCGGTCTCGGCCTTTGCCAGCGACTGAAAGTAACTGGGGGAAATGTACAGTTAGTTCAGTTAGTTGTTCAGGTTCCTTTTTTTTCTTCCTTTCTTGGAGCTTTGCCCATCTTATTATGAGTTCTTTGGAGAAATGAAATGCAGCAGTAGCTTGGAGAAATCATGGACACTTTCCAGCAGTAAAAGAGCTCTGGAGTCAGTATATAAGCTCTCTCCCCTGGTTGTAGTTAGGAAGCCAGTTGACAGTATAATAAGCTTTTTGCAGGGCGGGGTGAGGGTTTGCAATGGTTTGTGTGTTCTGTTTGATGTTGCAAATGCTTAGCCCCCAGGAATATCAAGAAAGAGGATGTTCTTTAGGAAAGGAAAAGATTAACCTGAAATGTGAACAGTAACCTAGGAGTTCTAAAAGACTTGGGTGCACCCTAAGACGAGCTTGTTTAATTTAATGGCAATGTCTTCTGGCAAGATGTCTGGCTTGTAATGCGTGTGGGAGACGTTTTTGCAAAGTCTCATTTTGCAAAGTTGCATGCCTGTCTGCAAAATTATTAATAATAAAAAAACAGTAAGGGCGAACTGGGGGTGGGTGGGAGGGAGGGGATTTCAAAAGGACTGGCAGCTCACTGGAGACAGACTGCCAAAGTTTTCACTAGTGAGTTTCTCCCGGTCTTTTGTTGGTTCTGCTTCCATTTATATCGACGAAGAAGTTTGAATGGATGCAACCAGTTACCAGTGCTCTCAGCTGCTATATATTTGTTTTGAACATAAATATCCTAAAAGTTATATTTATCTGGTTCGGAGACCACTGATTCTCCTTCATTGCTTGTGTACAATTTTTTTCTCCGTCACTGCTTGTGCACTAACGTGGTGTTTTATATGGGTGATTTTTCTTTTAACTTCTTCCCTTGGGCACATGCAACAGTAATTCAGATCGGTGGACAGTTGACATTTTTTGTGCTTGTGTTACATTACCACGCTCTGCTCAGTTTCCCGCTTTTGCATACATGTTTCTCTGCTTTATGATGGAAAAAGGTGAATAATGCTTGAAGTTGGGGGAGGCAGTGTCCTTAGTGGAATCAGATATTTTATTTTACTTTATTTTGTTTTAGTATTTAGCTGGCTTATGCTTACCTAGTCAACTTAAAGGTTTAGGATTATAAATGGGTCTAATGGAATTAGATGGCCAAGTGATTGCTTTGGAAATCCTGGCCTTGAAGTGCTGTCACGCTTTAAAATTGCTTGAGAGGGAACAGAAGAATTTCTAAGGTTTCTAATAGGACCTTCATTTGCTGGGCCCCTCCTTGGGAACGGCGTGAGAAATACGTTCTGAAGTGGTATGGTAAGCACATTATCACTTCTTGCCCTATAGTTGCTTTCCTTTGTACTTACCACCTTCATTTCATCAGGCACAGGTTCTCAGAGACTCTACGATGAGGCCTGGGTCAAGAAGCTCTTTCACTACCGTATATTTTTAATGGTTTACTGTAAATGTTAACACCCCAATGGAGGAAGTTATACAAGGGCGGCCAGCCATTAATACACAATGAATCTGAGTCTAAGGTTACATTGTGAGAGAGGAGTCCATGGTGCTTGCCATTCTCACCACTTCAGGTTATAAGCATACTCCAGTGTTGTCTACAACATTTTAATATCTGTCCTTGCACCTTTTTTATTGAACATGCAGTTACCATTTTTTTTTTAAATCACCTGCCTGCAGTTTTCCACTTAATACAGTACATTTCACCATTCGACTTTATTTTAAACTTCTACCGGCTGTACTCCACACACATCCCAAGGAGCCCTGTATTTGGTATTAAATGAGCCCTTACTTACATGGGTTGAAAGGTTTTGAGATTTCATTAATGGAATAGGTTTGAATGCAAACCGAACCGGACACTTTTACGGTAAACAACGTACTTCTGCCTTTGTTCAAGCCTAATTTGCATACTTATAGAGCAGTTTTTCACAACTGAGATTTTTCCATCCAGGAGAGACCCTTCAGCCCTCCAGTGCAATATGAAGTTTTGTTTCTACCAGGGAGAAATTTTACAATCTTTGACTTCTCCCCTGCCTGAAGAAGGGCATTTGAGCCCAGTAGCTTACAAATAATAAATATATATATTTTTTTGCAGCTATCTAGTTGATCTAATAAAAGATATTGCCTCTTCCTCAAGAGTTTTGGAAACCTAACCTGAGTTGTCAGGAATGCACTTTTCTTCCATTCTTTATACATGCTTGCTGTCCCCCCAAATTTCATACATCTGCCCATTTGAGTTTTGACCCCTCCCCTCTTTCTCCCCCTTTGTTTTTGTTCTTCTGCATTGTACTGGTAAAAGAAACTCCAGTCATTTTCTCCCTCATTATTTTACCTTGCTATTCCCATTATCTGTATTTTCAGCTATCACCGTAACACCACAGCTTTCAGCGTGGAGTTATTATAGGATTACTTATGGCTCTGCTGCTGCAACTCTGCATACATCTGAAGTTTGCTTATTGTGCGTGCTATTCATTTCAATGCAAATGCTCACCGTGGATAAAGTTAAGCACATTGTGTCAGTTTGGGGTCCTCCTCCATAAGTCTCACCCACTCAGGGCTAGATGGCGGACATGGAATTGCTATTGTAGTAACACCATAGGTCCGTACACTAACAGGTTACATTTTTGCCACGTGCACCTTCCTGTCTAAGGCCTAGATTTCAGAGTTGGCTTGGCAGGGTGGCCAAAAGAATTTGCCATCCTGAAAAGTTTTGGTAAAAATCCCTGAAAATGTGAAGAGGGAGTTGCAAGCACTTCAGAGTATTTGCTAAAGGAAACTCTGGCAAAGGCAGCATCTTAAATAAGATGTAGAATCAGCATGCTGTCTCAAAAAGAAAAATGCCGTAGCATTTATTAGCTGGGCGTGAGCAAAAGGTTGGCTCCAATAATAAACTAGCTTTGTAATGATTAGCAGGGGCCCAGTATAATTTAAGATATTCTTTACAGTTTATAAATATGGGCTCATAAAAAGCATAGATATAAGGAAGCTGTGACTTTAAGTCATTAGAAGCCCAGTGGTTTGATAAAATAACAGGAAACAGACAATTTATTATGAGCAGTCTCGGTAGCTCTGGATTATCTATAAAACTTTTATGGCCCTCCCCAAGTGGCAAGAGGCCATAAAACTTGCCTGAATGAGGGACTTGTTAATTTACTTGTTAAAGCAAATTAAAAATTTATAAGCGCTTTTAGGTAAATGAGATCTTCTCTCATTGCTGCCCTTGCGGGGCTCAGGAATCCTACGAGGAAAGAAGTGGTTGCGCTCAAGCATCACAGCAGAACAATAAAAGCTATTAAATTGTTTCAGTTTATTACTACAGAGCCATGCAGCTGTTGCCATGGTTTGCTGGGGGATGCCAGGGGTTGACAGCATGGCGTTTCAGTGGCCTAAAGAAGAATGTAATAAGACCACCTTTCACCCGCATCAAGGGTCTTCTTTCATGACACTTCCTCCTCTTTCTCTGTTCAAAATGGAGACATTTTAGCGTCATTCTTGTGCGTGTCATTGGGATACGCACGTATTCTCTAAGGTTCTTCTTCTAGGTGTTCGTGGAAAGGGATATTCTGACACTAAACAACAACACACGGCGTTTTATTCTTTTTTTCCCCCACTACTGGTATGTTAACATCAAAATAGGGTTTGCCACATTCCCGTGCAACCACTTGCAAGTAAATGCCGCAGCAGGTGAAGGGGGCCTGTCGAGGAAAACCTTACATTCCAGAAGTGTCGGGTATCTTTGAACCATCTCAGAAAGCTTTTGAAATAGATTCAAGTATTCCTTCAAACCGCTTGCACAACAGTCTCTTAAACCAAAGGAGTTCAAGCTGGAAATGCTTTAAGGAGTTGTCATTTGTCCATACAACCGCAACCTGGAGGAAGCTTGCTTTTAAATAAATCTGCAGTGCTTAATGTGTTCTGTTATGAAATACTTGCTTCGGGTAAAGTTTGGGATAAGATGAGATGTCTTGTGTGCTGCACCGAATTTACAGTAGAACCTTTTTTATGTGCTCCTACTTGTAGTTATTTTTCTTTTGCTCTAGAACAGGGGCAGGCAATTATTTTGGGCAGGGGGCCGCTTACTGAGTTTTGGCAAGCCATCGAGGGCCGTGTGACAGGAAGCCAAGGGCAGATAACTATTAATTTTCTAAATTTTTTTAGGGGCCTGGCAGGCCGCATCTGGCCCGCAGGCTGCATTTTGCCCACCCCTGCTCTAGAAATACCCGTTACAGAACTAGTGTTGTTCATGTCGTGTCTTCATAAGGCTTCCACCAAGGAGGGAGATGCCTGTAATCAAAGGGTTGGTGTGAAGGTCTTCAGAAAATTGGGCTCCTCAAGGTATCTTAAGCGAGGTATCCAAAAGTGAGCGTTTCACTCTGGAAAATGTAGATGATAACACTCCAGTTTATTCTTGTAATTCTGAATCATTTCACTATATAGTGATAAAGTGACATAATTTTCTAACAGCTTACAGCGGGTATTTTCCTCCAGTAGAGGTGAGGGCCTCATCCTGTAAGGTGCTAAGAAACCCCTGTTTCTTGTACATTGTAGGTGGTGTTACAGGTATTCAAATAGTGCATGCCCCTAAGTCCTTCCTTCCGTCTAGGTTGGGTCCTGAATTGTGAGTCACATCTAGACCCTTTTCTGTCGTACCACGAGTCCAAATAAAAGCTTCCAGTCTCACAGAGTTACAAAGTGTAGCAGTGGTAATGTGCTGGCACTCAGTTGTGCTATAGTTCCATAATAAATATTTGATGGAAAAAATTAAGTCATAAATGTATTATTTCTATAGGGTTTCAAGAGTAGATCCAGGCACTTGAAGCATAAAAGGTATGAAAGTCATAGTTTAATACTGTGCTGTCCTCACTAAGTAAAGTGTTAGTCTGACACTGTTTGACATTTTGAAGTAAGGCACAATCTCGGGGGTATAATTGGGGGTTGCATGGTTAGTTCCTACTATGTTCATTATAGGGATACAGTTTTTTTTTTTATACCAGTTCTGGCTGCTGGAAAGATCTCTTAAAAATACATCATCTTCCTAGAAACTGGTATGATTTTATTTCAGTGTACCAGAAATGGATGGCTTGGAGGAGGCATTTTCCAAGATGTCAAAAGCTAGCGACTGTCAGTGGGAATTGGGTACCTGAGCCTGTCAGGCACTCTGTGACTCTCAGCCCTAAGCCTTGAGTTTCCAAGTAATGCATTGAGGTTTCAGTCGGATGGAGATTTGTTTAGTGTACCTTTATATTTAGTCACTGTTTGAAGTTCATGTCTGAGACCACTAATTTCAAAAGAAATTGGTGGGTACTCAGCTTCTCAAAGGATCTGCTCTCCTAAACTATACCAGAAGTTCTTCTGTAAAACTGAAAATTATCAATTTAAGCAAAGATTAAACCTTATCGAAACCCTGCTGTTAAACCAATGTTTTTTTTCCCATTGGAAATGGATGATTCTTTTAAACTGAAGCTTCACGGAAGTGTGGGCTTCTTTCAAACTTTCACTGGGAAGGTGTCCCAAGCTAACAGTGGTGTTTCTAATCAAAATCAGAGACACGTTCTTCTCCCCTCCTCATCCCTCTCCACACACGTGCACTTTCAAATAGCCGCAGTCTCCCTATTGGTGGCATTCAGAGATTGTAGGCCGGAAGGGACCTTGGAAGATCATCGGGTCCATCCCCCTGCACCAAAGAGGAAAGATAACTAGGTAGCCCTGGCGAGGTGACTGTCTAGTCTCCATCTGAAGATGTCCGGGGTAGGTGACTGCACCACCTCTGGAGGGAGCTTATTCCACAGTCTGGACACCCTGACTGCGAAGAATTTTTCCTAATGTTGAGCCTGAATCGATCTTCCAAGAGTTTGTGGCCATTACTCCTGGTTTTCCCCTCGGGTGCCCTGGTGAACAGTTGCTCACCCAGCCCTTGATGTACTCCCCTAGAGTAGCGGTAAGGTCCCCTCTCAGCCTCCTCAGGCTGAAGAGTCCCAGGTCCGTCAGCCTTTCCTGGTACGGCTTGCCTTTTAAGACTCTGATCATACGGGTGGCTCTTCTTTGGACTCTCTCAAGCTTGTCCACGTCCTTGTTAAAGTGGGGTGCCCAGAACTGGAGGCAGTGCTCCAGCTGTGGTCTCACCAGTACTGAGTAGAGCCGAAGAATCACCTCCTTGGCTTTGCTGGACATGCATCGATTGATGCACGTCAGAGTATTATTTGCCTTACCGGCAACAGCTTCGCCCTGCCGGCTCATATTCAAACCGTGGTCTGTCACTACCCCCGGGTCCCTTTCATTCGTGGTGCTAGTGAGTTGGGTGCCACCAAGCCTGTAGGTGTGGTGGGGGTTGCTCGTCTCGAGGTGGAGCACTTTACGTTTCTCAACATTAAACTTCACCTGGGATGTGGGAGGCATTAAGATTGCCTCAACCGCCGAGTTGTAAAGTCAGCCTTTCTTCCTTTTTTCTGTTGGATCCGTTCCACTTGGTATAATCATATATTAAGCCAGAAGGAAAGTGACTCTTACAGGGCATGGGCTTGCACAGAAGATATAAAGAGTCTTGGCTTTCTTTGGATGCAAAATGGAAAACTGCAATAATTACCATTTTTAATAAATGTAGTTATTTTTCCCCAAGAGTGCCCTACTGAAGAGTAGCTTTTGCTGTGAGTGTTAGCAGAATGCTATTCTGCCCCAGTATAGTCATTTGGCAGACATGTTTCTAGAGTCGCAGAGAAACATGCTGCCAATACTTCTTATACGGACTACAATAAACTACAAGGTCAAAAGCCAGCTTAAAGATTGCAGAAAGATCGTGTACAGCAGCTTGTCATTGTTATGGTGAGGTGGTCCTGCTGAAGTGGTGCGTAGCAGGTTTACATCTTGGATGAGGCTTTCATCCAGAGGCTGATTTAAGTTTGAGGTGGTATTCATCCATCTTCTGTTGCAAAGGAAAGGGACACTGGACTCTCAAATAGCCTTTGTGCAGTGCCTGGTAAATGTAACCTCAATTCTCACTGGGGTTACTGCATTGTAAGTAGTGATGAATGGGAAACCCTTCAATCAGAGGTGTTCATGCTGAAATGGGTGTACCTTGAAGTGTTCTTCATTTGGAATTGGTAAACCTTGAATGTTGTGGCAGGAGCTACAGGCAGGGCCAAATTAGCGCAAACTAGGCACATGCCGGGGGCCCTGAACTGTGGAGGACCCTGGTCCTTCCCTCTGCAGAGGCAGCACAAATGGCCCTGCCTAGCTCCCTTTCCTTCCCCTCCCCTCCACCAGCTTCGCTGCTGCGGCAGCTGCTTCCCAGCCACATCTCCAAGCCCTGCTCCCCGCGGGCGGCAAGTGCCAGGGTGGGGTGGAGGGTCTCAACCAGCTCACGAGTTTGTTTGCTTAGGGCCCACTAAAGGGTTAAACGGGCCCTGGCTACAGGAGAGTATTTCTTTTCTTCACAGCCCTTAGCCTAGTAGTCTGCTATAGTTGTTCTTTGCAACCTTTTACTTCCAGCATCAGCTTGACCAAGTTTAAAAAAAAAAAAAAAATATCTTGACACATTATATTTGTTAGAGGAAGTTGATATTAGAGAGAATCCTTTTGTCACAGCTTCTGGGCTCAAAAGGTCTCTCTTCAACATTTTATCTCAAGAATCAAACACTGCTTTTGGTTTCTTCTAATCAGGGCATAGAAATGCATAGTCCAGGAAACGCAGAATAAAAATGGACAAATAAAAAAAAAAAAAAAAGAGTGATACTTTGTTATTGGTTCTTGCCCCCATACAAATTGTTGTCAACAGGTTCAAAATGTTCTTTTTATGTACTTACTCATTTATATAAGTGGT
>NW_017729013.1:2682718-2687694 GCF_001723915.1 Gavialis gangeticus | reverse complement strand
AAAAAAAATGGAAAAAAAAAAAAAAAAAAAAAAGAGTGATACTTTGTTATTGGTTCTTGCCCCCATACAAATTGTTGTCAACAGGTTCAAAATGTTCTTTTTATGTACTTACTCATTTATATAAGTGGTAGCCGACAGTTTAAGTACTGTTCTTCTCTTGCTCTCTCCGTTTTTCTTTTAGTTTGAGGAAGATTTTCCACCTATCCTGCAGTGACCAGTTCTTTGAAGGGGAGTCGGTGTTAATGAATTGAATTTATCCCCTCGGCCAGAAAATTATTTTCTGTGCAGGGGTTGCAAGGCTGCATACTGTGTGACCTAGGTATAGGACCTATGATGAAGTGGATGGCAAAGTAGGCAAGTTCCTGGTGGTAGAGAGACTGCTCTCAGAGAGATCTCAGGGCGTAGGATCACATGCTTAAATACGCCAACTTCTCCCCAAGGAGATAATCCATAAAAGAAGCTAAGAGACAGACTCTTGCAGTTGGTGTCATTTCCCACACCCCCAGAACTAGGAGAGCTAAGCATTACTAAAAGGAAGAAAGCAAAGAAAGAAAGCCTTCATTGCCCAAATTTAGGCTTCAGAATCCTTATTTAGGAACTGAGGTAAGGGATCTGATTTTCAAAAAAAAAAAAAAAAAGAGTTGAACACCCAAGGGCTTCTGTTAGAATCAGTGCAAGTCCCTGCAGTTTGGCTCTTTTGGAAACCAGGCTACTCATGTAAGTACCTAGATATTTAGCCATGTTTAACGAAAGTTGAGTCCACTGTTGAAATCCTGCAGGAAATTTGTGGGGCTGTATTCTTCCAAGTATTCATAACTTATTTTCCACTAGGTGAATATGACAAACACTTTGTAATGTTAGTCTTTTTGAACATCCTTGAAACGTTCTCAAAGACTTGGCTCAGTTTGCTTTATGTTCCTAATCTACTATCACATTCTGTATTGGTGAGGATCCGCGGGAGATTCATCGGTAGCTGTAAATTACATACACGATTAAGAAATGCATAAATTAGGCAGCTTGGTCTCTGTGGGTAAAAGAAAAATTTTTATGTCAACTAATTTCAGAATGGGCAGGGCTTTGACTACCGCCCAGTGCTCTTATCACAAATGAGCAAAGGGAACCTAAATTAAAAATTCAGAGATGTAGGATTCCAGTTGTCTTTGAAGAGCTTCATTTCAATATGGTTTGCATCAGAATTCCTTTGTGTCTTTTTTTTTTTTTTAACAAATTTGGTTTTGGCTGAACTGTAACTAATGACTAAGCCATAATATTATAATTTTTTTTTTTCTGCATCTGAAAAGCTAAGCAACAGGGACAGCAAATCTGCAAGGGGTTAAATCATACGTTCCAAAAGAAAACGTAATTAGAAAATGAGTTCCCTTCTAAGTTCCATGCTATATGTGCACATCAAAGCCATTGTAGGAGTAAATTTATGTCTGATAGTGTGGATGATTTCAGTGCACACTGGCGAAATATCATGCTGATTGCTGATTGAAAACAGTTGTTAATTCTCTACTTCACTAAATTCAGAGTGGAAAAACTTTCCTTAATAAAGAACAGATTGAAGAGAACCAAGACCTTACTGTGTGGAAATTAATGGCAGATGCATATACTGGTAGTTAAAATGTTTCATTAGATGTTAATGTCTTGCTGTGTTTTTAATTGTTCAGAAATTAGCCTCTAGAATATTAAAACCATCTGTTTGTTATCATGATGAAACAGAATACTTAAATAGTTATTAATTTCGTGGGCTTTTTTTTTCCTCCTTGTCTGCAAAACTTTGATCTGTTGAGATTTCGGGGAATGCTGGATGCAGAAATGAAAAACCACTTTAAAACACCTCGGTGCCCAAAATATCTGCTTTTGATGCCTGCCACCCATATTTTGCATGCCTGCTTTCTCTCGCAAATTATTGTTCACCAAGGAGGAACTGACATTTTTTAGTGAGTGGTGGGAGTGTGCTGATGCTTGCTGAGCCTGTATAATGGCTGATTTGTACTGTAATATGGTACATTTTTACATGCTGATATTTAATTTTTAGGTCTTCTGGGTCATTTTAAAGCCCAAATATTTCAATGCCTGGAAGGGCTTTGGTCTGGATCCACTACTGAGAGTCTTTATTATCCTTTGGTACCAGATAGCGACCACTATTTCTTTCTTTATGTAACCCATTTTTCAAGTAGGTTAACAAATATCAGCTGCTTATCCATGGAAATTCAGATAAAACCCCCACTTCAGGAGAGCACATATGCCCATATGAATGCTTTTGTGCATAAAGTTAAGCAGGTGCTTTTATGCGCGGTCTTGAAGAGGGATAAATTTAAGCAAGTGCGTAAGTGCTTTCACCTGTTGAGGTCTTAGTCTGTGTGTTTTATACTGTGCTTTCTAATGAGAGGAGCTGAGTTATAATACATGTTGTTATGCATACTATAAATGACTTAACAGTGGAAATTTATTCAATAAGTCTAAACAGTACTTAGAGAGCTATTAACATATCTTTGCAGTGATTTTTGACCTTTTCCTGAATAAGCACTTTAAAAATTCTGAAATGCCAAGATGAGGATTAGTTAAACTAACCATAATTTGATAGTACTCTCATTTTATAATTCTTTCATTTATTTTAAAACAACAATAAAAAGTCTTAAAGTGTGTGTAATCATATTTTCAAGAAGAACAAGCATAATATGATTTTGAGGCAAATGAAAGAGGAACCAAATTACAGTCTTTACTACTTTAAGGTGCATGAATTAGGTGAGGAGCACTTACTGCGGAAGCCCAGTTTCCTAAATAAAGCTCACTAGAACATGCAGTTACATTTTAAGTAGCTGTTTGCATTAAATAATTCATAAAACAAAAATGCTTCAGAACAACAACAAAACAATTTCTGCAAACTCAGTGATTTGTGACTTTAAGTTCAGGTGAGTACTCGCGTGTGCATGTACTGTACATGAAAGCTGGTTACATAATACTCAGTTGAAGACATGCCTATCTTTTTTTTCCAAGGGTAGTGTCACATCCTGGTGATAGGCAGCCATTTCACCTAAATCAGAGTTGTAAAGGTGCAAATTGACCCTGCCTTCTGATATGGTAGGGGATATTAGTGGTACTCAAGAAAATGGATCCTTGTCATCTGAGTTTGGCACACTCCTGCTCATCTGTCAGTCGTCTTTTGTGCTCCTGAACCAAAAAGTTTTGCAGTCTCTTGGTTGGAAACCTTAATAAATACGCTTTAGCTCTCCTAAACCTAACACGGTGTTGAATGTGGTTCTTTCTTTCTTTATCCTATGGGAACCAGGGAATTCAAATGCTAAGATTCTTAATGTAAAATTGAATAAACTGCATATCTGGTATGAACCATTTATGACGCACGTACTAGTTTAAGCCCAGTGCTCTCAAAAGCAGTATCACGTAGGTAATCAGTGTATAAACTTCCTAATAATACCTTCATTCTTTGCTTAAATCTTGACTCTGTCTCTTTGATCAAACTACTGCTTCTACAAGGTAGACAGTTACTTGGATCCCTATCTCAGTTTCGAATCTGCTTCAGCATCCCTGGGACTCTGTGGAAACGTTCTCATTGACTTGTGTGTGCATTGGATCGTGCCCTTGTCTCTTCTGAGACTGCCAACTAAAGGGCTAATAATACCAGTTGGCATAGTGATGTTACAAAATATGAAGCTTGCTGTGGACTTTGATTGAGGCGACTAGCTCATCAAATCTATCAGACAGGAAACCACCTTTGGTCACTGTTGACACGGGCCAGACTCCAAGATGTGCTGTGAGATTTCTTGACATTTGCAAATACCAGAAATTGAAATCATTATTTCCATTGGCAAAAACAGTCCAAGGTGAAAGTACATTATGGTAAAACATTATGGAAAGTACATTTGTGTCTCCTCATAGCAAGAGAAGGGGGGGGGAATTGTTTTTTCAATGGAAGTGCTGAAGTATTCACAATTTTTAATCTAGCACTTAGTTCTTCATTAAATTATTTACTCAAAGCAAAGAGGTTTAACAAGACCAAAGGAGTAAACTCACTTTTTAGAAGATCCACCAAAATAATTTTAATAAGCCATAAATTGAAATGACTACTAATGTTTTACCTTGCTTAAAAAGCAAGTAAATCAACACCAAAACTAAAGCCATGGGTCCTTTCTCTGGAGGACTAAAGAGCAAAAATACTTTTCTTCGCATATGTAATTGTCTTACGATTTCATGCTTGGAAGTCAAGATTTTTTAATGTAGTAGTGAGGTTCGGAGTTGTTTAGAGCCGAGGCAGAAGCTTTTAATTTGATACATTTTTATGGAGAAGCATATTTTGCATTTAAAACCTGAAGCTCTCAAAATCATGTTCAAAATAATTAGCCCCATCTTACTGCAGGAAAAACTAAGGCCTCTGCTACATGTTACACGTATTATGCAATTAACTGGTTAATCACGCAATAAATGTAGGCCAGCCACATGTGGAAAGTAATCATCACACAATAAAAATAATTATCTATAAAAATTATATAATCTATAATAATTAGCTATAAAAAGAGCCAGCTAGCTGTAAAGTTAGTGCTGGAAAATGAGCAACTCTATAGCTGGTTTCTATTCCGCTTTAATTTGAACATGTAGCAGGAGCCCAAGGTATTGCGAAGTCAAGTGACTTGTCAACATGACAAGCGAGCTGGTATTTGGATGAAGATAGAACCCAGGAGCCCCGAGGATCTCTAAATGGTATGAATACGCTATTTTGTTCTGACAGATTGCCTACAAAGAGGGTGGAGTATGTAGTACATGAGCACTTATAAATGGCAACTTGCCATAATCCACATTTAAGCAGTTTAAACAAGGGTTCCTCCCTTTGCTTTTCTCCTGAGTTATTTGTGATAACTAACTTCTCTTCATCTCTAAACTCATCTCCACATCAATGACAGCCGCTAATGAATTCAGATGGTTCACTCCCTTCCCTTTTGTGTTTTTTTTTTTTT
>NW_017729013.1:2676345-2682309 GCF_001723915.1 Gavialis gangeticus | reverse complement strand
TGAGTTATATATCAAGTAATGCTTTTATGTTTCCCCTCTCTTGCCTTCACATTATTAAATTATAGAGAAATACTATCATAATAGTCTCTTAGCCAAGTCATGGAGGGCAAAGTTATGGTTCCCTTGATAAATTGTATAGCATTATTAAGTTGTGCTCCATGGACTGAGAGTATTGGCATAAAAGGACATCGACCACAGTCATATTGCTCTTGATTACTGCTTAATTGCTGCTTGTTTGTGTTAGAGATCATGTGGTTTGATTGATCTTGCCCTGCTTTTGTCATTATAGTTACAACTTCCTTGTTTTCTCCTTGTACATAGACCACAGGATGACTTTTAAATCTTGAATAATTTATGGAGCTGGCCAGCTAAATAGCTTAAAATAGTATTATATTTTTAAGCCAATAGCTCAACCTTCAAATCATTATTTATGCAGCCAAGGTATTAAATATTTATTTTGGGCTTTCTTTGAAATATGAAATAGCAGAGGTTTTTTTGCAGCTAAATAAACAATGGCAAATATTCTAGGGTCCATCCATGAATACTGATTTTTTTTTTTTCGCCCCCCCCCCTTTTTTTAATTCAATTTTAGGTGGATGTCATCTGTATAGTTAGCTTTGAAAAGAAATTAAACTCTGATTCAGCAAGGCACATGTTTAACTTCAAGGATGTGAATCATCTCATTCCAGGTTTGTTTGAGGTTGAAGTCAATGGAGCTTTGCTTGCATACCGAAGTGAGGTGCTTGCCCACATGTCTCAATTAATCACAACCTTACCGCCTTATGTTATCGGGTACAGCACAATGCAGCTGCCGTTGGGCTTTAAAAAAACGACCTCTGTCAAGAAAGGGGCTGCCCACATGCTTCTCTAAACAAGTGAAATTTTGCTCTCTGCTGCTGCTTCCAGTTAGTGCAAAATAATTTAAGCTTAGAAAGCTAAGGCCAATAGATAGGTAATGGGACTGGGTTGAAATTTTCACCAGCACCAGTGCTGGCTAATGATGATCTTTATATCCACACTTGGAATTAGACTGAGATTCCCCAGCCTACTCTACAGAGGAAACCAGGCAGCTCTAAAGCCCAAGTGTCATTGGGTTTTATATCACTTGGCTGTTTGTTTCTTTCCCATCATGTGATTAATTTTATCTTTCTGCTTGCTTAAGTATTCTGCCAGTAGCTTCTTATATATTTCAAAGTGAAGCAGAGGCCGAGCTGGGTGTCCGATTCTTCTTGCTAAATGGAGTGGTATATCTAGCTTTTCTATTTTTTCTGTATTTGATATTCTCTGTAGATTCAAAGTAAGGATTTGGGGTTTTTCATTCTTTCCTGCAACTAAATGGTCCAGTACTACTGAGAGAAAATAAAACTAGATCAGGTTCTCCAAGGAGGTGGTTTAGACATGAGCATAAATACTTAAGGAACAGTTGGTAAAACACTAGAAAGAAAGCTATAGAGGGTAGTCTTGCAGAATCCCCGGCATTACAAAATAGATCTTTCTGCTCTGAACTGCTTGGTGAAAACTCTGCCGTCTTGATCTATTATTTCAAACTCAGCAAGGAAAAAGAATGCAAAACTGTTTCTGTTTGTGACCCCCTACAGCCAAAATGTGTGCCTTGCTCTGTCTTGAATATTTACTTGGATTCTGCTGTACAAACGTATGAGAAAGCTCTGTCCCGTTGAACTTATGGTTTAGTTTGGAAATGCACAAGAAGTTGTGCACGTACCCTGAGGATGTGTGCACCTGTGGGCAGGATTTCCAGCGGACTGTAAACTGATTTAGATAGAAAACCTGGGCCTATGTGGATGCGGATGCATATAAAGATACGTACGCACCAATGAACAGTGCAGGTAAAGTACTAGACTGCCTTGATACTGTCTGTTCTTTTTGAGAGACTTATTAGAAGAAGAGTATTTTAGCGAGGGATACGAAGGAAGACGAAGAGTGTGTTTAACACCCAAGCAGTAGGAGAGTGCCAGGCATGCGAGGTAGAATAGAAAGCTCAGCAGCGCGGAGGGGGAATATTTACAAGAGAAGAACGATTCCATCCGGATACCCGCAAGTCTGGTCAGCTCTTTGCGGACCAGTTAAAACCCCGTGAACTTTTCTGGCCCTATTGTCTATGATTCTGTGATATAGAAGCTGCTTGGAGAGAGTGATTGGTACAATGAAAAGCTTTGTAAGATGTAATTTTAAAGGCCATATTTCTCACTGTGCAACCATCAAAATGCAAAGGGTCAGAAGAAGCCTGTATTTTTTTGCAATTCAGCTTTTAAAGTATCCTGAAATATGCCTCATTTGTTGAAATTGCCAGCAGCTTTCTGTTTCATACCTTGCTTAATGGGTGTCATAGAATAGAAAGAGTCTTTTACTCTTTATACATTGTATATGGTATGTATGATCTAGGCTTGTATGAGTTTATGCCAGGTTTATCTTTGATTTCTGTATAAACAGTATGGAAAAAAAGATGGGCTCCATTCTCTATACAACTTAGATAAAATAGAGCTACTTCAAAATAACTTTGGACTTGATGCAGGTTTGAAGTTGCTCGAGCGCATAATGAAGGAGAGAAGGATTCAGGAATTTATTTTCTCCCCGTTCCTTACGACAAGTCTACTTTTTGCCCTACTCTTCACAGAAGTTAGTTCTGATGATGCCACCCACTATCAGTAGAACGTGGAATACTGATCTTAATCCAGACCCATACCTTTTATCACCCTTAAAGCTTTTATTATCTAATGCCACATGCTGGTGCTGTAGCAATTTCTTACCTTCAGAAATAGAAAGGGGAGATAGATTTAAATAATTGAGTCTTAATCTTGTTGTGCGTTTGTAACAAAATGCGGCCCTTTACCTTTGATTTTGGTACTAGTTATTGCTAACCGGACAGACACACACTATTTCTCCCCATTTATTTGTGCAGTTATATAATTTAACACACATTTACTTGCATTATATTTTTCTTTTTTATGAAAAACTGTATTAAAAAAGGTGTCTGATTTTTTTTTTTTTTTTTTTAATTTCCTAAATAATACTTTTCATGTAAGGTAGGATACATGTCAAACTGTATTCAGATCAAAATTATAAGTCAAGTAAAAATTAACGAAAACTGCATTTAAAAATGTTTTTTTCTTAGTTTCAACTAAGTTCAATGGGCTGGCTACATCCACGTCTTTCTTATCAAAGCAAGTTTTGCGTGTAAAATACAATGGTTTATGAAACACAAGAATACTGTACTTAACTGATTGTTTCTTCTCACAGTAGATGGATTCGATTTTCAATGGTATTTATGCAGCTAAAGGAACTGGTGCAAGCACTTTGTGGAATTTCGGAAGTCCTTAAATTGGTTATTCGTAGGGGTGTGCGAAACAGGCCGTTTTCGATTTGGATTCGGCACTGCTCATTTGTCTATTGGGATCAATGTCCCTCTCAATCCAAAGCGAAAACTTTCCGCTTTGCGCACAGGCCTACCAAATACACTGTAGCATGTTGATATTAGCAGATTGGAATCGCTGTCCCGATTCGATTTGGTCGAATCTGAAGGTATTCGGCGGCGAATCTTATTCGGCCATAGGCTATACAGGCAGGCAGTGCTGGCGGGAGCAGCTGGACCGGCTCCAGCTTGAGACGGCAGCCCCAGGAGAAGCCGCAGCTTGTCCAGCTGCTCCCCTGGCTGCCCCCCCCGCCCAGGACAAGGCAGGCAGTGCTGGCCTTGCTGGCAGAAGGAAATGATTGGGGAGCTAGGGAATCAAACCAGGAACTGGGGAATTGAACTGGGAGCTGGGGGGAAGTCCCTGATCATTCCCCCCAGTTCCCGGTTTGATCCTCCCAGCTCCCCGATCGTTACCCCTAGCCCATGTGGCTCCTCTCGGGGTTGCCAGCACTGCCTGCCTCACCCCAGCAGGGGAGCAGCCGGACAAACCGTGGCGTGAGCCAGCAGCCCCAGGAGAAGCCGTGGGGATTGGGGGGAATGGTTGGGAGCTGGGGGATCGAACTGGGGAATTGAGCTGGGGGGAAGCCCCTGTTTGTTCCCCCAGTTCTCAGTTCACTTCCCCAGTTCCCGGTTCAGTCCCCCCGCTCCCCAGTCATTCCCAACAGCCCCTGGGGCTCCTTCCAGGGCTGCCAGCACTTCCTGCCTCGCCCTGGCAGGGGAGCAGCTGGAAAAGCCATGGCTTGAGCCAGCAGCCCTGGGAGCGGCTGGATGAGCCATGGCTTCTCCCAGGGTTGCCGGCTTAAGCAGGAGCTCGTCCGGCTGCTCTTCCACCTGCTCTTGCCGGCACTGCCTTGTGCCTGCCCATGCAGTCTGTGGCTGAATCTCCACGTTTCTTCAAATCTCTCTGAATTGATTCGGAGTCTTCTGATTTGATTTGGGTCTCCCGATTTGATTCGGAGATTCGGCTGCCAAATTGGGCCGAATCTCCTCCGAATTGAATCGACTACCGAAGCTTCGCGCAGCCCTAGTAGTTGGTCATATTTTTTGAGAGCTCCTGGAAACAAAAGGCAGCTGCGCAACATGGTTCTCAATTTGTAACACAAATATACCCTGAAAAAGTCTGCTGTCGCAATTGCCCTACACAAGGCACTGGCTGAATCTGAGCCTCTGGTGTTTGTCTCCAGTGGTTGCTTTTAAACTGTGAAAGGCTGAGTGATTTTGGGGTGTAAGATACTGAAATAGCTCTTCCTCAGGCTGCTGTCCTGTAGTTGAGCACTGGAGTGCTTTGACTTAAACCACAGCCCCATTGGCTTAAATGAAAAGGAATAACCAAGTGCGAGTGTACTGGGAAGTCCTGTGAATTGGGGAACGCACTTCCAGCATCTTGCTCGACCATAGTTTGGATGAGTTAAGAGGCTGGATCTGGTACAAGGCCAACCTGTTTTTTTTCCTTTCCAAGCTTTTTCTGGGAGGAGCACAGAGGTAGCCTTGCAGTTGTGGCTGGATGTATTATTTTTATTTCTTTTGATTTTATAATAGCGCACACAGGCCCTGACTTGGTTTATGCAGGTACCAATAGCAGTCCATTATAGGCCATTATGTTATTCTACAGTTGGCAAATAACAAAAATCCACAGGCACGGTTGCAACCTGAATGCATACAAGTCCATTTTAATCGCGAAGCACTGAACTGAAGAGCATGTTTGCCCAGGTAGAAGTTGAACGGAAAGACTTTTGCATTGCCTTGCCCATGCAAAAGCTGTTTAAATAGGGAACGACAGGCAGAACTAAAAGCCTAATTCCATTCCCCCCCAGGAAGGTTATTCTATCCCTTGGGAAGCAGGTGCCCCTTCCTCTAGGGCTCTGGTAAAGGCTTAGCTTGCTGGCTGAACTATAATGGGTGGAGATGTTGTTATTCATCATTTCAAAGTACAATGTAGTGAAATAATCCTTTAATTCCAGATGGTGCAGAAACTCAGGCACCTCAGAACTGTACCCTTGCATGAATTCACTGCTGCAAATGGCACGGGGTTTAAATTTTAAAAAATAAATAAAAAATGTAGCTTTGAAGAGCAGCATCAGGGTGTTTTTGACGCTACATATAATCTCTGTGGAAAAAGGCTTTCGCTAAACTCTCTGTGGGTTTATTTATTTTGCTTTTTGTTGCATCCTAACCAGGCATTGCTACTCTATTGCATTATATAAAAAGTGGCTCAGTGAGTTAGCAAAATAAACTCAGTTCTTGAGAGGTTGTTGTACACTGTAGTTGTTTTTCCCTCCCATCCGCTACCACGGTTATCTTTATCCTCTGTTCTCTTGTCCACAGACAACACGGATTTGTATTTCTAGGATGCTAACATCACATCTAGAGTACTTTTTCCTGTTATAAATACTGTTAAGATTGTGTGATTAAGGCCACCTTCTGTCTTCAACTTCTGCATCAACTAAGCCTCTTCAAGCAAATACAGAGCTTCTTCTCTGTGAACAAGGTTGGATATTTCCTCTTTCACTGCTCCAGAGTGGATGGGGAATGCC
>NW_017729013.1:2666417-2671345 GCF_001723915.1 Gavialis gangeticus | reverse complement strand
GACTAAGTGGAAAAATGTCCAATAGCAAAGGGTGCTAGCCTGAGACGTTGGTTCAAATCCTTGTTGTTGTGCAGACTCTCTATATGACCTTAGGCAAGTCACTTAGCCTCTCTGGGATCCTCTGCACATTACTTCATATAATTTACAGGATTATCTTCTGCTGAATCCCGGCCCAGTGCCTTAGCCAGATTCCTGTCCTTTCTCAGTCTCCCTCCTTCCTTGTTAGTTTTAAATAGAGTGCAGGTATCTGGGAATTTACCGTGCTGTTTGCAGCCACTTTTAGCAGTCCTTGCCCTCTGCTCAGCACTGGCTACACTGTCATTGCAGATTAGTAGGGTTTGAAGCCTGCTCTCAACGTGCCAGCCATCAGTGGTCCTAGTGTAGTGTTCTGGTAGATGGGAATAACGAGGGCCCCTTTTATGTAGCTTTGCCCCCTGCACTAGACGCTAGGAGAAAAATTGAGATGACAACTATAGCAACTCTTTGCCACCTGAGATGTCAGGGGGATCCTTGTGGGATGGGGAGAAGTCATTTGAGGGTCGCTTTGTGCTGCCAAACCATGACACACAACTTGTACAGCAGAGATGCAGTTCTAGTCTTTTATTTGCAGCC
The DNA here is from genome assembly GCF_001723915.1 of Gavialis gangeticus. NCBI lineage: Eukaryota > Metazoa > Chordata > Crocodylia > Gavialidae > Gavialis > Gavialis gangeticus. Next base: position 2,670,733 of record NW_017729013.1, on the reverse strand, counting down.
CTTTTTTCCTGGGCCTATATCAACCTTAACCAGCCGAAACTTTGTAAATAGGCTGGGGGAGATATTGTCTCTCCTTGCAAACTGTTTTCCTGTGTGTGACTTTAGGTTTCTTTACAGAGAACATTGAGCTCATTTCCACTTATTTTGTTTAAAGTAGCATACGGTTTGATACTTTTTGGAATAAAAAAGAAGCCCTCAACAGTTTTCTCCAAGGAAAGCTCTGCTTGGAAAAACAGAAATTAAAATGAGGAGAGAAGATAAATCTTACCTTGGACTCGTTTCTGAATTTGCTTTATAGCCTGCACAATTCACTTTATTCTTTCCGAGTTCGAGGCTCAGATATCTTGATCGTATCCTCTTACTTTCTGTAAATTGTGTCTGGAAAAATGACACCTGCTGGGCTGGTCGTCTTTTCCTGCAACTGCCTGGAGCTTGTAACATAAGGGAAGAATTATAAAAATGAGCAATGTTGCTAAGTATAGGTTGAAAGCTGTGCCTCAGATGAATAAAGTTTCTGTTAAGCTCTGGGGTGACTGGAGTTTGGGTCTTCAGCAAAAACAATGAAAACCATGAGAGAAAAATCTCCTGAATGCATCGTGAAGATGGTTAATATACAATTTAATCCGAGTTCAGATGTCTGAAGGACTGATTTGAGTCTAGCACAGATACAACTGTAACTGTTTTTATTACATTGTCGAAAGGTGTATTGTAAATGTTTTGGTGTATTTTCTTTCACTGTGAGGCGAACTGAGTACAGATGCCGATGTTGCTATTGTAAGGTGTTCCCGTGATTAAACTGCGGGCCACAAAGACGCTCAGTAAAATGGGTACTGAAAATCTGAGTGTAAAAATACATCTTCTATGCAAAGAACTGCTACTGAAAATCTTCAAGCCCCAGTTGCAATACGATGTCCTCCATCATCGTGCAATTGTTGACATCAGACTGAGCCAGTGAAAGTGGGTCTATTTTTCTTAGGGTAGTTACATTTTAAACCTGGGGCCATAACATTACAGGACATCTTGGTTGTAGGTAAGAGCTGCCAATTTTATATAGGAAGGAGTAGTTATGCTCCACAAAACAGCTCCAGTAGATCTGTCTGATAAGGCATTACATTTGAAGTGAAGTTCTGTTTATCTGGGATCCTTCTGGCTTAGCACCGGTGTTTAGTACAGGTATAATATACTTTGTACAATACTTTAGTCAAGGTACAATAACTGTAAGCAGTTAGCTTACAGTTAGGTTTTGGTACTGGCAGAGAGGCCCAGGAACTTTCCCTTTTTTACCCAGTCTATGTCAGCAAAGTGAGAACGGCGTGTTTTGGGCTGGCTGACTGAATGAACAAAGGTTTTATCTTTTTTTCTGCTTTGCAACATCCGTTCCAGCTCTTGGGAGTGCTGCTTGCCGCCCCACTAACTGAGAGCATTCAGTGCCTGGCTAGCTCATCTTTCAAGAGCATGAATGAATTGCTTCATTGGCAGTAAGGTATGAAGGGGAGTTTTCCCCATTCTTCTTTTCCACTTTTTCAGCCTCATGAGCTTAATCTGTTCATGGGCACATACCTGAGCCACAGTCTACGCTCTATTGCAAAGTTACAGGGCCGGATCATTCAGTTGGAGTAGAGTGGCATATCTTGATTTGGGTTAAATCACTGGAGATCAGATCATCTCTACTCACAGAAAAAAACTGCCCACCCCACCTCCCCCCTGCTCCCCTTTCTTACAGTGTTAGCTCTGTGACTCCTGAGGGGATACCATAAGCTCAGGAAGTGAATGCACTCGGACTATTCAAAGGTTCGAAGCCTTCCACAGTAATGTTTAGTCTTATGTCTTAAATTGTATATGAAGAAATAATAGATAAGAATGGAAGTCGGCTCTAAAATAGCTGCTGGCTGCCAGGAGTCTCAAAGTATTTTCAAAGAGAGTAAGTAACAACATCCCCGTTTTACAGATGAGGGAAGTGAGGCACCGAGGTGAAGCAATGAGTATATTCCAGGTCAGTGGTGGAGCTGTGAATAGAAAACGAGGTCTCATCACAGCTCCCAGCTGCCAGCCCTGTCTGTTGGGCCATGCTGTCTTCCTTTAACAAGAGTAAAATGTATTCTGCTGGTACCTGGGCAAGTGAGCTTCTTGAGGTGCATACCTTTTAAAGCAGCAAATAAGCTGTTTCTGGGAAAATCCACTCGTCTTGGCAGAGAGCTGAAGAGAAGAAACCAAATGAGATTGAAGGTGAAATGCCTTCACAGCTGGAATTATAAATTGCAGAGCACCTAGAGATACTTGCGATCTGTATTTGTCCAAATGGCGATAGGGGTGGGGAGGGGAGAAATGACAATCTGCTGCTAGGGCACAAATGTCAGGATGCTTCGTATGTTCCTGTGATGCACCCACTAGGAGAGAAGAACAGGTAGAGAGAAAGAGAGAGAGACTGCGTGCTTGCGTGCGTGCATGGAAAATCCTGCCACATTTTTCTGGGTGGGGATGGGGGTGAAATGAGCCAAAAATCAAGAACACAATGTGAAGTAAATACCAAAAAAAATAAAAAGGAAATTAAAAAAGATCTGCATTGCTGATCAAGAGGTTGTTCTGTGAGCTGAGACTCTTTGGTTTCTGCTCCTGAAACCAAAAAAGAATTGTAAGTGCCATATGAAGGTGTGATCCTCAGTCCCTTAGATTCAGAGCAGATTGGTAGTGATATGAGCTTTCTATCCACCTTAGAGATGCACGGTGGAATGATGAAAAGCTCAGCTGAATCTCTAAAAAGATTCATGAGTAGCAGCGGCGAGCAACAAGTAGTGGATCCACAAATAATTGCACCCAGCAAAAAGAGGGTTTACACTTTTGCTGTGCTTTTAAGAATCTTGCTTTTGGGCTCTATCCTCCTATTCATGTATTCCATTCTTATCTATGTGAGTCTCTGTCACCTTGAATTTATTCAGTAGTTGAAAGAATTAAGTTGAGTTGTGTAGTAATTAGTTAGAATTGATTGTGAATATTTCTGTTCATATATTTGGTATTCATTCTTTGAACTGTTGGGAGGTTGTGATTTTGATTAGATAAATTACAAAGTACTTTCTCTGCATGCATTTCTAATGCAAATACTCGGGCATGTGATTGAGAATTCAGTTTTTGAAACTAAACTTGTGGGTTTCCAGTCCGTCTTCTACAAATGTTTGTGTCAGTAGAAATCTGTCATGCAAATAGTCTCAGAAAAGCCAACACAAGAGGGGTCAGCAGGACAAAAGCCAATTATTTTGTAAATTCAAGCAATTGGAAGTACAATGTATATAAATAAAGTTATGGGTTTTTTTCACTGTTCACTCAGATCTCCTAAAATCTGCCTCAACCTTAGACAGCAGTCTGTTTGTATCAGGACTTTGATCGGGACTTGTATGATCTACGCCATCGGAAAAGGGCATGATGCATTTGCGGATACATAAAAAGAATGGGGGTTTCCCTTTTTACTTTCATGACTATAGAGATGAATCCTCATTATGACCCAGTTTGAAATGCAAGAAAAATGTGCTAGCTGACAAATAATGTTGGCTGATGAATATGTAGGACAGCCAAAGGGCTTTTAAAGAACTAAGTGAAGATCTTAGACTCCCGTTTTGCAAAGGCATCCCATGGAGTTCTCAACTGGTCTTAGACCCTTAATGTTTTTAATCTGTAAATACCAAATCCAGCATCCCTCCTGCACAAGATTCGGCTTGGGGGCCTTGGTGACCATAGCAGTCTTGGTGGTGTGAGCACTTTTTACCTAAATGTGTCCATCTTTGCGTCCTTTGCTTACAAGTTCCTTAGGGCAACTTGTGCAGCCTCCTATTGCTTTGTGGCAAGCCAAAATACACATGGGCAACTTAGGGCCCCAGTAGAAGGGCAGTTAAAGGCATGATAGGACCCGATGTACAATCCCACAATTGCACTTCCTGCCACACAGGCGTGGCAGGTGGCATGCTTGTGGGATCACGGATCAGATCCCATTGCTCCTTATTGCAAGCTCAGGGGGAGCCAGAATTGTGATCCTGGGCTCCCCCTGCACCAGCACCTCTCATGGCCGGGGTGGACCTAGTGCTGGAGGCTGGAGCAGCTGAGGGGAGCTCCCAGCCATGGGGGTGTAGTGGAGCCTTCTGATAGTCTTGGAGCTGCAGTCAGCTGATCAACACTCAACCTCAGGAGTCAAGGAAATTAAGGGTTCCCACGGGCCCCAATCAGCCTGGCCACACATTCAGTTAATTGTGTGGTAGGAACCACCCACAAGGTTGTTACCGAGGGATCTGGGTTTTCCATTTGCCTGGAAAAATGTGGATTTTCTCCTT
>NW_017729013.1:2656684-2661417 GCF_001723915.1 Gavialis gangeticus | reverse complement strand
ATATATTTACAATTTTAAAGCAATATGGAAGCCTACCAGTGCCTCCATCATCATAATAACATAAATTGTAAATATCTATAGTGTTTGGCATTGGCCAGCCTTTTTGTCATAGAAAAATCAAAGCTTTCCCTACCCCCTTTGCTCACCAGGATGTGCAGTGCTGAGCAGCACTGATATGCCAGTGCCCTGCCCCTGTCCTTGCCCTCACTCTAAACCCACAGCCTGCCTCCCACACCAATTCTTTCACTCCTGACCAACAAGGCTAGGTATGTGGGTGAGGAGTTTGTTGGGATAGCTTGGGAGTGTGGGGTTTCTGGGTTGATTGTGGGGTGACTGTGTATGTGGGGAGGGCCCCATGGTGAGGGAGGGAGTGGGGTAGAGTTGGCGTCTGGAGCTGGGGGTGCTGCCCAGCCAGCTTGCTGCTCAGGGCTGGGGTGGGAATGCCCGGCCGGGGTGTGGGATGGAGCCACAGGTGGCTTGTCCAGGAGGGCAGCAAGGGGGCTGGTACCCCTGGGGAGGGAAGTATGGGGGCAGGGGCCATGTGCCCCTCCAGATTTGTGCACAGAGGAGGGACAGATGCGGGCTGCCTGCTGTAGGCTTGGGTCTCCCTGCCTTGCCGCCGTCTCCCTGGGAGCCTCTTCAGCCCAGCAGGTGGGACTTGGCATGGCAGGGCGGAGATGCTTGGGGTTGCTGCTGGGACGCTGCACCAGCCGCACCACCATGGTGAGGCAGCCCCTGCCCACCCACAGCCATGGGAGGCACAACTCCGTGCCACGGCCGCTGCTGCGGGCAGCGGGCACCTCTCTATGGCAGTGCAGCTGGTGTGGGGCTCTGCTGGGCAGCGGCAGCACTTGGTGGGGGGGAAGGCAGCAGGGCAGGGAGCCTCACGTTCACCCCCACTGTGCCCTGGATATAACAGTCACCGCCCCCCCGTGCAGCAGCTGGGCTTAGGCACTTCTTGGGGGGACAATGGGTTGCAGGTCCTGGAGGGGCACCAGCAGGGCTGGGAGGGTGGGGGACTGCGTGGGGAGTGAGGGGCCACTGGCAGGGCTGGGGGGCTGTGCATGGGGACTGAAGGGCACTGGCATAGGCGGAGGCAGGGCTCCGGCACATCAGGGCTGCTCAGCACCACAAAGCAGGAGGGGCAGCCACAGCTGGACTTGTGTCCTGGTGAGCGAAGGGGTAGGGGGAGCTCTGATTTCCTATGATAAAAACCCCCCCAAATCAAATGCCAAAATGTATAGGTATTTAGCATATTTTATTATAATGATTGAGGCACTGGTAGGCCTCAATTGCTTAAAATTGCTTTGAACTGGTAAATATATCAATAAAACATTGTGTTCAACTGATATCTATATATATCTGTACATATATTTATATACACACTAGGGAGTCATTTTAATCACAGAAAAATGTGGATGGTGGGAGTTAAATCAGAGAATTAGGGATTTTTAAGCAAAAAACCCCCAGGATCCCTGGTTTTTTACACGCATGTTTTCAGGATGCACCAATAAAAATTTTTTTTGGCTGAAACCAATGGCTGATTGTTAACAAGCCATATTGGCTGATACCAGTCTGATAGCTGTTAGGCAGCCTGACAGCTTGGAGAGCAACTTTGGGCTGGAAAGTCTGTGGGGGAGGGAAGTGGCATGCGGGGAGCAGATCAAGGCCCCCACGGTGAGGGCAAGAATCGGACGGGCAGGCACAGCCCAGCCAGGGTGGAGTGCAGGACAAAGATGCAAGTGGCTCATCCAGGGGGCAGGGAGGGGTGTCTTCCTACCACTGTGTGCACCCCCAGGGGAGGTGTGGGGGGCATGCAGCCCACCTCGATTTGTGCACGGGGGCACTGTGGGCTTGGGGCCAGGGGCTGAGCTGGCTCTTCCTGATGGGTGGGGTAGGCAGTGGTGTTGGGAAGGAGGGTTATTGGGGGGCTATGGCAAATTTTGCGGTGGCCATAGCCCACCCTATAGCCCAGCACTGGTGTTGCCCACCCCACCTGCCCCGAGCACAGCCCTAGCCCAGCCCCCGTGCTGGGAAGAGGCTGACACAGCCCCTGGCCCTGAGCCTGCAGCCTGCCATCACCCTGTGCACAAATCTGGGGGCACATGCCCCCCCATGCCTCCACCAGTGTGCGCACAGCTGTGGGGAGCTGCCCCACTTCCCCCCTGGATGGCCACCCACAGCTATGTCCCATGCCCTGCCCTGCCCCTGCTGGACAGCCTCTGCCCCATTCCCTCCCTCATTGTGTGGGCCTTCCTCTGCCCCCCCCATACCCTTTCCCCGCTGCAGACCTACCAGCCGGATGCTGCTCTCCAAGCTGCTGGGCTGCATTCCTGGCTGTGCGTATGCACGTGGCATTTATCGGTGACATTATTGGCTACGCGGGTCAAAAAAAGCTGATTGCCAATGGTGCCATTTTTCCTTTAATTGCTGCCAATCCAATACGTACCTTTAATATTTTGTCATCATTTTGTAGCTCATTCCTTGTTTTATCACACGATTCATTGCATTAACCTGTGACTAGGTAACTGCTTAGGATGCGATTAATCATTTAATCATGTCTTAAGTGTAACCTGCTAGACAAGGAGCTGCCACCTCTGTTTGGTGTGGCCTGGCTAGACCCCCCGCCACGCTCAGCAAGGGTGCATCTTGCCATTGGCAGGACTGCAGGCGACGCAGGAGTGCTGCTCAGAGTAAGCATGCAGGTGAATTGAGGGATAATGTAAAAGAGGAGAAGCCATCCATGCCAATCTAAAGCTCTCCTTCTTGTGTGTGTGTGTTCTCTCTCCTGCAGCTCAAGCCAGGTCAAAACAGTTGCCGAGACAGTGACAGCGAAAGCGCCAGCGGAGAATCGAAAGGTTTCCATCGAAGTAGCTCTCGGGAAAGACTCAGTGACGTAAGTAAAACTTCCGTGGCCAAAGACTGCTTTGATTTATACCTGTCAACATTTATTGGAAGGGGTAAGTCTGCACAAAATCTGACCTACAGCGGCTAGTAATTCCTAAGCTTCCCCTCACGAGTTCACTGTGAGGCAGCCTAAGCTCTCTTGCACTGTTATAGGATGAAATACTCTGTAGTAACAGTATCTGTTTGTAGACAGCTTCTCATTTGCAGCCAGTTGAAAGACAGGATTCAATTCATTTTGCTACGTTACAATGCAGTGGGTAGCGAACAATAGTAGCATAGCTTGATAAGTAATACCGTCTTTTTCCCCACTGAGAAAAGACGGAGAATGTATTTATTGTCGTAAATGTAGTGCTTAGGAAGAGTATGGAGGAGCCTGGGGAAACGCCAGTAATTTTTATCTAGTAAACTGATATAACATGGTCAAGAGTAGCACGAGATTCACCTTTCCTGTTCTGCCAGACCTGCCCGTGAAAAAGTCAACAACAGTGTTAAGACGGTAGCTGCACGCAAAAGCAACCTCTTTCACCTGCAGAAGGGCAGAGTACTAACTGTTCACTGAATGGGCTAGGCATCAGGTATTCAACCCCCACCAGTAACAGTGACCGTGGGCACACAACAGACCTACTGTTGCTGTCGTTAGATCAAGTGTAATAATCATGGTACCAACAAGTCTAGGAACTTCAGTCATGAGCCGGGACCCCACTGAGCTGTGCACTGTACAGAGCTGTGCATGACACCTTCAAATCTTTTTCTCTTTGCTTGGTCGCACAACTTTATGATTTCATCTCCCCCAAAACCTGGGTCAATTTGTATGGGTCATGGTACTGTTTAAAGCCTGCCCTTTATGGAGCCATGGGTAGAGGCTGCTATCAATGCCATAAGATACAATTAGCAGGGAAAAGAAAAAGCTAAGCAGAGAATAGATTGTTTTCTACTTACTTAGATGGTGGTCAGACCCTGGCACTTTACTGTTTCTGTCATGGCTATGCCCTGTCCCTTCATTGCAGCTTCGAGTGGCACAGCCCTTGTAAAATGAGAACTTTATCATTGCAGAACACTTTTTATCATGTGAACTCACTGCTCTATATAAACATCATTTTATTTAGCTTCACACTTCCTTTGAGAGAGGCTAAAAATGGGGACCCTGAAGGATATGTGACCAGTGCTTCACAGCAACTCAGGGCATTGTTAATAAAGAATGAGGCAGCCTCAAGCTGAGGCAGAGCTTATTGTGTTGTATGTATTGCCGTGCTAACGTGGCTATTCTGCCTGGTTCAGAAGATAGGGAGCACAGAGCAGGCACAGTGCAGCTTGGCAAGGTGCTGCCTCACACTGTCTACACAATTGTCAGTGCCGGCTTTGGGGCCAGAACCTGAGGCTTCCTGATTCCCACCCCCTATTCTACTCTAGACCTTCTAAAAATGCCATTCACATTTTCATAGTTTCTAGGGTCGGAAGGGACCTGAGTAGATCATCTAGTCCGACCACCTGCCATGGCAGGAAATAGTACTGGGGTCAAATGACCCCAGTGGGGTGTTCATCTAACCTCCTCTTAAAAACCCCCAGGGTAGGAGCCAGCACCACCTCTCTTGGAAGTTGGTCCCAGACCCTAGCCGCCCTGACCGTGAAGTAGCGCCTCCTGATATCTAACCTAAACCTACCCTCTGCCAGCTTGTGACCGTTATTCCTGGTCACTCCTGGCAGTGCTCAGGGGAACAGGGACTCCCCCAGTGCCTGCTGATTCCCCCCTGACCAGTTTATAACAGGCCACAAGATCCCCCCTCAGCTTTCTCTTTTGGAGGCTGAACAGGTTCAGGTCCCGTAGC
>NW_017729013.1:2647489-2656168 GCF_001723915.1 Gavialis gangeticus | reverse complement strand
CCTTTTTAGCAAGGAGACATTCCCGGATGCTTTTGGTGAGCCATGGAGGCTTGTGTGCTCTCCTGCTCCCTTTGATCCTCGTTGGGATTACCTTCCTTTGGGCTTGGAGGATCGCCTCCTTAAGGAGTGACCGCTCTCCTTGGACACCTGGCTCCCCTCACCTCTGGGACCTCAGTGCTTCCCCAACTATCCTCCTTAGCTTCTTTTCCTGACGCTAAAGATCAGGCCTCTCCAACTAACAGCCTGTTGCCCACAAGTGACCCCAGAGGGATTAAATAGTAGCCCTCAAGTTTACACACATCGGTTACTTCCTCCCCATTGCTCCAGCTGCAGAAGCAGCCATGGTCTCTGGGGTACTTTTCCCTCTGGCTTCCCTTTCCCTGCCTCAGTGGGTAGGGTGGTGCATCATGGCACTGCCTAGGGAACTGGAAAGGTGTGATGCAGCAGGGGACCCCATGGCCCAGGGAGTTTCGGGTGAGGCAGGGTACCCAGGCACAAAGTGCAGCAGAGAGGGGGTGGCACTGGGGCACGTGGTGCAGCAGAGAGGGGGTGGCAGTGGGGCATGTGGTGCAGCAGGGGTGCTCCACGGTGCACAGGGCAGTGGAGGAGCGGGGTATGCAGTATGTCGGGGCGGGCAATTATTTTGGGCGGAGGGCCGCTCACTGAGTTTTAGCAAGCCATTCAGGGTCACGTGACAGACAGCCCAGGGCAGATAAATTTTAATTTTCTAAATTTTTTAGGGGCCCCACAGGCTAGGTAGAATGGCCTGGTGGGCTGCATTTGGCCCCTGGGCTGCATTTTGCCCACCCCTGCAGTATGTGGACCCTGCTGGTGTGGCCCACAGGCTGCAGCCCCTGGCCACTTAGAAGCTGGACAGGCAGCGAAAGGGAGGGAAACATTTTTGGCTCCCATTATACAGCCAAGAGCTGATGTGGGGAATCACACTGTCAGCCAGAGGAGAACTCAGTAAAAACCTTGGTTACATTTTAATTTCTTTTGCTGAAGTTTGATAGTAAGCCTTGTCATGCTTTGATAACATGGTGCAGCTTAAGCCTGAGTTTTAGGGAGAACCCCGGATTGCTGTCCAGTGCTGCCAGTTCAGTTGAGACTTAACAAGCATGCATGAGATAAATACCTTGTTATCTGGGCCTGTGGTGGCCTCCAGCCTTTTTTTCAGATTCTTTCAGTTATGAAAAGTAAATACTATTACACTCTTCTCTTTCCGTCTCGAGCAGAAACCTTGGGTTTTTTTAAAAACTGGCTGTGATGCTTTCCCTTCTAGCAAGGTGTGATCCTGCCTTGAATTGTGTTCTTGTGAACAAACAAAGCTTAATAGCTTAATATAGTTATTGAAAAATAATGCATTTTAAAAGGTGTGGGCTGTCAGGATATCTCCCATTTTTCAATGCTGACTGCCATGAAAATAACAGTAGGTGAAAGCCTCTTGCTTTCTTTCCTTCTTTTGAATCTTCTCCAGAGTTTGAGTTTGGAAAAAATACACTGTGTGTGTACTCACTAGATGATTGAGCTAAGATTTAAAATATTCCATTCGGCTTAGCCCTTGAGGTCAGGAAACCAAGTCTTGAACTTGCAATGTAATGAATCTTCACTTCCGTAGTCATGCAAAGTTTTAATAGTAGGCATGGCTCCTGCATGGAAATGTTTAACGGATAGAGTTCGTCTTTTCCAGGCAAATAATCAATTTTCAAATCCCTGTTGTAAGCAAGCTGTTAAAACAAAAATGTTAACTTCATGAGCTTTAATGTGGAGCTAAAATGATGGCTTTGTGATAGACATGGAGAGAGGAAATAGTATAATGAATATCCATTTGCAGACTGACATGTTAGTAGCAGCGTTCCCCCTCCTATCAAATACCTTTCAACTATGCACGTTCTGAATGTGCCCACAGTCCTTGGGTAACACAGATCGAGACGGAGTGCGTTTACAACAAAAAGCTCCTCCCCAGTCTAATGAGATCCAAACAGGTCATTTGCAGCACTTGCAAAACCCATGGTCAAAACTGAAAAGAAAAATAGCACAATGCAAAGACCATGTTAAAAAGGAGACTTCTCTCATAATGAGGCATGATATGTCATCAGATAGCAGGAAGCGGAGTTGCCCTATGTTCTTGTCAAATGCAAAGCAGCGAAACTAATTTCTGTCACCACCAGACATACACATTCGCTCTCACGCATGCACGCCAGCACACACGTGCACCCGTCTTCAAAAGAATTTAATTAACAGAGCATTTGAACTCTGGTAGATTAGGGACAACGATTTCCTGATTGTTCTATTGCAAGTGTTTGGCAGCGATCTGATAAATCTCAGTGTCTGAGTTTCTTGAACCTTTCTGTATTTCTGCTTCTGTTGTCTGTTTTGGAACGACAACTTGTTTTCCACTTTCTGGTTAGAGCTGGCTGCAGGGCCCTACAAGAGAAACTGGAGATCTTATGTACAGGGTGTGGTAGTCAGTTTGATCTCATCAAAATCTTGCCAGTAGTGGAATTCATTCTGCTGAGATTTTGCTTGAAGACAAAATGGTGGTGCTGATCTCTTTTCCTAGCTTGGAATACACTCAACGTTTTTTCCCTTTGGTTTATTTGTTTGCTTGCTTATTGAATGAAGAGCCTCTCCTCCCCCTTTTTAGATTAGTCATGGTCGCCTTTCATGCCTCCATTTGCAGAACAAGTATGGGAGTACTTGGAAAATATTAGTGTACGGAAGCCAGTGAAGCTTGATGGAGGAAATACAGACTCCAAATATCAGCCTGGGAGCTACTGTCCCAGTAATAGTTACTACTACAAAAGGCAGAAAGGTTAACACACTGCAAAACAAAATAACTCCCCCTCTTGTCTTGATCTTGAGCCCTCTGTTTCTGCCCCAACACAGCACTGAAATGCAAACTCAGCTTTAAGCACAATGGGCACATCGGGACGAGCGTAGCCATGCAGCACGTGGTGCTGCAAACAGATTTGCACTGGCGTATACCGCACAGTCTGGTGTTCTCCATGCTGCAAGGGGGATATCCAGGAGTAAAAAAAAACCCACGGGGAAAAAAACAAAGGAGCAACACATGCTTGGCTAGTGCGCACTGCTGCAAAGTGGAGCCAGGCCTCCCGGAGCCACACTCGGCTGCCAGCCTGGCTCCGCGTGGCAGTATTGCCATGGCTGCAACCCTGGAAGGCCCCCAGCACCCCAGGTAAGGATGCTGGGGCCACCCCAGTGCTGGCCTCAGCCTCCGCTACCCCACCCTGGGGTAACTTGCCATGCATCAAAGTGCGTGTGGCACAGGCGTTCTCCTGGGACAAGAAGCAGCGGTGCGAGATGCACTGCTGCTGCTTGTCCCCAAGGAACCAAATGTCCATGCACATCTAGATGTGCCCGATAAGGCTACTGAAGTTGAATATGGGCGATCTTTCCTTCCTCTGCAGCAGGAGAATGATGGTGCACCCAAAAAGCACAGCGGCCACGATGGAGGTAATGAGCTTCTGTGGGCTCCCTCAGCCCATCTGCTTCTCCTGATAGGTGTCAGGCTTGCAGTGAGGGGTTAAAAGTAGAGAGTCTAGCTCAGTTGGCTCTTGGCTGTAAGGCAGAACAGGTATCCAGCTCTTGCTGTGTGATAGAAGCCTGGCTATTGCCAGGATTTGACTAGAAACTGCTGCCTGCCAGAGTTTTCCTGTGGGAAGGTAGGCCTGATGTGAGGCTATTGTTTTCATCTGCTACCAGTGACTTGCTCGCGGTTGCTGAATAAGATGGCAACCGTCAAATAAAAACACGTGTCTCCTCTGCACTCACCTGGGAACCATACAGTGGCCTGTCATGAGCTCAAGAGCGATGAGGTCCCATGGGACAATGTGATGCCTGTTGAATGCGAGTAGCCATAGCAAAATCTTGTTTTTCTCCCCCGTGCTCTGAGTTAGGTGAGGATCATGAGCTGGGAAAATGACTTATGATCAGTGTTGGCCTCTTGCTGTTTAGAAACTCCTTTGATACCTGAATGGGAAACATCTGGGCAGGATGACTAGAAATCCTGCCCCATCTTCTTCTGGTATGCAGAGCTCCGTCTCTGTCCCAACCAAGCGCGTAGCTTTTCTCTTGGGTGCCTCAATTTCTTATGCTTTCTGGCTATATGTTGCTGAGTATTTTAGGTATTTGGCAGAGGGGTGATAATAGTGACCAAATTGAAGGGGGCAACCCCAATGTCAAGCAAGAAGATAGACTGGACTGGAGTCACCAACAGAGTTAGTAGTGAAAACCCACCAGCATCAGTTTGCACTTTTCTGCCTCTTGCCCTTCCTATTAACATTTAAGTCTAAAACATGCATTCTCTGAAGCCCAGTCTTTTGAGTTCTTGGCTGTTAAACTCCTAGTCTTCCCTGTCCTGAATATGTCCTATATTTCTGGAGGTATCCAAATTGGAAGACCACCAGCTTATAGTATGTGTGTACGTGCGTGCACGCAAGAAGCTGATCGGCTGCATGTGGCTTTTTTTTTTTTCCCTTTCATTTTTTTTGTCTAAGGCTGGGTGCTTAAATGCTTTGTTGCATTATGTTAATTCCTCAGCAGTGCAATCAAATTCATGTCGTAATTAAAGCTGTCAGTTGGAAGGCAAGCCAATCGCCGAGAAAACACAGCATAACAAATGAAGTGAAATGATTCTGCGTGTAGCTATACAATGCTTCGCCAGGCATGAAATTAAATAAGTAATTTGATGTTGACATCAGAAATTGAAATGATACCCACTGTTCCTTCATTCAGTCAGACCTGCATAAACAATAGCCAGAACAAATATGTACAATACAACACAGCCCTTTCCCCCACCCAGCTCCCCAAGTAATGCACAATATATATGCAAAATGAGTATAACTGTGTCTTCCAAGACCTGAAGGATGTAATTTTCTTTAGTACACAATGAGCTGATAGTTACATGAGGTTTACTACTACTATGCTCCTGAGCCAGCATTTCTTATCTTTAAAACAACAACAACCAAATAATTAAAATATCTCTATATATATCTATATCAATCTATCTGTCTGTCTATTTATCTGTCTGTCTGTCTATCTATCTATATATATAGATTCTATCTATCTATATATATCTATAGCTATATTTATATATATAGATATAGGTTATATAGATATATCTATAGAGATATATATAGATATCTATAGATATAGCATAAGTCAGTTTTAAGTGAGAACCTCTGCAAGGTTGTTGGCTCCTGTTGCTGGCACCTGCTGGTGGCTGCATGGATATGAACTGTATATTTGATGTATGCACAGGGTGAAATGGGAAACCGCTACCTCTAAAATAAGCACACCTTCATTAGGAGGTGTGAAGGCCTCCAGTGTAGGATCCACAACTCGGCCTGTGCCCTGTAAAGATACTGCATGCACAGCATCACGTTCATCCGCTGGTAGGGACTAGGCGGTTAAGATCCTTTTGCCATTGGCTGCATCAAAGTTCACCCCTCCTCCCCCAACAAAAAAAGAGAAAAAGGATTTCTTCTGGCTTCAGCTTATGTGCAATGCTAATACACTGTTCACAACAGCAAAAATAGCCTGTGCATGTGCCATACATTCTTTTGTAGCTACGTACCGGTCAAGGTGAATTAAAACTCGTGTGCAAAACGTACTGTCCATATTCAGCATGCAATTTTCAAAGGGCCGTAGCTCAGTGAAATCAAAACCAAATTTCCTGGAAATTCCCAAAGGAACCTTTCCTCAATTATGATTATTTTGCTGCTGCTTTTCAACTTTTTACCCGCAGCCATTCCAGCAGTGAGGTTTTCAAAGAAAAGATGACAAGAAATATATTATGAGAAATCAATATGCTTCATCGTTCTTATTGGTACTTAAACCTGCTGAAACTTTCAGGACAAATGAAAGGGCCTTGCGTGTGTAAGGGCAGGATGCAAACTTGAAAAAATCCAGCTGGAAAAGTTCAGGTTTTAGATAGGTGCAGGTGACTGAGGACGGGATTAGAATGAAAAACATTATGCGGCTTTAACTAAAGCAGCATAGGTGTAGTACTCTGCCAGGCAGTATTCTTATATAAATTATAACAGCATAAAATGAATGATAAAAGCAAATAAAATGCTAAAAAAGAAACCTGAGCAAATGGCACCCATTATTAAAAAAGAAAAATGGATCTGGAGTTGGAATACCATCTCTACTCCTTCAGTGGTGTGGATAGATACACTAAAGGAATATGGGGAGGAATAAGGAGCATTAGCTGCTCGCTTTCCGCTTCCTCGCAGTCAAATTGTTCATGTAGGATAGGGTGGAACAACTATAAGGCAGATGAGTCAGAAACGGTGGTATCTTTCAGAATATGGCCCAAGGAGATCACTTGTAACCATATCTCTAACTTGGCTTGGTTTTTAAGGCCTAGGAGGCCTTTGTATATCACTGAAGTACCACTCTGAATTTCTCTACTTTGTCCTTAATTGGTGAAGTAATGTGCTAAATGATGTACCATGAACGGGGCCGTTGGTCCTCAGCTTGTTGATGTGATTCAGTACTCTTATGCTAAATTCATTAGCAGCAGGTACGGGAAGTCCTGTTGGGCGTTGAATTCTTTATCTTTGAGTGTGATGCTGAATAATCACATCGCTCTTACTTCTGGACTGAATCCTAGCCCTGAGAGGACTTCCTGCACGGCTTCCTTGGAATAACTTTTGAAATACAGAGTTGTAATTCTGCATGCATTCTCTACCTGCCAAGTCTGGTTGATGTCTTCCTGTGCCATCTCTGATGTTTCCTACATTATGTTGTTATTGAAAGTAAGGTTATGCCAGGGAGCCAAAATGTTGACTGAGCTTTTCAAGTTGGAAATTGAAGGAAACCAGCTGGCTCGTCTCAATTATCTCCCTGGCCAGTAAAGAATAGTTCTCTACATTATATTTCTTAAGCGTGTTATCTAGACTCGTGTGAAATGCTTCAGGTGTTGAGGTCTCCAGTACATGGACAATTTATCCTATAATGTAATAGGCAGTGACCTGCGTTGTGAATGAGATGCTCAGATCTCCCTCCATCTCTGCAAGAAAACCAGCTGTGTAATCCCTATTGCTTAAATTAAAAACCAACCAAACAAAACCTTTCATCGTCTTAATTCCTGTGGATGTGGAGCTTAGAGTCGCTTCCAACACCAAAATGGAATGACAAGATGCATTTTTTTTATGCCAGCTTAAATCCCCTGCTTCTTTTCCCTTGTGTTTATTATTATTATTAATAATAATAATAGTATTAATTGTTTTAAAGGTTTTTAAGTTTTAAAGTCTCTTTCACGCTGCAGACGTTTTGCTCTTTGGTTTACCTTTTATTTTAACGTCCTTGGATTGCCAATGAATAAATAAATAAATAAATGGGCACCTAGATTGGAAATTTAGTAACTAGGTTCTCTGGGAAATGGGACATTGACTGTAGCTGCTTCTCTGCGGCTGCACGTTCTTCACATTTCAGACTACTAATTATGTTTACAAAATGTCTCGTTTTAGAAAAGTACTGCGTGTGCACTAACTGGGGTCTTTCGGGAATAAATTGACAAACAGGTCATACACTGAAAAAGTCATCCAAACCCAGTGGGCTTTTCAGTCTGAAGCTGGTCTATGGCTTCTTTCCCTCTCCCCATCCCGCCTGCCCCTTTGTGGCCACAAAGCCGAGTAGCTGGAGTCCAGGGCATTGAATGTCAGCATGTCAGGGAGGCTGGTTGATGAGTGTCTGTTTAGTCTCAGCGCAGGGCGAAATGCCATCATTAATTCATTACCCAGCTGCCTGTCAAATAAATTGGCAATTACGTCCACCGCAGAAGCTTGGAATTCAGTAAATAGCACGTTACCGTCTCAGAGTCATTGAGAGATGTAAAGGGAAAAATTAAGCAACACCGTGTTTGTTTCAGTAGCAGATGACAAGGGGCAGCACATTGGTTCTGTGATGTAGTGATGAAAAGCTTGGAAAGGGCTGGTAATGAGCTATGTGGATTGGAACGTGTTAAAACCCATCTCTGACTTTCCACTTTGTCTTTTTTGTTTTATTGCAGAGCTCAGCTCCTTCCAGCTTGGGAACAGGCTACTTTGTAAGTGTATCTCAACTTTAACACATGTGCCTCTGAACAGCACAGCATTACTCCTGAAACAAAAGCTTCCTGTCATGTGGGAACAAACATAAATACCCAGTGTTAGCCTGTCTGATAGGTTAACTGATCTTCTTCCATTTCTATCCCAAGTAATATGTTATTACTGTATCCCACCCTTGCTGGACCATGGTTGCAGGAACTGACCAGGTGCCAGTTTATAATTTATCATTTTCTATTTATTATATAAATTCCCATTGCACTTCACTTGTATGGCAAATATGAATATGAAATGCCAGGTTCTTGGTTTTCCTTTTACACCGGTTTTTATCAAGTCATAGATTTTTAAGGACAAAAGTGCTCGTTATGCAGATGTGTCTGATTTTCTGCATCCCACAGTCACAGGTTATCGCACAGATCCAGGTTCTGTGGTTAAACCAGGTATGTCCTAGGAGAAGACACTGCTGAAACTATTTGGACTTAGATGGGGTTATGCCCAATTTACGTGTTACATAAGGAGCGAATTGGGTCTAAGATCAATTGATTAATCAATGAATCAATGTTTTGCTCAAATGATCTGTATGTTACTTACACAGGGAAGGAGG
>NW_017729013.1:2639326-2642489 GCF_001723915.1 Gavialis gangeticus | reverse complement strand
ATGTCCTAGGAGAAGACACTGCTGAAACTATTTGGACTTAGATGGGGTTATGCCCAATTTACGTGTTACATAAGGAGCGAATTGGGTCTAAGATCAATTGATTAATCAATGAATCAATGTTTTGCTCAAATGATCTGTATGTTACTTACACAGGGAAGTAGGGGAAGAAGGATTCAAAGAGTTACTCAAACCCCAATCAATCCAATGTACACTCCCTCTTTCCTCTGGGATTTTATACTGAAATGGAATTTATGCACCCCCGAAGTAGGACTTATTTCTGCCCTTCTAATAGCAGACGAAGGATGAGAACTAGATCTTTATATAGATCTGTATATATTTTGGAAAGCAAAGCTATCAAAGACAGACTTTTCCTCTAGTATGTATTGTAATCAGAGGCTGCTCCAATTTGGCCATCAAACATTAAGGAAAAGAAAACCACATACAGTACATAGCTTTAAGGTAATCCTGACCAATTTCCCAATGTGTAATTTTCTTTTGTTAGTACACAGTGAAATTAGTCCCGTCCCATAGAGGTCTGCAGTCCTTCTTTAGAAGGACATGGGCTTAAAGTAAATGAGAAACAGCCTCACATGTAAAGGGTAAAACTGAAGCTCAAGGATTTCTTAGTGTTTGGAGAATTGGTGTCCTGTTGGATTTGCATCAGGCTTCAGCGCTGACCAAGTGTTAATCTTCCCACCAATGGAAAGGTATGAAGAACACATGATCAGTTGTTAAAAAAGGTTGCCAGTCATTTTCCTTACTGTAGCAAAACCCAAATCAATGCAAGATGAACTGCAGGACGGAAAAGCAGTTTTATTCCTTCAGCTTTCCCGTTCCCTACCCTCCTCTTCCTCTTCTGAACCATGCAGATTTTGGAGGGGAGGAATGTCTCTAACAGTTTAAGAGTAACCTTCTAGAAAGTTTCAGTGTCTTTCCTTAGCTTAGCAGCATTTCCTTGCTTTGTCTGCGACCGGGCCACCTATATTTTATATCCTGTGGAAGACCACAGGGATGCTCTGGAATATAGTATAAAACAAAAGTCTTTAAAAATATACCAACCTCTTTCTTGTTGTGGAAGCTGAATCTGCACGCATGCAAGGGCAGTATTCAACTTCATATTTAGGAAGCAGCAGTAACAGAAGAAAAGCCATCTGCCACTCCTTTGCACCATACTGTATGTGGGTTGGTCCACTAGAACTAAAATCTGGATGGTGTCAGCATCCCCTGTGCTCCATCCAAAAGCTTTGAAGTTTCTATTTCTCTCTAAATTGAAAGTTGAGTGACAAAACAGAGAGCCTTGGCCTTCTTCTAGTGCCAGCACATTGGGATTTTTATGCTGTTGACTCTGGTGGTAAGTGAAGGAGCAAACTCCTTATTAAGCTTCACTAGTGCCTTGTGCCAAACAGCAAGGTTTTTTTGTATATAGGCTGTTCCCCCCCGTCCCCCTGTTGTAATCAATATTCTAGCTGTGGAAGCCATCCTTCAATTTTTCTTATAAAGCAGTTGGCTCTTTTGGTTTGATTTGGTTTTCTTTACGTTTGCATAATTTTGGATTAAACTTGGAGGGTTTTTCCCCCCGCTTTCTTTATTTTGGAAACGTTTTTTGGGATTACCTTACTCATTTTTTTTAAAAAAAGAAGCTCATAGCATTATTAACTTGCATCAAGCTAATATAACCCAGATGTTTTCTGCAGTACCAGACAATGAGAAAAATGCTCCAAAATGATCCACTTAGTCTGTGTTCCCAATAAATTTAATTTATTGTATTATCAAAGTGCAAAAGAAGATGAACTTGAATTTTCCTTTTTTTTTTTTTTAACGAAGCCTTTAGCCAGGAAAAGCTCATTTGTTTTCCACATATAACTCGGGGGAAAAAAAATTATCAGAATGATGGTTGTTAGGGGAAAGTGTCAACTGTAGCAGCGGAAGCTTTGAGCTTAATAGAAAGTAATAAACACTTTTTTCTTTGGAAACCTGCTTGGTAAGTATTGTATCAAAACGTTACAAAACCAGCTGGTGCCGCAGCGTACTGGAAGAAATGCCTGCCTCAGGTAAGATAAAATGGCTGGGAGTTTTAGCTTTATTATCCACCAAAATCTGACACGTGCCTTTGGAGAGCCAGATGGAAGCAGATCTCATACCAAACTGACTGAGCTTTAAGGTATGGATATAAAAACAACAAAGACTTGCTGGTAAATCAAGTATTAATGGAATCTTTCTTCTACTCTTTTTTTCTTTTAATCATAAAGCTGATTGCTGCTTTTTTACCTCCCCTTCTCTTTTCTGTTCCTCCTCACTGAAAATCAGCTTCTTTTAATAGTCCCACCCCCCCCCTCCCTCCACCATCTAACATCCTGCCTTCATTGGTGAGAAAATCGCCCCTTTGCACACTGGGTGCACTGCACACACCCATATTAAGACAACAGATTGAGATTTGACTAGTGTATCTATCGTGAAAGCTATAGACAACTCAGCGGACAATAACAGAGGCGTACTGCACTAATTGAATGTTGTGATTACTTCTGTCCTGCCTTATTTCTTTTTTAAAGTGTGGGTGCATTGTGACTACTTCCTCCCTTTCAGTCAGTCTTGGACTGTAAATTGCCAGTATCCATCCTCTTAGCCTGGTTCTGTTGCGTCTCAGTTATTTTAAAGCATTAGTTTTAAGCAGAAATTCAGACATGAGAACATCTTCTAAAAATTGCATTTGCATAAGCTTATTGGCATGAAGGCTTGAACTAGACAAAATAAGAGGGAATGGAAAACCTCACAGAAGTTTCACCTTTTGGGAAGGAGGCTGAATGTTAAAATTCATATGCGTGCTTCTTTATAATGCTCACTCTTACTTAGATGCACATAACTGCAATATAATTAGGCCTGTAGACTATTTGATATCTATATCTTAATACTGCTGGCATAAAACCTGGACATGCATTGGACTAGTTTGTGTTTCCGTTAGTATTAAGAATCCTTTTCTATTCTGCATGTTTTCAACTAAATGACCATATTCAGTGTATATCTAGTGGGCAGCCTAAATGATCTCTATTTTCTACGTAATGCCTATAATGTGGTAAGAGTAGCTCAAATTTAATTCTTCCTTAACGTCAGTAGATGTTTTCTTTTTTTTTTCTTTTTTTTTTTTTTTGCCTGAGCTCAAATAGAT
>NW_017729013.1:2620225-2634326 GCF_001723915.1 Gavialis gangeticus | reverse complement strand
TTTGATATCTATATCTTAATACTGCTGGCATAAAACCTGGACATGCATTGGACTAGTTTGTGTTTCCGTTAGTATTAAGAATCCTTTTCTATTCTGCATGTTTTCAACTAAATGACCATATTCAGTGTATATCTAGTGGGCAGCCTAAATGATCTCTATTTTCTACGTAATGCCTATAATGTGGTAAGAGTAGCTCAAATTTAATTCTTCCTTAACGTCAGTAGATGTTTTCTTTTTTTTTTCTTTTTTTTTTTTTTTGCCTGAGCTCTTGTCCAGTAAGAACTAAAAATGCAATTACTTGGCCTGCAGTATTTTATTTCCTAGTACTCACCAGGTGCAATATCTTAAATGCTAATTAAATATATTGTTAGTTTATGTATGAAAATCAAGCACTCACTCTAAAGCAAAACATTTGAGATGTGCTAAGATTTTGCTGTTAGGAAGTTCCTGTATCTGCAACACTTGCGGATGCTGCATACTGATAGTGGAACAAAAATGGCTACATGAATCACTTTATTTTAGTTTGAACCTTGCTGTGAACATTGGTAGTTTTGGACATTATTTTAAAGCTGGCGTCTCATCCCAGTAACAAAACCATCCTTTTATAACGAGCAACATCTGTCCTAATAGTTTGTTTTGGTCTTCCTGTAGGTGTAGGGAAGGCAAGAAACCAAACTGTTTTGAATGTAGGTTGATACGTTTATGAACCAGGTGTGGTTAATATGATGTGGTTTCTCTCTCTCTCTCTCTCATATAGATATATCTATATGTATAATGAGGAGTGTGTGTGTGTGTGTGTGCACGCGCGCATGTGTACATGCACACACATTCTTCACTCCATACTTGCTAAAGACTGAGGAACTATAGACCCCCCCACACACACACACATTTTTAGAATATAATCAAAAAGTTAATCAGGACTTCATTTCCATCATTCTCAATTTGATAAGGTATTTGTTAGCCACTTTCAGATACTACAGTAATACTTCCTATGTCAAATCTCTGTAGCTTGGCATGGCAGGGCTTACAGGAATGGATGGGGGTTTTTTCCCTCATCCTTCCTTCTGATGATCATTAACAGTATAGTCACTTGGGAAGAGATGTATAACATTACAAGGCCTAAATCTATCCTCTCACATTTTGGACAAGTCGAGGTTTATTGATTTCCATTTTTCATGAACACCGAGAAAAGAACTAGGCCTATTGTTAGTATTAGTATGACCTGAGGAATTGTAACCGAATATATTCTGAACTGATCTCTCATAGTCCTTGGGGGTGTTTTTTCCATTGCAAATTATCCTTGTTCCTCATCAAACATAGAAATGTAGAAATCATAATTGGAAAGTGGTTGGGATGTCTTTTCAAAACTTTTTTGGATTTTAAAACATGTGGATTTTTAAGCCCTTTTCTAACTAACTGCGACTTTTACATTCAGAGGTAGAGATATGCTCTAGACTATGACTGGGCTTTGAATAACAGTAATGTCTTTCTCTCTCTTATCTGAGTACAGAAAGCAATTTTGGCAGTCTGAGTTCGTCCTTCTTCATACCATAAGTCATGTGAAATCAAAGTTGTGTAAGAGAATATAAACAAGTTTGGCCATCCACGACAAAATACTCAGAAATCAAATCTAAATTATTTAGTAATTTTTCCTTAAAAAAACAATAAAGAAGAGAAAAACATTCCCAAGGATGCTAGATTCCTCATTCTGTCAGTTCTTGAAATCTAGAAATCTGTGGTCTTATTAGTTTGTCCTTATTAGCTTGTCTGGATGGGGTACGATTATCCAGACTATGTGTATTGTGATGCTCATGATTTTTCTTTTTATTACAATTTGTTCTGGCTTAGTTAGGAATACCCCCCCCCCCCCCAAATTGCATCCAAAGTGGATGCAATTTGTGAGCAGAAGCATGTTTGCTGTGGGAGAAAGGGAGTTACTGGAAGGGGGGGAGTGTTTTTTAAGGGGGGAAAATAAAAGATAAGTGGGTGGCCTTTTTGTTTGTTTTTGGTTCATTTTTCTTGCACCCTCCTTGAAAGATGTTTTACTTTCCGGGGGGGTGGTGACTTAGGCAAAAACAAATTGAAAGCATCGTCCCATAGACTCTAGGCCACTCAGTGGTGCTGTCTAGTTTGGCCCAAGTGGGTTGAAATGACCACGTGTTGTGCAGGGGTACGTTACCGTACACAGTGTTTCAGAAATGTATCCCAAGGACATCGAGTAAAGAGAGAGTCACCTCGAGTAGTGACCATAGAAGACCCATGTGTCAGCTCTCCATTCTAAAAAATGGATGAGGATACAGGATCAGGCCAACTGGTTCATTATGCACCTGGCCAAAAAGGATGTGATGTCTTTCACGCTTATTTCTGTGCACTAGTGAAACTGGGGGGCAGGGACGGGACACGACCAGAGCAGCATCCCCAGGCATTGCCTTTGTGCAGTGGTGCAAAAGCAGCTGTTGGGTCAGAAGAAGCGAGTGCTGCCTTGGGCATGGAGCTGCACTGCTACCTTTCTGTTTGTGCGGACCACACAAACCCGTCCCTGAATGTATCCAAGAGGCGGAAGCTGAATTTGGGATATGCCAAAATGTGCTCCGAGTTGTTGTAGACACCAGATTGGTAATCAACATTTTTTTCTCTTTTGTGCATTAGTTGACTTTAAGATGCTCTTCAGTTGAGCCTGTACTGTAGTGGTCAATGTTTATACCAGACCTGACAATTTTCAGCCTGGGACATTTTAGGGATCCCTATTCTAGATGTGTAAATAAGACACTTCAGTTTCCATAGGATTAGAAATGCGTGTGGCTCGGATACCAAAAACATCATGTGAAATAAGTTAAAAATACAACTGGGGCTGGTTATGAAGGGGAATGCACTATTCTGATGCTATGTTGCCAGCAGTATCAGTAAACAAGAGTTATTGGTGTTACAGATATTGCAAGACACTTAATTTATCTCCAGTGCTTTGACTTCAGAAGCCAAACAATTAAATGTGTTTTCCTCATGTAAAAATATTTACCCTTTGAAATGCAATGCATTTTTACAAAAGCGCTCCAGTGACTGGCTCTTTCGATGCACCACAGTTAATAAACTGTCATGTCCTCTGCAAACACAGTTGAAAAGACAATTCTTGTTATCCAGTGCTTGGCACTATAAATCATTGTTAACAAATCCTAATTTGTTTAGCAGGCTAATGAATGATCTCCAATTTTCTCACAGTAATTAGCTTCACCAACTATCATTGCAAAGGGTATACTGTACTACATTTCATCCCTACTTTAAAATCTCTCTGTGCCCATTCTTTGCAGAAGGAAAGCTAGCAACATACTTTGTGAACCTTCTGGTAATAAATTCTGATGCAAGATTAGTGGACCAGATTCCCAATAGAAGGATCTCCAAGGGCGATGTTATCAGGGTTTGTAAACTTTAATGCAGAATATTGAGAGTGGAGCAGTGAAACTAGATAATCATGATGGCTCTTATTTATTTGAAATCTTTTAGATGTTGCATTTAATTTTCCTGGAGCCGCTGAAAATGCAGTGTGCCATAACAGCTGGTGTAAGTGATGCATCATCATTGCCAAATAAATACATTATATGTAATAAAATCTACCCTGGGTCAATTAATTTTAATGCTTATAAACTGCAATGTTGTCCCGAGCATAAATTTGTGTAAATAATTGGGGCACATTAAAGAAGATGCTAACAACGTGACCATCAAAGCAAAAAAGGACACTAAAGGCAGGCATTTATGTTTTACAAATCCTGTCAAGTTGATGATAACTGGAATATAGCAGCTATTTTTATAAGCAAAACTGCACAATTCTTGAAGAAGTTAAGTGAAGTATAACCTATCCAATTGAAATAAGAATAGTTTAGGCAGACAAAAGCGATTACTCTGACTGGCATCTGAACAGGACACAGGCACTAACCTTTCTTCCCTGAGATAGCAGAATCATAGGGCCATAGAAAATGAGGGTTTGGAGGGACTTCAGCAGGTCACGTCTAGTCCAACCCCCTGCTCAAAGCAGGACCAGCCCCAACTAGATCATCCCAGCCAAGGCTTTGTCAAGCCAGGTCTTAAAAACTTCTGAGGATGGAGCTTCCACCACCTCCCTGGGTAGCCTGGTCCCTGTGGCCCACTACCCTCCTGGTAAAGAGGTTCTTCCTAATATCTAATCTAAACTTCCCTTGCTGCATCTGGAGACCATTGCTCCTTGTTCTGTCATCTGCCACCACTAAGAACAGTCCAGCTCCCTCCTCTTTGAAAGAACCCTTCATGTGATTGAAGGCTGCTATTAAATCCCCTCTCAGTCTTGTCTTCTCCAGACTCAAGAAGTCCAGTTCCCTTAGCCTCTTCTCAGAAGTCATGTCCCCCAGGTTCCTAGCCATTTTTGTTGCCCTCCCATGACTCCGTGCAACTTGTCCACGTCCTTTCTGCAGTGGAAGGCCGAAAGCTAGACACAGGACTCTGGGTGTGGTCTCACCAGTGCTGAAGAGAGAGGAAGAATCACTTCCCTTGATCTGCTGGCAGCGCTTCTACTAATGCAGCCCAGTGTGCCATTAGCCTTCTTCTCAGTAAGGGTACATTATTGGCTCATATTCAGCTTATTGTCCACTGTAGCCAGGGGTCCTTTCCTGCCAAGTTGCTGCTTAGCCAGTTGGTCCCTAGCCTGTACCAGTGCCCAGGATATGAACACGTCAGATTTTTTGCTGGATTTTGCAGTTTTCTGGCGGACACCATATCATGCATCACAGAGGCCAGCACCACTATGTATGACGTTGGTGTTGTGATAACTAAGATAACGTTTTGCAGTTGAAAGCCAGTTTACAAACATTTGTCATAATGTTCCTGTCAAGTGAGTAAATGATTATTGACCTTTCAAATAAAAAGAAACGCAGACACAGTTGAGATGATGTACCCAAGTGAGCAAAGCTAAGGCCAGAATTGTCTGCACATCCAGACCACTGAACTGGTTTTCAACCTTATAGCCCAGCCTCCCCCAAATGCAATCAACAGATGACTCTCCGATATGATGAATAGCACTAGTGCTCGTCCCCAAATGCATTCAGCGTCTCAGTCGGTGACCCCCTAGCAGGTCATGACTCACTGGTTAACAAGTACTGATCTAGACCACGCTAAGAGGAAAAAGTGCCTCCATTTCCTGAAGCATAAGATCGTCTTTGGAGACCTTTCATCACATCGCTGGCCACATCTGCTCCTGCCTTAGCCTTTGGAGAGACGTCTTTTCCCTTGTTATATGTATTCCTTAAACAACAAACCTTCGGTTAGGGCTTCAGTTCTGTGCATCATATTTGCGTAGTAGTACTGCAGGAAGTTGCCAGTGCTTTCATTTACTTGGCATACACCCTGACATTAATTTTTACTTCTTTTAAATTGCATCAGTGCATCTCAAGATACTTCATCAGAAGGCGTGCCCATGACAAAATGAGAAAGGATCCAAATAATAGGTAGAGTTGGACCCTTTAAAAAAATTCTAGATGTCAATTAAATTAATTTATTTTTAATGGCGGCTTTCATCATCTATCAGCTGACTCTCCTGTTAAAAAAAAAAAAATCTGCATTGTGTGCCCTATGTGGGCTGTGCAGCAGAAAGCAGTAGAGTTGTGGGTAGTGGACTGGATTAACAATTGTCAAAAGTGTAGGGTGATATTAATACACATTTTCAGTGATGTTCCTAGTAAACTTTCCCAAATTGCATAGCATCGTAGTCTGTCTTTATCTCGGTCCTTAAAAAAAAATCAAAATGTGAATTTTTATAATAAAACTTTATTATTTGTCACTTTTTAAAGATTGTATGATTTATTCAGGCAACAGGCAAACTGCTCTTTGCTGTCACTCTCGATTCAGTCCATCAAACTCACTGTATTACACTGTAGCTCCTTTTTTAGTATTTTTTTTCCATCAGCCTGGAATAAGTACATTCTTTGCTCATCAGCTCTTGTGAAGCAAAAAGAATTATTATTTTTTGTTTTTTCTCCCCTTCCTTCCCCTCCCATCTTCCTATAACATGTGACACAAATTGCAAATGTGAACCTGAATAATAAAGAATTGCTTCACTGATTGCTAAACATACATTATGGTGCTTTTAAACTCATTTCAGGTCATCGTACTGCAAATTAGTTTGATTGCAAGCAGTTAAGCTGTCATATACAAAGCCTTCATCTTCTTGGGGTCTCAGTTTCAGATCATTAAAACTGAATGCTCAGCAGTGCTCAATATATGTATTGTGAGTTTAATATTTTGGAGGAAAGTAGCATTGGGTCTCTGGGGAGGATTTGCTACTATCACAGGCAAGGGAAAGGACTCCGTAATCCTCAAGATGAGATGGGATCAGTGATGACAGGCCTGATTTTCATGACTCTTTAACATCACCTTTAAAAGGTTGTCAGCCATGCTTCACACACACCCAGGGTCCAATCCTGCTGTCTTTACTTATGATCAGGGATCTGGGTTTTCTGCTTCCCGTGGAAAATGGAAAAACATGTGGATTTTCCCTTTTAACTGAGAAAAATGTGGATTTTCCACTTTCGCAAGAGCTCTCCGCAGGCTGGCAGAGTTGCAGCCTGCCAGGGGCTGGGAGGGACCAGGAGAAGAGTGGTCAGGCAGGGGGTGCCATGTGCATGTGCATGTTCACATATGCACATGGCTGCCAGGCAGCCTGGAGAGCAGCTCCCGCAGGTAAGTCTGAGCGGGGGAGGGAGGGTGTTGGGCAGGGCTGGGGCTGCTGCTCGGCCTGGGTTGTGCGTGGGCTTTGGACCTGGAGGCTGGGCCGGGGGTTGGAGCGATGGGGCTGGATGCCTGCTGCTGCACGCACTCCTGGAGGGGGCAGTGGGGGCATGTGCCCCCCAGATCTGTGCACGGGGCAGATGCGGGCTACGGGCTTGGACTCCCTGCCCTGCTGCCTTCCCCTCAGGGCCTCCACAGCCCAGTTGGTGGGACCTAGCATGGCAGGGCAGTGTGGAGGTGGGGAAGCTCCTTGCTGCTGCAAGCCCTGTGCCACCCTGGCAAAGCATGAAGTTATGTCCCCTGCTGCTGCTGGGCAGGCAGGGGGTGCCTTGCCAGGATGGTGTGGAGATCCCACTGAGCTTCCCTGCTGGGCCCTGCTCTGCCTTGCTGCTCTGGGTCCTGCCCACTGGTTCATGGAGGCCCTGGATGGAAGGCAGCAGGGTGGGGAGCCCAAGCCCGCAGCAGCCAGCCCACACCCACCCCTTTCCATGGGCTCCGCTCTGGCCGTGCCGTCCGTGGGCGAGGGGGAGCCGGGCTCCACACCCTGCTCTGCTGCAGCAGCTGTCACTTCCTGCCAGCAGCAGCCAGGGCTCAGGCGCCGGGCAGAGGGTCATGGACCCGGTCCCTGTCCCCATAGCACTGGCAGCTGGGGGCCCCTTCTGGCAGGGCTGGGGGGTGGCAGGGTGGCTGTGAGTGGGTAATGAGGGACACCAGCAGAGCTGGGGGGCTTGTGGCTGGGGAGTGAATGACCTGGACCTGCATTCTGGTGAGCGAAGAGGGCTCTGATTTTCCATAATAAACCCCAAATGAAATATCAACTTTATAGATACTTGAATTTATTTTATGATAGTGATTAAGGCACTGGTAGGCTTCCAAATTGCGTTAACAGTGTAAAGATATCAATAAAACATTGTGTTCAGTTGATAACTATATGTATATAGTGATGTTTCATTTTAATTGTGGATTTGGGGGTTTAAAATTAGAGAAATCATGATTTTTATCAGAGAATTTGTGGTTTTTAAATGGAGAAAACCAGGATCCTTGTTTATGATGTGGGGGTTAGAGGATATCCCCCCCTGAATAAAGGGAGCGGTACTGGACTTCTCTATTTATCCCATTTCTGTCGGAATGAGTGAAGTGATCTGCTACAGCAAGAGTATTAAATATATGACCACCAATGCTGCCAGCGGGCCTCTGCGACCCACAGGCAGTATGTGGGGTGTGCTGGATGGCCCCACAAGTGACACAGCCCAGAGTGGCCACGTGCCATGTTGGGGCCATGCTGCAGCTGCATAGCACTGCAGTGATCTGGAATAAGGGGGGCTGGTCTGTGGGTCTGGTGCAACCCGCGGACACCCGCAGTGCCACTCACCAGGCCCGCCGGACCAGATGAATTCGACAGCCCTGTGGTATGAGGAGTTTTGACTTGGTAAAACAGATGGAAGGAGAGGGAAAATGTCAGAACAGGTATATTTTAAAATCAACTCTTAAAGCAAAACAGCCAAGGAGATTTCTCAGGTTTCTGTAACCTTTTTCTGTAGCTGAAGCATGGTTAGCGCTTTGGAGAATAATTGACTTAGCCCGTGCTTCCCTGGAAATGTATAGAAGGACACCCAAGGTGCATAGGTAAAAGTGTCTTAGAAAGGCTAAGGCAAGGAGCTTCCTCAATCAGACGTTTGATAGGATTTCCTGGAGTCGGCACCACTGGGGATCTCGCGGTACAAGCAGTGGTATTGTGGTGGGACCAGGCATGAAAATTCATAGAGGGCCAAAACTAGGCCTGATGCAGTACTTGGCATGACACCAAGGCGCCCTTCTCTGCAGGGTGGATTTCATACCTACCGAGCAAATCTGGTGACACCAAGAGTCAGAATTACTAACCCTTCAACCTTAGGTGGGAGAAACATCAGGACAGACGGTGGAAAGGCCTGCGTTTTGACCCGAGGAACTGCACAGAGCCTGTGTGTGTATGGTTGATGCGACTCAAGCAATGTGGGTAATTGAAGGCGATATTTGTGATAGGAACAGAAAGTCAGTTTGGGTTTGCTTGTGTCCAGAGAAACCTCTTTCCTTTTTGTTTTCCCTCTTTCTCATTCTGGTTAACATATTTATTTAGGCTGCATTGGTCAAAGAGGAAAAAAAAAATACTTTTCTGCAAAACCCATAGATGTGGAACGGCTGTGGTGGCTTTGCAAAGGAAGCACTTTTCGTCATGTTTTGGCGCATCGTCACCAGATACCTCCCCCTGCTAGGGTTGTGTTAGGAATAATTTCAGCTTGGTGGAAATTAGGCTCACAGCCCCTATTGCTGCTTGCATGGGAACTTCTCCTGAATCTCCAAGTATAGCTGTGGCACACTTTCTTCTTTGTATGCTTCTGTTTAAAACAGACTTCTCCCAAATGATAGCAAATGAAATGAAAGCTGCTTTAACTTAAAGAGCAATCTCCGCTCCTCCCCTTCCCCAAATGGTGCCTGTATTAAAAATTTAGTGCTGGACTGAACGTTGCTCTACTGCTCCTCTGTTTCGCATTAAAGAATGGTGGGATGAGACCTTAGGTGGAGAAGCATCTCCTGATTGCAAGAATTAAGGCTGAATTGCGTAGAAAAGAGTCCAGTCCTTTTTCTCAGTCTTTTATGTCAGAGCTCAAAATTGCTGTCTGATAAAATGTAGGACACCAGATTGAATTACTTCATTGAACTACTGCTGTCCTCTGTTAATGGTAATTGCACGGATATAGCGGTCTTTCTTGGCAACATCTCAGATATTTACCTCCCACTGTTTTTCAATTCAAACCTTTGATGAAAATATTCCCAGTACTTCTTTAAAGCAGACACCCAACTGTCTTTCTTGACAAAGGCAAGGTCTCTAAATCAGATCCTGACAATTTGTGACACAGCAGTCTATCCAAATCACCTTTTACCTATGTCACCATGTCATTTCCTGAAGAAAAAAGTGTCCGTCAGAGGAAGGTTTCTGAACTCTCGGAGCTCTGAGAGTCTCTCTCTGGAAGAGAAAGAAAATGGAAGATTTGTGTGCTTGTTTCAATGAAAGCAATTAGATGAAGGTTTGTAGCGTTGTGATGCATGCTGTAATGGTTTGGTATAAATATTTGAATGTATTTTGTCAATGAGAAAAATATTAATAAGTTATTACTATGGTCAATCCGCTGGGAAGTGAAGGGCTTTGAAGGCTGTTCCTGTGACAATGGTGACTATGGAAAACAAAGAAGCAGAGCAAATATTTTCTCCTTAACTCCACCTGCGGGTTAAGATGCATTCAGCAGCAGTAGGGTTTTAGTCACCTCTTGATATCTCATCTCACTTGATGCGTCTAAGTCCTCCTTCCACAGAGATGTGAAGGTGGTACCAGTTAGTCTATAGACGCACACTGTTGTTTCGGGACACGTTGCATCATGTGCAGTACAATAAATGCTGTAGCAGTTGCATGGAAATTCTGCATTTGTGCCTCTGGAAATCTTGGCAAGGTGATGAAGAATATCAGCCCCAGAGCCTGAGGAACTTCCCTATAGGTCTCAGTGGATATGTCAGGGTATTTTTCTATTTGCTTTTGGGATTCATTAGAGAGGGGTTCTTTTGAAAATGTTTTGGCAGGCAGGTGGCCTGCCAATTATTGTGACCAGGCAACTTTTACCTATGAATATAATTTGTCCAACTTCTGCATGAAGCTCATTGAGGTAGGGACCATGCCTCCTTATGAGTTTGTACCAATAGGCTTCTAGGTGCTACTGCAGTGGATAACTATTTAACGAAAATATTGGATTGATCATTTTCCATTAGAAGTTGCAGAGAGCTCGTTAACAGTGCCATGCAACCCAGCAGACTCAATGCGTACTGGAGGACCATGAGCTAACTCCGTTTGCAAAGGAGATTTCCTAATCTTCGCCTGCAAGTATGTACCCATCAGCAATTGTGATGGAAGGTGAGCCTGGGGAGAATTTGTGACTGCTGCCCTGTGAGCAAGCGTGGGAGCCAAAGTAATTGCAGGAAGTGAAATTAATGTTCAGAGTGGTGTCGTGATATCACACTCTCCCCCAGCATCAGTTGGAAGCCAAGGAAAGTATTGCAAGCTAAAGGCTGGACTGTTGAGTACATCAGACGGTGAGAGGGAATATGGATTGAGTTTCAAGGAATGATTTTCAAAGTGATACTTAAGGGCTTTCTTGGTAAACAATTGAGGGACTGAGAAAGGAAAAAAGGATACAGGAGAAATTGAGGCCACATACAACAATCTAAAGTGCCTTTCGAAGAACACTTTTTAGCATTTCCACTTTTCCTCAGCTAAAAGAGTGTGTACAGACATACACGTGCATGAAAGCATCTCTTTCCCTTTATTCTCCTTTGTCTATTTAGTGTTTAAAGCTACGTTCAGACAACCAGCTGCAAAGCCACTGTAATAATGCTGAACCAGCGGCACTGGTGTCCTGTCTGAAATGCTGCTTTGGCTATAAAAAGAAAGAGGAAATAATAAGACGTGCCAGGAGCAGCAATGCTCTTTCGGCAACTGCAGATTCAATTCCTCAGTTGTGTCCTATGCAGAAAAATTTAACCTGGAGGAAGAGTCAGCCTTAGGGAAAATGGTGTCCTGGACAAACTTGTATTTTGGTTCCCCCCGCCTCCCAAAGTCAGTGGCACTGCTGCAGACAGGCAGGGGCGTGGGGTGCAGTCCGGCATGCCGGCACTGCCTTGCCTGGCTCTGCTTGAGCAGTGGCTGGAGGCAGGTTTGGTGAGCAGTGCGGGTGGCTCCATCTCCCTGCTGGACTGCACCCCATGCCCCTGCTTACCTGCCTTTGCCTGCAGCAGCACGTCTGACTTAGCGGGGCTGGGCACAGCGCTGTGCGTGCATGCACGTGTTCATGTGCGTGTGTGTGGTGTCCTGGCTATGCCACCCTGGGCAGTCACCTGTGTCGCCCACCCATAAGGCCAGCTCTGCTTGGAGCGGCAACAAAGATGCTGCAGAGAGAAAGGAATGTGTTCTGGGGCACTTGGAAAAATGTGGGTGCTGGCCCATCTGGAGAGAGTTTGCTCACACATGGCGTTACCCCTTTTCTCCTGCTCTCCCCATTCCTCCAAGTCCACATCTGCTTTGCAGGGTTGTTTCCACCTTGAAGTAGCAGCTGCCTCCAAGGCAATTCACTTTTATAGCAAAGAAAGGAAGCATAAGTGAGCCTCAACCCAATGCTGGCAAATTCACACTTGGGCATCTTCAGATAGCGTCGTGTTTACTGTAATATTCCTAGGGTTGCCAGCTTGAGAGTCAGCTGTGATGCCTAGGACGCTATTAAACGCCACCAAGGACTTTGTTTTTTCCCTCTCGTTCCCTATCCCTCTTTCCCCACTGAGCACAAACTGTGAAAAGTCCAAGAGCCTCTGCAGAGCCAACAAGAGCTAAATTACTTGCAGCTGGTGAGTACCACCTGTGCCTGTCAAACTTCAGCCAAAGCACTGTCCTCCCCAGAGGACCTCGGAGTGGGGAATCCAAAAGCCGTTTAGAGCAGGGCAGTGTTTAGCATGGAGGAGGGAGGGAAAATACTTCTCACTCAAGAGCCAAGTCTTTGGTGGAGGAGTGTTATTAGTGCTAATGGCTCACTCTCCCTTCTCCATCTCCTGCCCAGCTCCTCCTCATTCTTTATAACCCATGGCTTATGAATATTTATTTAGCCATCCTTCTCAGTTCCCTGTCTCTGTATCCCCCATCCAACATGATGCAAATTTAATGCTGCTTTAAAGGGGGGAGGAAATTCACTCTCCAAATGACAGTGCCTTTCCTCCATGCATATTTGAATGAGAGTCTGCCGGGAAGTGGGGTGATACCTGTGGGCAGCCATGTATCACTCCCTGGTAGAAGCAACCGCTGACCTTGATGAATGGGGAAACGCACAGCGCTCTTGTTCGTGTCCATGTCTTATTACTCCTGCTCTCTCGTCATGGCCTCAGCCATAATCCTTAGAATCAATCATTACCCCATCTTATGCCAAAAGTTTGCAGGCTTATGTCACCGTTTTAGTTTGCCAGTGCTGTTCAGCTCGTTTATGCTACTCGTGTTTTGTAGAAATGAGATTGGAAAGAAGTAGCTTCCTAATGCGTGAATACGGAAAGTACCCCATGTCTTCTCTCCAAAGCTCCTTCCCAGGTTTCAGATCGAGGGATCCAGTCCTAATCATGTAAGTCGGAGATTCGTTGACTTGAGTGAGTGTGTTCAGTCCTAAAATCTCTGCGTGTTTGGTTTTTTTTTGTTTGTTTTAGAGGGAGCAAAGCTAAGAGCTGGAGTGCTGCTATTAACTTTGTGCCTGAAAGCTTGTCTACTCTCTCCCCCAACTATTCAGTTGGTGCAATAAAAGAAATGACCATGCAAAACTTGTTTGTCTCAGTTAATTTAGGCATCAGAGACTGCTTGTGTATGGGAAGGGACCTACTTACTTCGCGGTTTCGGCAGTTTTCATGGAAACGGCAAAATCTGGGATTGTGAAATCTGCAAAATCAACAATAAAATAAAATAAAATGCTGGCTCCTCAGTTGGAGCTGCCACAAAATGCCTGTGAAATCAGCTCCGCGAGCCGCGAGCAGGTTGCAACTGCAAAAAAAGTTTGTCTTGCTGGGTGTTTCTAGGTGTGCTCCAGGAGGCAGTGAGGGTGGGGCACTTTAATTAGCGAGCCGCGGCAATTAAAAGCACCCGGATGTCAACAAACTTTAGTTTAAAGTGCTCCCCACCTCCCCCAGCCACCAGTTTTCAGCGCGGGGACACTGAAACAACGTGATGCCAGAGGCTGCTGAAGTGTTTTAATTTCTGCACTCCTGCAAACTCGATTAATTGAGTCGGCTTCGATGCACTGGATTTACAGCACGTCAGAGCAGCCTCGCTGCATGTGTGTAAGTGCCCACGGTGATTTAGGTAGCTCTCTACCCGTGTACCTAATACGCAGACACGTGTGTGAAAAAAGCACCTTGCTGGATGAAGGCCTATTTGTTTCTTAATTGTTGTGGCCGTTTAGCCCTTAGTCACTTTTCTTCAAGGCTTTTTCTCTTCTCTAGTTGATTTTATTTTTCTTTTCATTTTTCTCCCCTGCTTGCTCTGTTTGTCTTCTTTATTTCCCAAGTGATATGTATTTTTTTCCCCCATTGATTTCTCTATCTTGCATCCCTTGTCATGGGCTTTTTCCTTTTCTTTTCATTCCCCACTCTGTGCAGTGCAAGTGCCTGAAACAATGAAGTCCTCTTTTATTTTTTTTCTCATTTCTACTGTCCTCCAACTCCTTAAACTCACTTTCTTGGCTTCAAATTGGGAGCAAGGTCTGAAGAGGTGTGTGCCCTCACCTCTTATTGCAATAGTAAAAAA
>NW_017729013.1:2607152-2615225 GCF_001723915.1 Gavialis gangeticus | reverse complement strand
CCAAGTGATATGTATTTTTTTCCCCCATTGATTTCTCTATCTTGCATCCCTTGTCATGGGCTTTTTCCTTTTCTTTTCATTCCCCACTCTGTGCAGTGCAAGTGCCTGAAACAATGAAGTCCTCTTTTATTTTTTTTCTCATTTCTACTGTCCTCCAACTCCTTAAACTCACTTTCTTGGCTTCAAATTGGGAGCAAGGTCTGAAGAGGTGTGTGCCCTCCCCTCTTATTGCAATAGTAAAAAAAAAAAAAAGGGTGGGGGGGGGAGATATTGGGTAGTGTTATGAAGGGGCACATTATTCACTAGTTGGCTGAGATGCTTGTTGTCATCCCCGACAGTTTTACACGTGGGCTGGATAATGCCATCATGTTGCTCACAGGAGGCTTACTCCCTGTCATCCTTTCAGGTTGTCCCCCTAAGCCTTCCAGGCTGGATTCTGATATAACAAGTTGATTAGGGACCCATGTTCACACAAATAAAAATAGTATTCTTGTGAAGTGGATTTTCCCCATAATTGTTCCCAGTTTCTTTTCCTCAGTCCCTCAAAGCCCCAGCTTTCAGGAGACCCATTCACTTTGATATAGGCCAGAAGTTGTGGGAATAGGTCTGTGATGGAACCTAGCATTGCCTTTCTAGACATCCCCCAAGGAGTGTCAGTAGGGAGTGATGTGCCATGCTTGTTCCCATTCAACCCTTGAAGTAATAATTGTGCTGCCCAAGGGCCTTTACTTAGAGGTTCATGCATTAAAACTGCCCTTTGCTAATTTACCCTTGAGCGCCAGACTGTGACCCATGAGTCCCTTCCAGTCCTATGCTTATCTGTACCCAGTTCCTGTGATGCTAGGAGCTTGCATACTAACACGGGGTTTAAAAAGAATTCTCCTAAGAGTTGACTGTGTTCATATTGCAAAAAAACAATAAAATATTTCACTTCTTGACTGTTGGATCTAAAACGGATGAAATTAGTGTTTATTAAACATTTTACTGCTGAATTACAAAGTCGCTTCTGGTCTGGTTTGGATATATAACTTTCTTATATTAATTTATTGCCACGCTATGCTTTGATTGCTTTTTTGCGGTGGTATCAAACAATATCCTATTTTAATCAGTTTCTCCAAGACACTGTCATGATTTATGCTATGCAGGCTATTTAAACCACTAAAAAGAATACCAGTTAGAAATTCAGCTTCTTGATAAAAGGCTATTTTTAAAGATCATACTCCTCTGGATGACTTAATTTAGCTTTCCCCTGCCATCCTTTATGTCGTGTAGAGTTTCACATGGATGTTGGAATAAATTATTCTCTCATACTGTGGGTCCTCCAAATGTCTTAGTTGACCATTTCAAGATGTAGTAAAATGTTGACTAGGTTTCGGTGAGAAACAAAGTGCAAAGCACCCTGGTTCAACTCCTGTGTTGGCACCGCGGTTGTAGTAGTCGTCATATCTATGTTTGTTGTACCTTAAAGGACCTCAGCAGAGACTAGATCCCTATTATACTAGCTACTGGACAAGCACGTTAACACAAAGATGGACCTTGCCTCCAATAGTTCACAGCCTAACCTTTAGGCAAATGCTAGAGAGGAAGGGAGGAAAATGTTGCTGAAAGGAGAGCTGTCCATGCAAAGAATACATAGTAATATAGTAATCACAGGCCATTCCCTAATCACTATCCATTGCCAACGGTATTTGTGAAAAGCCAACAAGAAAAGCATTCAGGATGATTGTACTACGTTTCTGCCAGAAGTTCAGGCTCTGTACATCAGCATAGCTCTACCAGTTTGTGTGGGGTTGTGCCAATTCTTAACAACTGCCCCCCCTTTTGGGTTTTTCTTTATTTTTTTTTCCAGCAGTAGTAGTGCTATAACTGGCTAGTAGAAATGGGAATATTGCCAGGGATTAAGAGAAAAATGATCGACTCGCCTTACACATTTTTCCGAGTGGTATGCTGATAAAGTACAGGCCCGACTCCGGACCTCTTGCTCGGAAAGTATTTGCATAGCAAGGCTACGATTTACAAATTTGTTGCAGGGTAGAGTTGTCATTATTCCCTCCAGCAATTGAACCATCTTTTCTGCAAAAAATGATCCAAGTCTCTCAGGGTAATAATTATACCTTTCCGTGCCTATGCTCCACTTGAAAGATCTATACTTGTTGGCTGGATTCTATTGCGAAGGCATATTAGGGAAAAAGAAATCCCAAGCATGTATTTAAACTAAAAGAAACATTAGTGTTGGCTGAGGAAAAAACCGAGGTAAGAATATTTTGAGGGAGGGGAGGATGTTTTATTTGCATTAGGCAATGTCTTAAGAAACCATTGTGCCACCCCCACTGTTGATGGGAGCAGTTTGTTTTCTAGCGATTAGAGCAGTGCTTCCAAGTCATTTTTGGGTCCCCCCTCTATTTCATTGTAGGCGATTTTAAGCATGTGCTTAAGTCCATTCCTTTTCAGGAGAGCACTTAAGCAAATGAATGAATGAAGTTAATGGGACTTAATTATGGGCTCAATTTGAGCCACATGCTTCAATGCTTTCCTGAACTGAGAAGGTTTTAAGATGAGTCTTCAAGCTAAGCACATAAATCAAAGTGCTTTTAGGATTTTAAGTGGCCAGGGGCACACGTTTTTTTGCCTCCATTGAAGGGGTGTTCATCAGAGAGCTACTACAAAATCTGAGTAGTGAGTGTTCAGAAATGTCTTTGGACTTTTTGTGTAAAGCACAGTTATCTCCATAAACTTTCTGACTTGCATCTAGGTGGCACATAAGGGCATGACCTAAACAATTTAGAAGTTCCCACTGAATTTTAACATGGAATATCATTTAAAAGAGGATGCATGTGCAAATATATGTGCTCGGGCACAGTTCTTACCAATCCTTGTAACGTCTGACTGCTTTACCGTAGTCTTTCCATTGACCAGTTCATAGGATTATAGGAAAGTAAGGCTGGGAGGGACCTCGCGAGGTCATCTAGTCCAACCCACTGCTCAAGACAGGATCTAAAACTGTCCCAGCCAGGTGTCTGTTTAACCTGCTTTTGAAAACTTCCAAGGATGGCGGTTCCACAATTTCTCTAGTTGCAAGTACTTAACTCTTCTGTGGCATTGCCATCTTGCCTTATGCTGCGACTGCATTCCTAATCAAAGAAACTGTTATGAAAATGTAAAAGCAGCCATTTGCACCTATGCATCTATGTGTATGTAACACATGGGTATCACTCTATAATTTTCTTTTAGATGCTCAGCTACAGTTCAGCAGCTGGTGACCCAGTGTTTTGAAAATCTTTGCGAACTACTTAGACTCTCCTTAGAGTATGGATTGTCTAGCCATTCTAAATAAGCAAATGTCACTGTTTGTATTAGAAAATCTCTACAATGACTGATCCCTGTCATGGGGTAACATTAATCTTTTTAGTATAGATTTTCAATCGTTAACCATCTGGCTCCATGCAGTTTTTCAGAAAACATTCACTACCCAGGCCAATGGGAAGAAGGTGGTGGGATTAAAAACCTAAGTATATGAGATGAAACATTAATCTGTAGGACTGGGCATTTGTTTTTATCAACCCCACTTCCCAAAGATGGTATTTAACAGCAGGAGATGCTTGCATGGACATCTTTGCAAATGAGCAATTATTTTTTAATCTGGCATGATCTGCAGTTTACAATGTAAATGATAAAGATTGGACAAATTCTTCATTGTCTGCTGACATGTTGTACATTTACAGGGCTGTCCTGTTCCTTTGAAGCGCCCGGTCCTTTGCTGATCAAACTTTCCCCTCATAAAAGTGCCTTCAATAAGAGAACCTAAAAATGTTTAAGCAAATATTAGCTAGTGCTTAATGCACACATGTAAGTTAGGTGGTATGCTCATCTCATGGATGAGCAAAGAGAGATGTAAAGATGAAGTTCAAGGGCGCAGGGTGAATCGGAGAGCAGGTCTCGGTTCCTCCGTGCACTTCACAACCTGCTCGACCTGGGGCACCAGTACTCACATTTGACTTCTTTGGGCCTAAGCAATTTGCTGGATTGCAGCCGTAGAATCCAGGTCCTGACTTAAGTTACCAAGTCTCCAGCTTGACAACGTGGCCTATGAAGCTGGGTTATGTCCTGTGGACTTTTCAGAGCTGGCTGACGTATCTGCAGCTCGCTGACCTTGCTTCAGGGCTGGCCAGTGCTGAGCACTCAGTGATGTTCTTTCAGAGCTGGCCAGCTGTCAGGTGCTCATTTTTTCCCCCTTCTCATTCCTCTTTCCTCCTTGGTTATTATATAGGCTATTGGCAGGGTTTTGTCTTCCCCGTTGCACCAGCGGCTCTCATAAAGGTCGCAGGCTCATATGTTTTCATTACCCTGGGGTCAGGAGCCCTGCACCAGCTAGCTGGCTCCTTGCTGACAAAAGCTATTTTATCTACCAGTTGCAGATAGCCCCAAAAGATTTCAGAGACATGGGACTGTATAGTACGCTGCTAGAAAATGCATTTCTCCCTCCTTAGGAACTGGATTAAAATACAAGTAACCTCTAACTCTCCAGAAGA
Organism: Gavialis gangeticus; assembly: GCF_001723915.1. NCBI lineage: Eukaryota > Metazoa > Chordata > Crocodylia > Gavialidae > Gavialis > Gavialis gangeticus. Next base: position 2,610,696 of record NW_017729013.1, on the reverse strand, counting down.
GACTCTGAAAGGATCTCTTAATCCTTGAAAGATCTTCCTTTTTCCTTCACGTGGATTTTGTACTACATATAACTCGCAGCAAAATTCTTTTTTTTTTTAATTATTTTTTGCAATTTGAAAATGGTTTTGATTTTGAGAAATGTCTTTTATTTCTCCGTGGAGTCATCCAGTGCAGGGAGGCTAGCATGCTGTAATCTCTTTGGGACAGGGTCTGCATCGTCCTGTGCATTTAGCCATTACCTAGCATATTGTGAGCACGTTCATAATCTTCGTCAGCTGTGTGACACTAGTTCAGCGTTGAATAATGTAGGGCACTATGTACATAAACCATGTTTATACCTTCTAACCCAATCATGTCTGTTGCAATATTTCCAAATAAATGGTAGGGTTTCTTACTGATTCTTCCTGATAGAAAGTGATTTGTAATAATCTTGTCTTGCCAAACTCATAATAATACTAAATGAAGACATTTGTTGAAGGAAGTGATTGTAAATTGCATGCAAATTCTAGCCCTGCTGGAATTAATCAATACTGAAACAGAACTTGTGAATTCCTGATATAATAATACTGAATCTAATCCTATGGATTTCACATTTCCATGTGAATTAAGCATTCTTTTTGATTAATACCCTTCTTCTACTTCAGCAAAGAAAAAGCCTGTTTTTGAGTGTTTACATGCTTTTGGAGGATCCGTACCATCATGTGTGGAAGTTGATAACTTGTATGTGGGTACCCATTTAATTTGCATTTCTTTAAACCTATTTGCATTCTCATCCAGTTATGAATTTAGCTCGGTCCCTAGAGACCTATCTATTATAAAAGCATCCGTATTCTGTGATGAAAAGACCAGAGCTAAGTGACAACTGGTTTTAGCTTGGCCAGCTCAGCAATAATTCTCTGCACAAACATTTACTCAAAAATCTCCCCTGTGAATTTGGCTGGATATGGCCATGTCTATCCAGTTTGGAACAGTTCATTGCTTTGTGCGGGTGGACAGGCAGTGTATAAACATGGCAAATTATTCTACTTTGAGAGATTTCAGAGGAGGTATGTAGCCGTGGACTATTATTTAAAATATAACAGAAAAAATGCAAGTGAATTAGACCTCAATTCTGCAAAGATTTGTTTGGATGCTTAACTATACACGTGATGAATAGTTTCATTGACTTCAGTAGGACTGCTTACAGTACCTGCAGTTAAGGATGTAAGTAAATCTTTTCATAGTCAAATCCTATCGGTAATAAAAACCACCGTTCTGTGCCATAACTACTGCATTGTATTGATTTTGTGGCAGTAACTGGTTTATAACCATTGCATGATGATCATTATTCTTATTATTTTATTTCAGTTTTAGTAGTGCTTACAACTCCTAGCAGAGATCCAGTCCAGTTTGTGCACATCAGATTCTTGCCTGAAAGAATTACAACTTAAATAGCCTCATCTTCTGTGAGGTGGATACGCTGCACATAAGCATCTTGCTGGGAACATTTTTTAAGATGTATTTGTTTGTTTGTTTGGCAAGTGGATTAATACTCTAAACTATATTTCTGTTGAACAACATAGATGCTAAATATAACGTGATGACATACTCCTGGTCCTATTTCATCACAAACCAAAAAAAAAAAAAAGAAGGTTCATATTTTCCAGATTTAGTATAATTTATGTAATTATTTTAGTGGCATTATAGAATTGTAGGGTGCCTGTAGACGTGCTGGCATGCTGTTTCAACATGCTGTAATTAAAGCACGTTGGAGCAGACTTGATTAATTGAGTCTGTTGGAGCCTGCTAATTAGCGTGCTCCAGCACCCTCCACGTCTCATGTATTTAGCATCCTTGTGCTTCAAAATGGCAGCGGGGGCACTTTAGTTGAACAAGCTTTAGTTAAAGCACCCCTGCCACCATTTTGAAACGCAGGGTGCTGAATACACAAGACGCTGCAGGTGCTTTAATTGGAGTGGCTCTTGGATCATCTCTAATTAAAGTGTCCTCACCCCCTGCCACTGGAGCATGTGTAAAGACATTCATAAGGTTCAGAGGGACCTTAGGAGGTCATCTAGTCCAACCCCCTGCTCAAAGGAGGACTATCCCCAACTAGACCAACCCAGCCAAGGTTTTGTCTGTCTGGGTCTTAAAAATCTACAAGGATGGAGATTTCACATCTCTCTGGGTAAAACCTGTTCCAGTGCTTTACTACCCTCCTTGTGAGAGAATTTTTCCTAATATCTTACCTAACTTTCCTTGCTGCAACTTGAGACCATTGCTCCTTGTCCTGTCTTCTGCCACCACTGAGAGCAGTCCCTCTAGTTCCATCCTCTCTGTAAGCCCCTCTTAGGTAGTTGAAGGCTGCTATTAAATCCCCCCTCGGTCTTCTTTTTCCCGAACTAAATGCGGCCAGCTTCCTCAGCCTGTGCTCAGAAGTCATGTGCCCCAGCCCTTTAACCATTTTCACTGCTGTCAGCTGGACTCCAGTTGTGCTTTGGTGTTCCTGGTTTCATCCTTGCATGCCTAAGTCAGTTAATACTCTTGTACTCTTCCCTAGTTTTGTCCAAGTTTCCACTTCTTAGCTCCTTGTATTGCTTATTGAAAGTAGAAAGTCAAAATGAATGGTTTTTGATACCTGCTACCTTGTTCCTTTTTTTTGCATTTTCTTTCTAATTCAGTATAATTGCTGTAGTTTTAGCAGATTGTTTATTTTATTAGATTTTCATCCCACCCTATCCAAGACGCTCAAAGTGACTTAGAATAAACGGATCATGAGCCCACAGGTGGGAAACATCAATAGATTCCTCAAACAACTTTTCCCTCACTCTCCTGCCCAAATCCCCATACAAACAAACCTTGTGGCCAATCCCAACCATGCTTCCCTATTGCTTTTTACATCCAGATAAAAAATCTCTTTCTACTTCTTCCACTCCCATTCCCCTTTCCTCAGCCCTGCCAGGATTCCTCCACCGTCCTCCATTGTCAGTTAACAGAACTTGTTCTTATTTTCAAATGCTAGGCTTCCAAAATTTGGGCTTTGCTATAATTGGGGGTAGATTTCACCTGCTTGGTTACTCATACCGAGGCCATGGTCTATCTGAAAATTGTATGAATAAAGATGGAGTGTAAGGAATGTCAGCTCCTTTATTCACACTTCAGATCTCTTAGAATAGAGGATGACTTACTGTTAAACTGCTGGGTTAGGTCACCTTAAATAATGTGAAATTGCAGGGTAAGAGGTAATGACAGCAGGAACTTGTTCTAGGTAGGGTAGCTCCCGAAGCTGGTACCATTTTTATGACGGACTTCCTTGAAATATTTACATCAAACCCAATTGGCTCTTTATGGTAGGCTTGATCCAAGTCGTACTGAATTCAAAGCAAATCCTTCATCTTATGTCTCTAGGTGTTAGATTAGGGTCTAGATAGTTTACAGTTACTTGGAATGGATGTCCTGGAAACATAACAGCCCTGTGTGTACTCGCCAGGACTCGAACATCCGGTCTCATGCGGCCTTGGTCCGGGCGGCCGGTAGAGGGCGTTCTGCAATCTCCTGTAGGGC